>NC_137333.1:108748858-109239864 GCF_965287045.1 Carcharhinus amblyrhynchos | reverse complement strand
GACAGAGAGAGGGGGGAGAAACAGCGGGGGAGACAGAGAGAGGGGGGGAGAGACAGAGAGATGGGGGGAGAGACAGAGAGATGGGGGGAGAGACAGAGAGATGGGGGGAGAGACAGAGAGAGGGGGAGAGAGACAGAGAGAGGGGGAGAGACAGAGAGAGAGGGGGAGAGACAGAGAGAGGGGGGGAGAGACAGAGAGAGGGGGGGAGAGACAGAGAGAGGGGGAGAGAGACAGAGAGAGGGGGAGAGAGACAGAGAGAGGGGGAGAGGAGGGGGAGACAGAGAGAGGAGGGAGAGACAGAGAGGGGGGAGAGACGGGGGGGAGACAGAGAAAGGGGGGAGAGACAGAGAGGTGGGGGGAGACAGAGAGAGGGGAGAGACAGAGTGAGGGCGAGTGACAGGGAGAGAGACAGAGAGGGAGAGAGACACACATACACAGAGGGAGAGACAGAGAGGGAGAGACACAGAGAGACACAGAGAGGCACACAGAACAATTGCATTTCTCTACCTAGACTAACTGCCTGTATCTCTCTATTCCCTGTCTGTTCCTGTGTCTATCCAGATAAATCTTAAAAATCACTAACGTATCTGCCTCAACCACCTCACTGGCAGTGCATTCCAGGCCCCCACCACCCTCTGTGTAAAAAAACTCCCCCCCACATCTCCACTGAACCTTTCTCCCCTTATCTTGAACTTGTACCCCCTTGTAATTATCATTTCAGCCCCTGGGAAAAAGCTTCCAACTGTTCACCCAATCCATACCCCCCATAATTTTATAAACCTCTATCACGTCACCCCCTCAGCTCCATCTTTCCAGGAAAACAATCCCAGTTTATTCAATCTCTCCTCACAGCTCATCCTCTCCATACCAGGCAACATCCTGGTAAACCTTTCCTGTACTCTCTCCAAAGTCTCCATGTCCTTCTGGGTAATGTGGTGGCCAGAATTGGAATTCCAAATGTGGCCGAAACAGCACTTTATACAACTGTAACATAATTTACCAACTCTTATACTCGATTCCCCGGCTGGTGAAAGTGAGCATGCCGTACGCTTTCTTCACCACCTTCTCCACCTGCGCTGCCACTTTTAAGGATCTGTGGACCTGGACTCCCAGCTCTCTCTGTGTGTCTGTGATCCTGATGGTTCTGACATTTATTTTATATCTCCCACCTGAATTGGATTGACCAAAATGCACCAACTTGCATTTGTAGAATGAGAGAGAGAGTGAGACGGAAAGAGAGAGGGAGAGAGGAACAGACAGAGGCAGAGTGAGATAGAGAGAGTCAGGACCAGATACAGAAGGAAGAAAGACAGAGAAAGAGACAGAGAGACTGTGTGTGTGAGAGAGAGGGAGAGACAGAGAGAGAGAGAGAGGAGAGAGACAGACAGACAGAGACTGTGTGTGTGTGTGTGAGAGAGAGAGAGACAGAGAGAGGGAGAGACTGTGTGTGTGAGAGAGAGAGAGAGACTGTGTGTGTGAGAGAGAGAGAGTGAGGGAAAAAGAGGGAGAGACAGAGAGAGATAGAGAGAAAGAGAAAGAGACAGAGGGAGAGAGGGAGACAGACTGTGTGTGAGACAGAGAGGGAGAGGAAGAGACAGAGAGAGACAGAAAGAAAGAGACAGAGGGAGAGAGAGAGACAGAGACAGCGAGACTGTGTGTGAGAGAGAGAGAGTGAGAGGGAGAAAGAGGGAGAGACAGAGATAGAAAGAGACAGAGGGAGAGAGACAGACTGTGTGTGAGAGAGACAGTGAGAGGGAGAAAGAGGGAGAGACAGAGAGAGATAAAGAGACAGAGGGAGAGAGAGAGACAGACTGTGTATGAGAGAGAGAGTGAGAGGGAGAGGAAGAGACAGAGAGAAACAGAGGGAGAGAGAGACAGAGACAGAGAGACTGTGTGTGTGTGAGAGAGAGAGGGAAAGACAGAAGGAGAGAGAGAGACAGAGAGAGCAAGGGTTAGGAACACATTAGGATGCAAAGGAAGTAATTGTTCTAGAAAAGGAAAGTTCTAGAAAAGTTCTAGAAGCTTTCTGCCTTTTACTTTAGGATCTGCTGTCTGCTATCTCCTTTCAGCTTCTAGGAAAAGCTGCTCCCAACTTGGCCACTTTTCAGCTGAACAGAAACTGCTGTTTCTCTGTCAATGGTCCCAGGGCCATTGTTACATTAGAGTTGTAAAAACTTATTAAAATGCAGGTATACAAATAACCACAGAATCCCTTGGGATCTGTATCAGGACGCTGGCTTTTCTTGATGTATATTAATGATCTACGTTGGTGCGATGGGAACAAGTTCAAACTTTGCAGATGACATAAATTTGGAAGTATTGTAAACAGTGAAGAGGACAGTCTGGAACTTCTAAAGGACATTGACAAGTTGATGGAGTGGGCAGACAGGTGGCAGATAGAGTTTAATGCAGAAAAGTGTGAGGTGATGAACTTTGGTAGGAAAAACATGGAGAGACAATACAAAATAAGGGACCAAATTCTTAAATGGGGTGCAGAAGTAGAGGGAGCTGGGGTATCTGTGCACAGATCATTAAAGGTGTCAGGACAGGTAGAACGAGCAGTTATCAAAGCATATAGGATGTTGCGTTTTATTAATAAGGCATAGAGTATAAGAGCAAGGAGTTAATGCTGAACTTATACAAGACACTAGTTAGTCCTCAGCTGGAATATTGTGTTTGGTTCTGGGCGCCACACTACAGGAAGGATGTGAAGACACTGGAAAGAGTGCAGAAGAGTTTTACAAGAATGGCTCCAGATATGTGAGGAAAAGCTTTTTTACCCAGCGGGGGGTGAGGGTCTGGAATGTGCTGCCTGGGAGGGTGGTGGAGGTGGGTTGCCTCACATCCTTTAAAAAGTATCCAGATGAGCGTTTGGCACATCATCACATTCAGGGCAATGGGCCAGGGGCTGGCAGATGGGATTAGGTGGAAGTCTGGTGTTTCCAGTGTGTCAGTGTATACTCTTCTGCGCTGTATGGTTCTATGATTCTAACACCCCTTTAATCCTTCAGCCCGTCACTTTTAAACTAAACATCCTGGTGACCTCTCTGCTTTTAAAAATATATCTGTCTATTGGTTCTCTGTCAAGGCTGACTCAGTAGTTTTTTGCTTCAATTAAATCTTCCTTCAACCTACTCAATCTCAAAGAATGACACACCAACCTATCCGATCCTGAAATGTATCAGAGACAGTAAGATAAAAGTGGGAAAATAAAGCTTCTGGGTTCAGTGAAAAGCTTTACAGGCAAGAAAAAAAACCAATCGTGAAATAAAATGATAGAAAGCATTCCAGAAATGTTGGTGACCACGGGGTTTAGTGAGAGGGAGGAACTGACGGAAATCAGGATTATTAGTGAAATGGTGTTGGGAAAATTGCTGGGATTGAAAGTGGATAAATCCCCAGAGCCTGATAATCTCCATCCCAGAGTACTGAAGGAAGTGGCTCTAGAAATAGTGGATGCATTGGTGGTCACCTTCCAGGATTCTATAGACTCTGGAACAGTCCCTGCAGATTGGGGGGGAGCGAATCTCATTCCAATATTCAAAAAGGGAAGTAGAGAGAAAACAGGGAATTATAAACCAGTAAGCTTAATGTCGATAGTGGGAAAAATTCTCGAATCCATTATCAAGGACTGTATAGCAGAGCATTTAGAAAGCAGTGACAGGATCAGACAGAATCAGCATGGATTTATGAAGGGAAACCATGCTTGACAAATCTGTTGGAATTCTTCAAGGATGTAACTAGTAGAGTGGATGTGGTTTATTTGGACTTTCAGAAGGCTTTTGATAAAGTCACACATAAAACGTTAGTGTGTCAGATTAAAGCACATGGGATTAGGAGCAGTGTAATTGAGATGTATAGAAACCAGTTGGCATACAGGAAAGACTGCTGCACAAGATCAAGATGCATGGTGTTATAGGTAAAGTATTAGCATGGGTAGAGGATTGGTTAACTAACAGAAAGCAAAGAGTGGGGGTAAATTGGGGAGAAAGCGGGAAAGTGGAACTGATCCACTTCAGATCAGCCATGATCTTATTGAATGGCGGGGCAGGCTTGAAGGGCTAGATGGCCTACTCCTGCTCCTATTTCTTATGTTCTTGTGTAAATGGGTGTTTTTCTGGTTGGCAATGAGTGACTAGTGGTGTGCCTCAGGGATCAGTTTTGGGACTGCAATTGTTTACGATTTACATAGATAATTTGGAGTTGGGGACCAAGTGTAGTGTGTCCAGATTCACAGATGACACTAAGATGAGTGGCAGAACAAAGTGTACAGAGGATTCTGAAAGTCTGTAAAGGGATATAGATAGTCTGAGTGGGTGAGGGTCTGGCAGATGGAATACAATGTTGGTAAATGTGAGATCATCCATTTTGGAAGGAATCACAGCAAAATGGACTATTATTTAAATGGTAAAAAATTGCAGCATGCTGCTGTGCAGAGGGACCTGGGTGTCCTTGTGCAGGAATCTCAAGGAGTTGGCTTGTAGGTGCAGCAGGTAATTAAGAAGGCAAATGGAAATTTGTCCCTCATTGCTAGAGGGATGGAGTTTAAAAACAGCGAGGTTATGTTGCAGCTGTATAAGGTGCTGGTGAGGCCACAGCTGGAGTTACTGTGTACAGTTTTGGTCTCCTTACTTGAGAAAGGATATACTGGCACTGGAGGGGGTGCAGAGGAGATTTACTAGATTGATTCCAGAGTTGAGAGGGTTGGTTTATGAGGAGAGACTGAGTAGACTGGGGCTATACTCATTGGAATTCAGAAGAATGAGGGGAGATCTTATAGAAATATATAAGATTATGAAGGGAATAGATAAGATAGAAGCAGGGAAGTTGTTTCCACTGGTGGGTGAAACTAAAACTAGGGGATATAGCCTCAAAATAAGGGGGAGCAGATTTCGGACTGAGTTGAGGAGGAACTTCTTCACACAAAGGGTTGTGAATCTGTGGAATTCCCTGCCCAGTGAAGCAGTTGAGGCTCCCTCATTGAATGTTTTTAAGGCAAGGATAGATAGATTTTTGAACAGTAAAGGAATTAAGGGTTACAGTGAGCGGGCGGAGAAGTGGAGCTGAGTCCATGAAGAGATCAGCCATGATCTTGTTGAATGGCGGGGCAGGCTCGAGGGGCCGAATGGCCTACTCCTGCTCCTAGTTCTTATGTTCTTATGAAACAAAGAGGGTTTTTTTTCCAGATGACAGGCAGTGTTTTTTGGGGTACTGGAGAGATCAGTGCTGGGATCCCAGATATTCACATTATATATTAATGATTTGGAAGAGGGCACTGGTGAGGCCGCAGCTGGAGTACTGTGTGCAGTTTTGGGCGCCGTACTTACGCAAGGATATTTTGGCCTTGGAGGGAGTGCAGAGGAGGTTTACTAGGCTGATACCGGAGTTGAGGGGGTTGAGCTATGAGGAGAGGCTGAATAAACTAGGCTTGTACTCGTTAGAGTTTAGAAGAATGAGGGGAGATCTCATTGAGACATATAAGATGATGAATGGGATGGATAGGATAGAGGTGGATAGACTCTTCCCACTCAGAAAGGACAGTAGGATTAGAGGGCACAGCCTCAAGATAAAGGGGGGGCGGTTTAGAACGGAGTTGAGGAGGAACTTCTTCACTCAAAGGGTGGTGAATCTCTGGAATTCTCTGCCCGTTGAAGTGGTGGAGGCTGCCTCGCTAAATATATTTAAGACGCGGGTTGATGGGTTTTTGATAGGCAAGGGGATTAAGGGTTATGGGGAGAGGGCAGGAAGGTGGAACTGAGACACGACAGATCAGCCATGATCTTATTGAATGGCAGGGCAGGCTTGAAGGGCCAGATGGCCTACTCCTGCTCCTATTTCTTATGTTCTTATGTTCTTAAGAGGGAACTGAATGTATTATCTCGAAATTTATGAATGATGCAAAGTTGGGTTGGGAGGGTGAGCTGTGAGGAGGATGCAGAGATGATTCAGTGTGATTTAGATAAGTTGAGTGAATGGACAAATGATTGACAGGTGCAGGATGTTCCTGATGGCGGGGAAGGGAAGGACCAGGGGTCACAGTCTGAGGATAAGGGGCAAACCACTTAGGACAAACATAAGGAGAAATTTCTTCACCCAGAGGGTGGTGAATGTGTGGAATTCACTCCCACAGAATGTAGTTGAGGCCAAAACATTGTCTGACTTCAAGAAGGAATTAGATATAGCTCTTGGGTTGATGGGGATTAAAGGACCTGGGTTGAAAGTAGGATTAGGCTGTTAAATTGGATGATCTCAATGAACGGGCTTGAAGGGCCAAATGGCCTCCACTTGCTCCTATCTATTATGTTTCAGTGTTTCGAAAGTGCTTTTTGGGAACAGTCAGAGACTTGAAAAAAATGCAGTGTTGACAAAATGGGCCAGACAAGTCAGGCGTGGAAATAGAGGAAGCACTTCCGACTGAATGGCCTGAACTGATTGCATCAGTAATGAACTCTTTGATCTGCCCTGGGGCTATCATTTAGAAAAGCTTTTAGCAGCTAATGGACCATCAATTTGCTATGTAAACAAACCTGGGTTAATCCATCAAGATAGATCAGTCGCCGGGACCGGATGGGATGTGCCCCAGGTTACTGTGGGAGGTGAGGGAAGTGATTGCAGAGCCTCTGGCGATGATCTTTGCGTCATCGTTGGAGATGGGAGAGGTTCCGGAGGATTGGAGGATTGCAGATGTAGCTCCTATGTCAAGAAAGGGAACAGGGATAGCCCGGGAAATTACCGAACGGTGAGTCTGACCTCAGTGGTTGGTAAGTTGATGGAGAGGATTCTGAGGGACAAGATTTATGAGCATTTAGAGAAGTTTAGAATGGTCAGAAATAGTCAGCACGGCTTTGTCAAGGGCAGGTTGTGCCTTACGAGCCTGGTTGAGTTCTTTGAAAATGTGACTGAACACATTGACAAAGGAAGAGCGGTAGACGTGGTTTACAGGGACTTCAGCAAGGCGTTTGATAAGGTCCCCCATGCAAGACTCCTTGAGAAGGTGAGAGGGCATGGGATCCAAGGGGCTTTGGCCTTGTGGATCCAGAACTGGCTTGCCTGCAGAAGGCAGAGAGTGGTTGTGGATGGGTCTTTTTCTGCATGGAGGTCGGTCACCTGTGGAGTGCCCCAGGGATCTGTTCTGGGACCCTTGCTGTTCGTCATTTTCATAAATGACCTGGATGAGGAAGTGGAGGGATGGGTTAGTAAGTTCGCTGATGACACGAAGGTCGGTGGTGTTGTGGATAGTCTGGAGGGATGTCAGAAGTTGCAGCGTGACATAGATAGGATGCAAGACTGGGTGGAGAAGTGGCAGATGGACTTCAACGTGGATAAATGTGTAGTGGTCCATTTTGGCAGGACCAATGGGATGAAGGAATACAATATCAAGGATAGGAGTCTTAGCTGCGTTGAAGAGCAGAAGGATCTTGGGGTCCAGGTCCATAGGACTCTTAAATCAGCCTCGCAGGTGGAGGATGTGGTCAAGAAGGCATATGGTGTACTGGCCTTCATTAATCGAGGGATTGAGTTTAGGAGTCGGGAGGTAATGCTGCAACTCTATAGGACCCTTGTCAGACCCCACTTGGAGTACTGTGCGCAGTTCTGGTCGCCTCACTACAGGAAGGATGTGGAAGCTATTGAGAGGGTGCAGAGGAGATTTACAAGGATGTTGCCTGGATTGGGAGGCATGCCTTATGAAGATAGGTTGAGGGAGCTGGGACTCTTCTCCCTGGAGAGACGAAGGATGAGAGGCAACCTGATAGAGGTTTATAAAATGTTGAGAGGAATAGATAGGGTGGATTCTCGGAGGCTTTTTCCCAGGGCTGAAATGGTCGCTATGAGAGGACACAGGTTTAAGGTGCGGGGAGGCAAGTACAGAAGTGATGTTAGGGGTAAGTTTTTCACTCAGAGGGTGGTGAGTGAATGGAATCGGCTGCCGTCGGTGGTGGTAGAGGTGAACTCGCTGGGGTCTTTTAAAAGACTTCTGGATGAGTATATGGGATTTAATGGGATTGGGAGTTACAGATAGTTCTATGGCTTGGTAGGTATGGATGTGATCGGCGCAACTTGTGGGCCGAAGGGCCTGTTTGTGCTGTAGTGTTCTATGTTCTATTATTAAACTAGAAAGAGTGCAGAAAAGATTTACTCGGATGCTACTGGGACTTGATGATTTGAGTTATAAGGAGAGTCTGGATAGACTGGGACTTTTTTCTCTGGAGTGTAGGAGACTGAGGGGTGATCTTAGAGAGGGCTATAAAATAATGAGGGGCACAGATCAGCTAGATAGTCAATATCTTTTCCCAAAGAGGAGTCTAAAACTAAAGGGCATAAGTTTTGAGCGGGGAGAGATACAAAAGTGTCCAGAGGGGCAATTTTTTCACACAGAGGGTGGTGAGTGTCTGGAACAAGCTGCCAGAGGCAGTAGTAGAGGCAGGTACAATTTTGTCTTTTAAAAAGCATTTAGACAGTTACATGGGTATGATGGATATAGAGGGATATGGGCCAAGTGCAAGCAATTGGGATTAGCTTAGGGGTTTTAAAAAAGGGTGACAATGACAAGTTGGGCCGAAGGGCCTGTTTCCATGCTGTAAACCTCTGTGGCTCTATCCCTGCTTTGATCTGCTCTGGTACTGTCAATCAAAGCAGTTCGAAGATGTTTTGGAGCAGCTGGGCCTTTTAAGAGAAACCAAGGGGAAAAGTAAAGGAATTAAGGGATATGGTGAGGGGGGGGGGGTGGAACTGACTCCACAAAAAGATCAGCCATGATCTTATTGAATGGCGGGGCAGGCTTGAGGGGCCGAATGGCCTACTCCTGCTCCTATTTCTATAAGATCATATAAGCCTGCCCCGCCATTCAATAAGATCATGGCTGATCTTCTCGTGGACTCAGCTCCACTTACCCACCCACTCACCATAACCCTTAATTCCTTTACGGTTCAAAAATCTATCTATCCTTGCCTTAAAAACATTCAATGAGGGAGCCTCAACTGCTTCACTGGGCAGGGAATTCCACAGATTCACAACCCTCTGTGTGAAGAAGTTCCTCCTCAACTCAGTCCTAAATCTGTTTCCCCTTATTTTGAGGCCATGCCCCCTAGTTCTAGTTTCACCCTCCAGTGGAAACAACTTCCCTGCTTCTATCTTATCTATTCCCTTCATAATCTTATATGTTTCTATAAGATCTCCCCTTATTCTTCTGAATTCCAATGAGTATAGACCTAGTGTACTCAGTCTCTCCTCATAAACCAACCCTCTCAACTCCGGAATCAACCGAGTGAATCTCCTCTGCACCCCCTCCAGTGCCAGTATATCCTTTCTCAAGTAAGGAGACCAAAACTGTACACAGTAACTCCAGGTGTAGCCTGGATGGTGGAGAATCCTCTGAGGCATTCCCAGTCACCAATGGCATCAAACAGGACTGTGTGCTTGCACCCACACTGTTCAGCATGATGTTTACTGCCATGCTGAATGATGCCTTCCAGGGCAGTGTTGCTGGAATCAGCCTCAAGTACAGAGTGGATGGGAAACTCTTCAACCTGAGGAGACTTCAAGCTATTACCAAAGTGAAGGAGACTGTTCTGAGGAACTTCCTCTTTGCCGATGACTGCGCCCTGTGTACTGGCTCAGAGCCAGAGGTGCAAGTCAGTATGGACAAATTTTCCACGGCTTGTGACAACTTTGGACTCACCATCAACATTAAAAAGACCGAAGTCATGCACCAGCCCACTTCTCATGCACCGTACACAGAATCCATAATCACAATCAAAGGGCTGAAACTACAGGCAGTGGACCAGTTCACTTATCTTGGCAGCACCCTCTCCCAAGCAGTGACTACTGATGCAGAAGTTAACTGCAGAATAGCAAAGGCAAGTTCTGCTTTCGGTAGACTGTGCTCCACTGTATGGGAACGTTGAGGAATCAGCCCAGCAACAAAACTGAAGGTCTACAACGCCACGGTACTCACTACCCTCCTGTATGCCTGTGAAACGTGGACTGTGTATCGAAGGCATGCAAGACAGCTCAATCATTTCCACATGACTTGTCTTCGCAGAATATCACACATCCAATGGCAAGACAAAGTACCAGCCACTGAAGTCTTCTCTGGAGCAAGTCTACCATCAGTCCACACACTGCTGATGAGAGCACAGACCCGGTGGGCAGGTCATGTCATCCGTATGTAGGGATATGAGGGTAGGGCCTGGGTGGGATTGTGGTCGGTGCAGACTCGTTGGGCCGAAGGGCCTGTTTCTGCACTGTAGGGTTCTGTGTTCTATGTATGTCAGGCAAATGCAGCTCCTTTTTGGGGAACTCTCTGCTGGAAGACGCTCGCATGGAGGGTAGAAGAAACGTAACAAAGACACACTCAAAGCCCCCCTGAAGTCACTTGACATTGACACGACCACCTGGGAAACACTGGCACAAAACCACCCTGCCTGGCGCTGCCTCATCCACAAAGACTGTCAAGCTCATGAAGCAAGGTGTATTGCTGAAGCACAACTTAAGCACGAGCTGCGCAAGTCCAGAGCCACCAGCGCAAAAACTACAGTGACTACACAAGTCTGTCCAATATGTGTGTCAGGACATTCCGTGCCCGAATTGGCCCTGATCAGTCATCTTTGGACACACCGCAACCAGCCTCAAAATAACTAATGGTGTCGAGGTCCTCATCAATGATGATGGACAAACATCCTTTCTCAAGTAAGGAGATCAAAACTGTACGCGGTACTCCAGGTGTGGCCTCACCAGCACCTTATACAGCTGCAACACAATGTATGTTCTTATATTATGTTCTCCCTAGTGAAACTGCATGGGGGCAGCATACCAGGAGGCCAGTACATCCTGCCTCAAACTTGGTAATTATATTTAAATGGATTCCATTCAGATTCTTGCTGTTAGAATCAGAGAATCGTAGAGGCACCCAATCCGCACCGACACATTAGAAACACCTCAACTCCCACCCAATCCTGTCTGCCAGCCCCTGGCCCATTGCCCTGAATGTTATGATGTGCCAAGTGCTCATCCAGGTACTTTTTAAAGGATGTGAGGCATCCTGCCTCCATCACCCTCCCAGGCAGTGCATTCCAGACCCTCACCACCCTCTGAATAAAAAAGCTTTTCCTCACATCCCCCCTAAACCTCCCTCCAGTCACCTTGAACCTGTGTCCCTTCGTAACTGACCCTTCAACTAAGGGGAACAGATGCTCCTTATCCACTCTGTCCATGTCCCTCATAATCTTGTACACCTCAATCAGGTCACCCCTCAGTCTTCTCTGCTCCAATAAAAACAGCCCAAACCTACCCAACCTCTCTTCATAAATATTCCATCCCAGGCAGCATCCTGGTGCATTTTCATAAATGACCAATAATAGGGGCCCCAGCACAGGTCCCTGTGGTACGGTCACTGGACACTGGCTTCCAGTCACTAAAGCAGCTTTCTGTCATTCCCCTCTGTCTCCTACAACTGAGACAATTTTGAATCCACTTTATCAAATTACCCTGTATCCTGAGTGAATTTACCTTCTTTGCAAGTCTCCCATGTGGGACCTTGTCAAAGGCTTTGTTGAATCTGTATAAACTACATCGACTGCACTCCCCTCATCCACACCCCTGGTCACTTCCGTAAAACATTCAGTCAAATTTGTTAGACATGACCTCCCTCTCTGAAGCCGTGCTGACTCTCCCTGATCAAGCTTTGCCTCTCCAAGTGGAGATAGATGCTCTCCTTCAGAAGTTTCTCCAATAGTTTCTCTGCCACCGACGTGAGACTCACTGGACTGTAGATCCCTGGTTTATCTCTACAACCCTTCTTAAATAGGGGAACCACTTTAGCTGTCCCCTAGTCACCTGACACCTCCCCGGTGGCCAGAGAGGAATTTAAAATTTAGGTCAGAGCCCCTGCAATCTCCTCCCTTGCCTCCCACAGCAGCCTGGGGCACAAGTCCATAGAACCATAGAAAATTACAGCTCAGAAACAGACATTTTGGCCCTTCTTGTCTGTGCTGAACCATTTTCTGCCTAGTTCCACTGACCTGCACTTGAACCGTATACCTCCACACCCCTCTCATCCATGAACCCGTCCAAGTTTTTCTTAAATGTTAAAAGTGACCCTGCATTTACCGGCAGCTCATTCCCCACTCCCACCACTCTCTGTGTGAAGAACCCCCCTAATATTCCCTTTAAACTTTTCTCCTTTCACCCTTAACCCATGCCCTCTGGTTTTTTTTCTCCTGTAGTCTCAGTGGAAAAAGCCTGCTTGCATTCACTCTATCTATACCCCTCAAAATTTTATACACCTCTATCAAATCTCCCCTCATTCTTCTACGCTCCAGGGAATAAAGTCCTAACCTATTCAATCTCTCTCTGTAACTCAGTTTCTCAAGTCCCAGCAACATCCTTGTGAATCTTCTCTGCACTCTTTCAACCTTATTTACATCCTTCCTGTAACTAGGTGATCAAAACTGTACACAATACTCTAAATTCAGCCCCACCAATGCCTTATATAACCTCACCATAACACTCCAACTTTTATACTCGATACTCTGATTTATAAAGGCCAGGGTACCAAAAGCACTCTTTACGACCCTATCCACCTGTGACGTCACTTTTAGGGAATTCTGTATCTGTATTCCCAGATCCCTCTGTTTAACTGCACTCTTCAGAGTCCTACCATTTACCCTGTACGTTCTACTTTGGTTTGTCCTTCCAAAGTGCAATACCTCACACTTGTCTGCGTTAAATTCCATTTGCCATTTTTCAGCCCATTTTCTAGTTGGTCCAAATCCCTCTGCAAGCTTTGAAAACCTTCCTCACAGTCCACTACACCTCCAATCTTTGTATCATCAACAAATTTGCTGATCCGATTTACCACATTATCATCCAGATCATTGATATAGATGACAAACAACAATGGACCCAACACCGATCCCTGCGGCACTCCACTCGTCACAGGCCTCCAGTCAGAGAAGCAATCCTCCACAACCACTCTCTGGCTTCTTCCATTGAGCCAGTGTCTAATCCAATTTACAACCTCCCCATCTATACCTAGCGACTGAACCTTCCTAACTAACCTCCCATGAGGGACCTTATCAAAGGCCTTGCTGAAATCCATGTAGACAACATCCACCGCCTTCCCTTCATCCACTTTCCTGGTAACCTCCTTGAAAAACACTAACAGGTTGGTCAAACATGACCTACCATGCACGAAGCCATGTTGACTCTCCCTCATAAGTCCCTGTCTATCCACATATTTGTAGATTCTATGCCTCATCACACCTTCCAATAACTTGCGCACCACTGACGTCAAACTTACTGGCCTATAATTTCCCGGATTTCTTTTGGAACCTTTTTTAAACAACGGAACAACATGAACCACCCTCCAATCATCCGACACCTCCCCTGTGAATATTGACATTTTAAATATATCTGCCAGGGCCCCTGCAAGTTCAACACTGGCCTCCCTCAAGGTCTGTAGGAATACCCTGTCTGGTCCTGGAGATTTATCCACTCTGATTTGCCTCAAGACAGCCAACACCTCCTCCTCTTTGATCTGTAAAGATTCCATGACCTTCCTGCCTGTTTGCCCTATTTCCATAGAAGTCATCCGGACCTGGAGATTTATCCACTTTTAAGGATGCTAGAACCTCCAGTACCTTGTCCTTCCCTATGTCAGTTTGCTCGAGAACCCCACAGTCTCTCTCCCTGAATTCCAGGCCATGGTCCTCATTCTCTTGGGTGAAGGTGGATGTGAAGTATTCATTCTACATTCTCCCAATGTGTCCTCTGGTTCCACACAGACATTGCCCCCTTGGTCCCTAATGGGCCCTACTCTCTCCCTGGTTATCCTCTTCCCATTGATATACTTACAGAATATCTTGGGATTTCCCCTACTTTTACCAGCCAGAGCTTTCTCATATCCTTCCTAATTGCTTTCTTAAGCTCCACCCTGCACTTTCTATACCTCACTAATGCCTCCACTGTTTTGCTCCCCTTGTATTTTTTAAAAGGTTTTCTTTTCCTTCTCATTATATCATGAATACCTCTGGTCATCCATGGTTCTCTGGGCTTGTTATTTCTAGGAACCTGATTGATCCAGACCCGTGGGCCAGGAGACTCGCAGTAGGTTTTGATGCCTGGCCAGAATCTAGATTGGCCTCTCGCCCGGTGCACTTGGTGACTGTGAATCCTGACTGTGGTTACTGGGTTTGGAAAATCACTCCCAGTGAAAGGTTATTCACTTGGGAAGGGAAAAACAGAATCACAGAATTGTCATAGTGCAGAAGGAGGCCATTCAGCCCATCAGTAGATTTTTTTAAACGTTAAGAGGTTGGGAAGTGTTGAATGTCAAAGGATCACTCAAAGGGAGCATAGAGGCACAGCAAATGCTTAGCAAGGCAAATGGTTATCTTTCGTTGAAAAGGGATTTGAGTACAGAAGTAAAAATGTTTTGTAGCACAGTGGTTAGCACTGCTGCCCCACAGTGCCAGGGACCCATGTTCAATTCCAGCCTCGGGTCACTGTCTGTGTGGACTTTACACATTCCCCCCATATCTGCATGGGTTTCCTCCCACACTCCAAAGATGTCTTAGGTGGATTGGCTAGTCTAGAATCGCCACTTGGTGTCCCAGGATGTGTAGGCCATCTTTTGTTGGTTTTTAAAACTTTCTCAATCTTCTAACTTACCTCTAATCTTTGCGACATTGTGTGTTTTTTTTCTTTCAGTTCAATACTTTCCTTAAATTCCTTGGTTAATCATGACTGATTTCACCTCCCTAGAAACTTTCTTCCTCAGTTATGATGAGTGAGAGGTGATCTCATTGAAACTTACAATTTTTTACACGGCGTGACAGTGTAGATGTGGGTCGGAAGTTTCCGCCAGCTGATGGACTTAGAGCCAGGGTACACAATCTCAGAATAATGGGTGTACCATTTAGGATGGAGACGAGAAGGAATTCTTCCACGCAGAAGATGGTGAACGTTTGGAGCTGTCCAGAGGGAGGATTGTGGAAGCTCAGTCATTGAACCTGTAATGGAGACAGTGCAGGAAAGTGGTGCTGAGGTAGATAATAAGCCGTAATATAACTGAATGACAGAGAAGGCTCAACAGGTGAATGTCTATTCCTGTTCCTATGTTCCTATACACCATACAAATGCCAGGGAGCAACCACCTCCAACAAGAGATGCCTCAGGGATCAGTGCTGGGCCCACTGTTATTTGTCATTTATATTAATGATTTGGATGAGAATATAGGAGGCATGATTAGTAAGTTTGAGATGACACCAAGATTGGTGGCATAGTGGACAGTGAAGAAAGTTATCTCCAACTGGAATGGGATCTTGATCAATTGGGCCAGTGGGCTGGCAAATGGCAGATGGAGTTTAATTTAGATAAATGTGAGGTGATGCATTTTGGTCGATTGAACCAGGGCAGGACTTACTCAGTTAATGGTAGGGTGTTGGGGAGAGTTACAGAACAAAGAGATCTAGGGGTACATGTTCATAGCTCCTTGAAAGTGGAGTCACAGGTGGACAGAGTGGTGAAGAAGGCATTCAGCATGCTTGGTTTCATCGGTCAGAACATTGAATACAGGAGTTGGGATGTCTTGTTGAAGTTGTACAAGACATTGGTAAGGCCACTCTTGGAATACTGTGAGCAGTTCTGCTCACCCTATTATAGAAAGGATATTATTAAACTAGAAAGAGTGCAGAAAAGATTTACTAGGATGCTACCGAAAATTGATGGATTGAGTTATAAGGAGAGGCTGGATAGACTGGGACTTTTTTCTCTGGAGTGCAGGAGGCTGAGAGGGGACCTTATAGAGGGCTATAAAATAATGAGGGGCATAGACAAGGTAGATAGTCAATATCTTTTCCCAAAGGTAGGGGAGTCTAAAACTGGAGGGATAGGTTTAAGGTGAGAGTGGAGAGATACAAAAGTGTCTAGAGGGGCAATTTTTTTCACACAGAGGGTGATGAGTGTCTGGAACAAGATGCCAGAGGTAGTAGTAGAGGCAGGTACAATTTTATCTTTTAAAAAGCATTTAGATAGTTACAAGGGTACGATGGGTACAGAGGGATATGGGCCAAATGCAGGCAATTGGGATTAGCTTCGGGGTTTTAAAAAAAAGGGTGGCATGGACAAGTTGGGCCGAAGGGCCTGTTTCCATGCTGTAAACCCCTATGAGTCTCAGAGAGAATCTCCCCTTGATATTCACTGGCATTCCACAAATATTCAGTCTCTCCACCGTCAACGCACAGTGGCAGCCGTGTGGACCATCTGCAAGATGTACTGCAGCAACTTAGCAAGTCTCCTTTAACAACACCTACTAGACCCAGTGACATCTGTCATTCTAGAAGAACAAGGGCAACAGAGACCTGGGAATACCACCACTCACCATTTGGATTTCGAAATAAATCATTGTTCTTTCCCTGAGGCTGGGTCAAAATTCATAAAATTCCCACCCTAAAAGCACCGTAGATGTACCTACACCATATTGACTGTAGGGATTCAAGAAGGCAACTCACTACCACCTTCTCAAGGACAATTAGAAATGAGTAATAAATACTCGGGCTAAAAGAAGACATGAGGTTGCTTTGGCAGTCAAGGTGAAGGATAATCCTAAGAGCTTCTCCAGGTATATTAAGAGCGAAAGGATAGTAAGGGATAAAATTGGTCCTCTTGAAGATCAGAGTGGTTGGCTTTGTATGGAACCAAAAGAAATGGGGGAGATATTAAATGGGTTTTTTGCATCCGTATTTAACATAGAACATAGAACACTACAGCACAAACAGGCCCTTCGGCCCATGAGTTGCGCCGATCACATCAACACCTATCTATAACCCCTAATCCCATAAAACCCCATATACTCATCCAGAAGTCTTTTAAAAGACCCCAGCGAGTTCGCCTCCACCACCACTGACGGCAGCCGATTCCACTCACTCACCACCCTCTGAGTGAAAAACTTACCCCTAACATCAGTTCTGTACTTTTCTCCCCGCATCTTAAATCTGTGTCCTCTCGTAGCGACCATTTCAACCCGGGGAAATAGCCTCTGAGAATCCAGAGGAATCTGAGGAAACTGGCATGGAGTCTATGGAAATAAGACAAACAAGTAGGGAGGTGATGGAACCCATACAGATTAAAGGGGAAGAGGTGCTTGCTGTCTTGAGATAAATCCCCAGGGCCGGACAGGGTATTCCCTCGGACCTTGAGGGAGACGAGTGTTGAGATTGCAGGGACCCTGGCAGATACATTTAAAATGTCGGTATCCACGGGTGAGGTGCCGGATGATTGGAGGACAGCTCATGTTGTTCCGTTGTGTAAAAAAGGCTTAAAAAGTAATCCGGGAAATTATAGGCCATTAAGTTTGACGTCAGTAGTAGGTAAATTATTAGAAGGAGTACTAAGAGATAGGATCTACAAATACTTGGATAGACAGGGACTTATTAAGGAGAGTCAACATGGCTTTGTGCGTGGTAGGTCATGTTTAACCAATCTATTAGAGAATTTTTCGAGGAGGTCGCCAGGAAATTGAATGAAGGGAAGGCAGTGGATGTTGTCTACGTGGACTTCAGTAAGGCCTTTGACAAGGTCCCTCATGGGAGGTTAGTTAGGAAGGTTCAGTCGCTAGGTATACGTGGAGAGGTATTAAATTGGATTAGACACTGGCTCAATGGAAGAAGCCAGAGAGTGTGAGTGGAGGATTGCTTCTCTGAGTGGAGGCCTGTGACTAGTGGTGTGCCGCAGAGATTAGTGCTGGGTCCATTGTTGTTTGTCATTTATATCAATGATCTGGATGATAATGTGGTAAATTGGATCAGCAAATTTGCTGATGATACAAAGATTGGAGGTGTAGTGGACGGTGAGGAATGTTTTCAAAGCTTGTAGAGGGATTTGGACCAACTAGAAAAATGGGCTGAAAAATGGCAAATGGAGTTTAATGCAGACAAGTGTGAGGTATTGCACTTTGGAAGGACAAACCAAGGTAGAACATTACAAGGTAAATGGTAGGACACTGAAGAGTGCAGTAGAACGGAGGGATCTGGGAATACAAATATCTGATGTAGAGGATCAGAAGGACCTTGCGGTCCGGGTCCATAGGACTCTTAAATCGGCCTTCCAGGTGGAGGATGTGGTCAAGAAGGTGTATGGTGTACTAGCCTTCATTAATTGAGGGACTGAGTTTAGGAGTCGGGAGGTAACGCTGCAGCTTTATAAGACCCTGGTCAGACCCCACTTGGAGTACTGTACTCAGTTCTGGTCGCCTCATTACAAGAAAGTTGTGGAAGATATTGAGAGGGTGCAGAGGAGATTTACAAGGATGTTGCCTGGATTGGGTGGCATGCCTTATGAGGATAGTTTGAGGGAGCTCGGTCTTTTCTCCCTGGAGAGACGAAGGATGAGAGGTGATCTGATAGAGGTGTATAAGATGATGAGAGGTATTGATCAGGTGGATTCTCAGAGGCTTTTCCCCAGGGCTGAAATGGTTGCCACAAGAGGACACAGGTTTAAGGTGCTGGGGAGCAGATACAGAGGAGATGTCAGGGGTAAGTTTTTCACCCAGAGGGTGGTGGGTGAGTGGAATCGGCTGCCGTCGGTGGTGGTGGAGGCAAATTCGATAGGGTCTTTTAAGAGACTTCTGGATGAGTACATGTGATTTAATAGGATTGAGGGTTATGGGTAAGCCTAGTAGGTATGGATATGATCAACGCAACTTGTGGGCTGAAGGGCCTGTTTGTGCTGTAGTTTTTCTATGTTCTATGTTCTATACTTAATTCCCTAAAAGTGGCGTCACAGGTAGATAGAGTCATAAAGAGTGCTTTTGGAACATTGGCCTTTTTTAAAGAAGTATTGAGTGTAAGAGTTGGAATGTTATGGTGAGGTTGTATAAGACATTGGTGAGGCTGAATTTAGAGTATTGTGTACAGTTTTGGTCACCTAGTTACAGGAAGGATATTAATAATATTGAAGGAGTGCAGAGAAGGTTCACAAGGATGTTGCTGGGACTTGAGAAGCTGAGTTACAGAGAGAGATTGAATAGGTTAGGACTTTATTCCCTGGAGCGTAGAAGAATGAGGGGAGATTTGATAGAGGTGTATAAGATTTTGATGGGTATAGATAGAGTGAACGCAAGCAGGCTTTTTCCACTGAGGCTAGAACATAGAACATTACAGCACAGAACAGGCCCTTCGGCCCACGATGTTGCGCCGACCAGTTACAAAACAATGACCCACTAACCTAAACCAATCCCTTCTTGTCCATAAACCTATCCAAGGATCTCTTAAATGCCCCCAAACTAGGCACATTTACAACTGCAGCAGGCAGGGCATTCCAATCCCTCACCACCCTCTGGGTAAAGAACCTACCCCTGACATCCGTCCTATAACTACCACCCCGTAATTTAAAGCCATGCCCCCTCGTGCTAGATTTCTCCATCAGAGGAAAAAGGCTATTACTATCCACCCTATCTAAACCTCTAATCATCTTATATGTTTCAATAAGATCCCCTCTTAGCCGCCTTCTTTCCAGCGAAAACAACCCCAAATCCCTCAGCCTCTCCTCATAGGACCTCCCCTCCATACCAGGCAACATCCTGGTAAACCTCCTCTGCACTCTCTCCAAAGCCTCCACATCCTTCCTATAATGTGGGGACCAGAACTGCACACAGTACTCCAAGTGCGGCCGCACCAGAGTTGTGTACTGTTGCAACATGATGCTGCGACTCCTAAATTCAATCCCCCTACCAATAAACGCCAAGACACCGTATGCCTTCTTAACAACCTTATCTACTTGACTCCCAACTTTCAGGGATCTATGTACACATACACCTAGATCCCTCTGCTCATCCACACTATTCAAAGTCCTCCCGTTAGCCCTATACTCAACACATAGGGGAGAAAAGAACTAGAGGGCATGGGTTAAGGGTGAAAGGAGAACATAAGAACATAAGAAATAGGAGCAGGAGTAGGCCATCCAGCCCTTCGAGCCTGCCCCACCATTCAATAAGATCATGGCTGATCTGTCGCTGCTCAGTTCCACTTTCCCGCCCTCTCCCCATAACCCTTAATCCTCTCTCTTATCAAAAACCCATCAACCCGCGTCTTAAAAATATTTAGTGAGGCAGCCTCCACCACTTCAGCGGGCAGAGAATTCCAGAGATTCACCACCCTTTGAGTGAAGAAGTTCCTCCTCAACTCCGTTCTAAACCGCCCCCCCTTTATCTTAAGGCTGTGCCCCCTAGTCCTACTGTCTTTTTTGAGCGGGAAGAGTCTCTCCACCTCTATCCTATCCATCCCATTCATCATCTTATACGTACCTTATCAAACGCTACTCCTGCTCCTATTTCTTATGTTCTTATGTTCTTATGTTCTCATCCGCCAGCCAATTCCTGATCCAATTACCTAAATCACCCTCAATCCCATACATCTGCATTTTCTGCAGAAGCCTTCCATGGTGAACCTTATCAAACGCCTTACTAAAATCCATATACACCACGTCAACTGCCTTACCCCCATCCACCTCTTTGGTCACTTTCTCAAAAAACTCAATAAGGTTAGTAAGACACGACCTACCCTCCACAAAACCATGCTGACTATCTCCAATCAATTCATTACTCTCCAAATAACTATAAATCCTATCCCTAATAATTTTTTCTAAAACCTTGCCCACAACAGAAGTAAGACTCACCGATCTATAATTCCCGGGGAAGTCTCTGTTCCCCTTCTTAAACAATGGGACAACATTCGCCATCCTCCAATCTTCTGGCACTATACCGGTGAGCAACGACGACCTGAAGATCAGAGCCAGAGGCTCTGCAATCACCTCTCTTGCCTCCCAGAGAATCCTAGGGTAAATCCTGTCCGGCCCAGGGGACTTATCTATTTTCAAACCCTCAAGAATATCTAGCACATCCTCCTTATCAACTGCAATACTGTCCAGTTTACAACCCTGTAACCCAGTGTTCTCCACAGCTACATTTATGTCCCCCTGCGTGAACACCGAAGAGAAATATTGGTTCAATGCCTCTCCAATCTCTTCCGGTTCCACACATAAATTCCCACTGCTGTCTCTAACTGGCCCTAATCTTGCCCTAACCAACCTTGTGTTCTTAACATATCCATAGAACGCCTTAGGATTCTCCTTAATCCTGTCAGCCAAAGTCTTCTCATGTCCTCTTTTAGCCCTTCTTAACTTACTCTTTAACTCCCTCCTAGCCAATCTAAAGCTTTCTAGTGCACTACCTGAGCCCTCAAGTCTCATCCGGACATAAGCCTCCTTTTTCTTTTTAACCAGCAAATCAACTTTCCTAGTGCACCACGGTTCCCTAGCTCGACCATTTCCTCCTTGCCTGACAGGGACATACATATCAAGGACTCGCAGTAGCTGCTCCTTGAAAAATCTCCACATTTCGGACGTTCCGAGACCCTGTAGTCTCCTAGTCCAACCTATGCTTCCTAATTCTCTCCTAATAGCCTCATAATTACCCTTCCCCCAGCTAAAACCACTGACCCGAGGTTCATGCCTATCCCTTTCCATCACTAAGGTGAACGTAACCGAATTGTGGTCACTATCACCAAAATGCACACCAACTTCCAAGTCTAGCACCTGGTCTGGCTCATTTCCCAGCACCAAATCCAATATAGCCTCACCTGTAGTTGGCCTATCAACATACTGAGTCAAAAAACCTTCCTGCACGCTTTGTACAAAAACTGACCCCTCTAACGAGCTATAGCAATTCCAATCAATATTAGTAAAGTTCAAGTCCCCCATAACAATTACCCTATTACTTTCACTCCTATCCAGGATCGTCTCCGCAATCCTTTCCTCAACCTCTCTAGAACTTTTAGGAGGTCTATAAAAGACTCCCAACAGGGTGACCTCTCCTCTCCTATTTCTAATCTCCGCCCATACTACCTCAACAGACAAGTCCTCATCAAACTTCCTCTCTGACACTGTGATACAGTCCTTGACTAATAATGCTACCCCACCCCCCCTTCTACCTCCTTCTCTACTCCAACTGAAGCATTTGAACCCCGGGGCCTGCAACAACCATTCCTGACCCTGCTCTATCCATGTGCAGAAGGAGGCCATTTGGCCCATTGAGTCAGCACCGACCACAATCCCATCCAGGCCCTATCCCCGTAACCTCACTTATTCATCCAGCTAATCCCCATGACTCTCAGGTCAATTTAGCCTAGCCAGTCAACCTAACCCGCACATCTTTGGCCCATGTCCCTGTGTTTTAGCTTTACAATGAGTGTCTGGTCATTGTTGAGTCATTGTTCCCACATATTTCATAATCTGCTTCAGGTACCCATTATAGAACTGAACTTCCCCAATGGGAGAGCGATGCGTACATCTCTTGTGCTCAGCATGGGGCCTGTTGGTCTCGGAGGGATGGTGGGTGCGTTTGTGCAATATTGGTAATACAAACACATCAACTATTACACACAAGAACTAATTGCTCCATCTGATTATAGGACTGTATAAAATTTCCTCTCTGGCAAAAAATACTCTCTGCTAAGCAGAAGCAGATGTCTCCACTGTTTGAAAGTGACTCCAGCACTGAGATATGTAGCCTGTTAAAGCAAGCTCGAAATCCCCATCTGGAGCTGATTGTTCACAGTCTGATCTGGCTCACTTCTCATACCCAATGCACCAACCACATCACCACCGCTCAAAACAACACAGCTCCGGCTCCCCGTCTGACATTCACATTTACTTCCACCCTCACTGCCTCCCAGGAGAAAGGACTGCTGCCGCACTCATTCCAAACTGTCGCAAGGGCACTGCAAATTGGACTCAGTATCCCGAGAAAGAGAGTTGGAAAATCAGCCTGGAAGCAGTTCATGTTCAAATGTGGCAAGATCTGGACAATATCCAGGCTTGGGCTGACAAGCGGCAAATACATTCACACCGCACAAGTGCCAAGCAGTGACCATCTCTAATAAGAGACACTCTAACCACTGTCCCTTGACATTCAATGGTGTAACCCCCACTGCCAACATCCTGGGGGTGACACCATTGAGCAGAAACTCAGCTGGATCCAGCCATATAAACAGTGGCTACAAGAGCAGGTCAGAGGCTAGGAATCCTGCAGTGAGTAACTCACCTCCTGAATCCCCAAAGCCTGTCCACAAGACACAAGTCAGGAGTGTGATGGAATAATCCCCACTTGTCTGGATGGGTGCAGCTCCAACAACACTCAAGAAGCTCAACACCATCCAGGACAGAACAGCCTGTTTGATTGGCACCACACCCACTCTCTCCGTCATCGACACTCAGTAGCAGCAGTGTGTACTATCTACAAGATAGAACATAGAACACTACAGCACAAACAGGCCCTTCAGCCCACTAGTTGCGTCGATCACTTCTATACCTACGAAGCCATAGACCTATCTATAGCCCCCGATCCCATTAGATCCCATATACTCATCCAGAAGTCTTTTAAAAGACCCCAGCGAGTTCGCCTCCACCACCACCGATGGCAGCCGATTCCACTCACTCACCACCCTCTGAGTGAAAAACTTACCCCTCACTTCTGTACTTGCTTCCCAACACCTTAAACCTGTGTCCTCTCATAGCGACCATTTCAGCCCTGGGAAATAGCCTCTGAGAATCCACCCTATCTATTCCTAGGGTGGATTACACTAGATACACTATAGCAATTCACCAAATACCCTCCTTTCCACTCTAAGCCACCCAGCTTCTCTACTTGGAAATATATCACCGTTCCTTCAATATCGCAGAGTCCAAATGCTAGAACTCCCTCCCTAACAGCACTATGGATGTACTTACCGCGCATGGACTGCAGCGGTTGAAGAGGATGGCTCACCATCACCTTCTCCAGGGCAATATGGAACGGGCAATAAATACTGGTCAGCCAGCGATGTCCACATCACATCAACGAATTGCAAAGAAAATCGGGTTAAACATTGCATGGTGCAGAACACCACAGAATGCACTTTTGTGTATCTTGTCCTATGTGGGACCCGTACCCCAGTGAGAGTCAGTGTGCGTGAGAGCCGTACCCCAGTGAGAGTCAGTGTGTGTGGGACCCGTACCCCAGTGAGAGTCAGTGTGTGTGGGACCCGTACCCCAGTGAGAGTCAGTGTGTGTGGGACCCGTACCCCAGTGAGAGTCAGTGTGTTTGGGACCCGTACCCCAGTGAGAGTCAGTGTGTGTGGGACCCGTAGCCCAGTGAGAGTCAGTGTGTTTGGGACCCGTACCCCAGTGAGAGTCAGTGTGTGTGGGTCCCGTACCCCAGTGAGAGTCAGTGTGTGTGAGAGCCGTACCCCAGTGAGAGTCAGTGTGTGTGGGACCCGTACCCCAGTGAGAGTCAGTGTGTGTGGGAGCCGTACCCCAGTGAGAGTCAGTGTGTGTGGGAGCCGTACCCCAGTGAGAGTCAGTGTGTGTGAGAGCCGTACCCCAGTGAGAGTCAGTGTGTGTGGGACCCGTACCCCAGTGAGAGTCAGTGTGTGTGGGACCCCATACCCCAGTGAGAGTCAGTGTGTGTGGGGCCCGTACCCCAGTGAGAGTCAGTGTGTGTGGGACCCCTACCCCAGTGAGAGTCAGTGTCTGTGGGACCCCATACCCCAGTGAGAGTCAGTGTGTGTGGGAGTCGTACCCCAGTGAGAGTCAGTGTGTGTGGGACCCGTACCCCAGTGAGAGTCAGTGTGTGTGGGACCCCATACCCCAGTGAGAGTCAGTGTGTGTGGGGCCCGTACCCCAGTGAGAGTCAGTGTGTGTGGGACCCCTACCCCAGTGAGAGTCAGTGTCTGTGGGACCCCATACCCCAGTGAGAGTCAGTGTGTGTGGGAGCCGTACCCCAGTGAGAGTCAGTGTGTGTGGGACCCGTACCCCAGCGAGAGTCAGTGTGTGTGGGACCCATACCCCAGTGAGAGTCAGTGTGTGTGGGAGTCGTACCCCAGTGAGAGTCAGTGTGTGTGGGACCCGGACCCCAGTGAGAGTCAGTGTGTGTGAGACCCGTACCCCAGTGAGAGTCAGTGTTTGTGGGACCCGTACCCCGGTGAGAGTCAGTGTGTGTGGGACCCGTACCCCGGTGAGAGTCAGTGTGTGTGGGACCCATACCCCAGCGAGAGTCAGTGTGTGTGGGACCCGTACCCCAGTGAGAGTCAGTGTGTGTGGGACCCATACCCCAGTGAGAGTCAGTGTGTGTGGGAGTCGTACCCCAGTGAGAGTCAGTGTGTGTGGGACCCGGACCCCAGTGAGAGTCAGTGTGTGTGAGACCCGTACCCCAGTGAGAGTCAGTGTTTGTGGGACCCGTACCCCGGTGAGAGTCAGTGTGTGTGGGACCCGTACCCCAGTGAGAGTCAGTGTGTGTGGGACCCATACCCCAGTGAGAGTCAGTGTGTGTGAGACCCGTACCCCAGTGAGAGTCAGTGTTTGTGGGACCCGTACCCCGGTGAGAGTCAGTGTGTGTGGGACCCGTACCCCAGTGAGAGTCAGTGTGTGTGGGACCCATACCCCAGCGAGAGTCAGTGTGTGTGGGACCCGTACCCCAGCGAGAGTCAGTGTGTGTAGGGCTTTTGCTGTTTCTCTCTCAGATGACCTACAGAACTTTGGCTTTGTTGGTTTTAACTTTTCCCTTGTAGGGTGTATTTTCATTCGAACTGAAGTAACCACAGGGGAGGCGAAGGCCTCGTGGTATTTTTGCCAAACTATTAATCCAGAACTTTAGCTAATGTTTGGGGGACCCGGGTTCGAATCCCACCACAGTAGATGGTGGTATTTAATCCGATTTTAAAAATCTGAAATTAAGAATCTGCTGATGACCATGAAACCATTGTCGATTGTTGGAAAGAAACCGTCTGGTTCACTAATGTCCTTTAGGGAACGAAATCTGCTGTCTTTACTTATGGAGTCATAGAGGAAACAGGACCTTTGGCCCAACTTGTCCATGCTGCCCTTTTTTTTAAAACCCCTAAGCTCATTCCAATTGCCCACGTTTGGCCCATATCCCTCTATACCCATTGTACCGTCGTAACTGTCTAAATGCTTTTTAAAGACAAAATTCAACCCACCTCTACTATTACCTCTGCCAGCTCATTCCAGACACTCATCACCCTCTGTGTGAAAAAATTGTCCCTCTGGACACTTTTGTATCTCTCCCCTCTCACCTTAAACCTCTGCCCTCTAGTTTTAGACTCCCCTACCCTTGGGAAAAGATATTGACTATCTAGCTGATCTGTGCCCCTCATTATTTTATAGACCTCTATAAGGTCACCCCTCAGCCTCCTACGCCCCAGAGAAAAAGGTCCCAGTCTATCCAGTCTCTCTCTATAACTCAATCCATCAAGTCCCGGTAACATCCTAGTAAATGGGGAGATTTTAAATGAGAATGGTTGGGGGGGCGGTGGGAATCAAAGTGAAGTGACTGGGAGAGAGGAGGATAGCTCACAAATAGAGAGAGATTGTCGACAGAGAGGGAGGATAGGCAGGTGATGGAGAAGGGGAACGCTCAGACTGAAGGTTTGAGATGTGTCTATTTTAACACAAGAAGTGTTGTGTGGGATGAGCTTAGAGCGTGGATCACTACTCGGAAATGTGATGTTGTGGCCATTACAGAGACTTGGATGTCTCAGGGACAGGACTGGATACTTCAAGTGCCGGGTTTCAGATGTTTCAGGAGGGACAGGGAGGGAGGTTAAAGAGGTGGAGGAGTGGCACTGTTAATCAGAGATAATGACCCGACTGCAGAAAAAAAGGATGCCATGGAGGGATTGTCCACAGAGTCTCTGTGGGTGGAAGTTAGGAACAGGAAGGGGTCAATAACTTTACTGGGTGTTTTCTACAGGCCGCCCAATAGTGACAGGGATGTTGAGGAGCAGAATGGGGAGCAGATCCTGGAAAGGTGTAATAATAACAGAGTTGTTGTGATGGGAGATTTTAATTTCCCAAATATCGATTGGAATATCCCTAGGGTAAAGGGTTTGGATGGGGAGGAGTTTGTTAGGTGTGTTCAGGAGGGTTTCCTGACACAGTATGTGGATAAGCCAACAAGAGGAGAGGCTGTACTCGATCTAGTATTGGGAAATGAACCTGGACAGGTGTCAGGTCTCTCAGTGGGAGAGCATTTTGGAGATAGTGATCATAATTCTATCTCCTTTACAAGAGCATTGGAGAGAGATAGGATCAGGCAAGTTAGAAAAGTGTTTAACTGGAGTAAGGGGAATTATGAGGCTATCAGGCAGGAAATTGGAGGCTTAAATTGGAAAGGGGTTTTCTCAGCGAAATATACGGAAGAAATGTGGCAAATTTTCAAGGAATATTTGTCTGGAGTTCTGCATAGCAACGTTCCAATGAGACAGGGAAGTTATGGTAGGTCACAGGAACCGTGGTGCACGAAAGCTGTAATGAATTTAGTCAAGAAGAAAAGAAAAGCTTACAAAAGGTTCAGAGAGCTGGGTAATGTTAGAGATCTAGAAGAGTATACGGCTAGTAGGAAGGATCTTAAGAAGGAAGCTAGGAGAGCCAGAAGGGGTCATGAGAAGGCCTTGGCAGGCAGGATTACGGAAAACCCCAAGGTGTTCTACAAGTATGTGAAGAGCAAGAGGATAAGATGTGAAAGAATAGGACCTATCAAGTCTGACGATGGGAAAGTTTGTATAGGACCGGTAGAAATTGCAGAGGTACTTAATGAATACTTTACTTCAGTATTCACAGTGGAAAAGGATCTTGGTGGTTGTAGTGCAGACTTGCAGTGGACTGAAAAGCTTGAGTATGTTGACATTAAGAAAGAGGATGTGTTGGAGCTTTTGAAAAGCATCAAGTTAGATAAGTCACTGGGACCGGATGGGATGTACCCCAGGCTACTGTGGGAGGCGAGGGAGGACATTGCTGGGCCTCTGGCAATGATCTTTGCGTCATCAACGGAGACGGGAGAGGTTCCAGAGGATTGGAGGATTGCAGATGTGGTTCCTTTATTCAAGAAAGGGAGAAGAGATAGCCGTGGAAATTATAGACCAGGGAGTCTAACCTCAGTGGTTGGTAGGTTGATGGCGAAGATCCTGAGAGGCAGGATTTGTGAACATTTGGAGAGGTATAGTATGATTAAGAATAGTCAGCATGGCTTTGTCAAAGGCAGATCATGCCTTACGAGCCTGATTGAATTTATTTGAAGATGTGACTAAACACATTGATGAAGGAAGAGCAGTAGATGTGGTTTATATGGACTCCAGCAAGACAGTTGATAAGGTGCCCCATGCAAGGCTTATTGAGAAAGTGAGGGGGCATGGGATCCAAGGGGACATTGCTTTGTGGGTTCAGAACAGGCTTGCCCACAGAAGGCAGAGAGTGGTTGTGGATGGGTCTTCTTCTGCGTGGAGGTCGGTTACCAGTGGAGTGCCCCAGGGATCTGTTCTGGGACCCTTACTGTTTGTCATTTTCATAAATGACCTGGATGAGGAAGTGGAGGGATGGGTTGGTAGGTTTGCCGATGACACGAAGGTTGGTGGTGTTGTGGATAGTGTGGAGGGATGTCAGAAGTTGCAGCGAGACACTGATAGGATGCAAGACTGGGCGGAGAAGTGGCAGATGGACTTTAACCCAGATAAATGTGTAGTGGTTCATTTTGACAGGTCAAATAGGGTGACAGAATATAATATTAATGGTGGGACTCTTGGCAGTGTGGAAGATCAGAAGGTTCTTGGGGTCCGAGTTCATAGGAAGCTCAAAGCGGCCTCGCAGGTTGAAGCTGTGGTTAAGAAGGCGTATGGTGTACTGGCCTTCATCAATCGAGGGATTGAGTTTAGGAGTTGGGAGGTAATGCTGCAACTTTATAAGACCCTGGTCAGACCCCACTTGGAGTACTGTGCTCAGTTCTGGTCGCCTCACTACAAGAAGGATGTGGAAGCCATAGAAAGGGTGCAGAGGAGATTTACAAGGATGTCGCCTGGATTAGGTGGCATGCCTTATGAGGATAGGTTGAGGGAGCTCGGCCTTTTCTCCTTGGAGAGACAAAGGATGAGGGGTGACCTGATAGAGGTGTATAAGATGTTGAGAGGTATTGATCGGGTGGATTCTCAGAGGCTTTTTCCCAGGGCTGAAATGGCTTCCACAAGAGGACACAGGTTTAAGGTGCTGGGGAGTAGGTACAGAGGAGATGTCAGGGGTAAGTTTTTCACTCAGAGGGTGGTGGGTGCGTGGAATGGGCTGCTGGCAACAGTGGTGGAGACGGATTCGATAGGGTTTTTAACGAGACTTTTAGATAAGTACATGGAACTTAGTGAGATAGAGGGTTATAGGTAAACCTAGAAATCTCTAAGGTAGGGACATGTTCGGCACAACTTTGTGGGCTAAAGGGCCTGTATTGTGCTGTAGTTTTTCTATGTTTCTAAATCTTTTCTGCACTCTTTCTATTTAATAATATCCTTTCTGTAATAGGGTGACCAGAATTGCACACACTTTTCCAAGTGTGGCCTTACCAATGTCTTGTAGAACTTCAACAAGACGTCCCAACTCCTGTATTCAATGTTCTGACCGATGAAACCAAGCATGCCGAATGCCTTCTTCACCACTCTGTCCACCTGTGACTCCACTTTCGAGGAGCTATGAACATGTACCCCTAGATCTCTTTGTTCTTTAACTCTCCCCAACACCCTACCATTAACTGAGTAAGTCCTGCCCTGGTTCAATCTACCAAAATGCATCACCTCACATTTATCTAAATTAAACTCCATCTGCCATTTGTCAGCCCACTGGCCCAATTGATCAAGATCCCGTTGCAATTGGAGATAACTTTCTTCACTGTCCACTCTGCCTCCAATCTTGGTGTCATCTGCAAACTTACTAACCATGCCGCCTATATTCTCATCCAGATCATTAATATAAATGATAAATAACAGTGGGCCCAGCACTGATCCCTGAGGCACACCGCTGGTCACAGGCCTCCAGATTGAAAAACAATTCTCTAAAACCACCCTCTGAAGCTAATTTTGTATCCATTTAGATACCTCACCCTGGATCCTGTGAGATTTAACTTTGTGCAACAACCTACCATGTGGTACCTTGTCAAAGGCCTTGCTAAAGTCCATGTAAACAACATCAACTGCACTGCCCTCATCTACCTTCTCGGTTACCCCTTCAAAAAACTCAATTCAATTTGTGAGGCATGATTTTCCACTCACAAAGCCATGCTGACTGTCCCTAATCAGTCCTTGCCTCTCTAAATGTCTGTGGATCCTGTCTCTCAAAATACCTTCCAACAATTTACCCACCACAGATGTGAGGCTCACTGGCCTGTAGTTCCCAGGCTTTTCCCTGCAGCCCTTTTTAAACAAAGGCACATTTGCCACTCTTCAATCTTCAGGCATCTCACCCGTGACTATCAGTGATTCAAATATCTCGGCTAGGGGACCCGCAATTTCCTCCCTAGCCTCCCACAATGTCCTGGGATACATTTCATCAGGTCCCGGGGATTTATCTACCTTGATGCACTTCAAGAATTCCAGCACCTCCTCCTCTGTAATATGTGCTCTCCGCAATATTTATTTCCCCAAGTTCCCTAACATCCGTGCTTTTCTCAACAGTAAATACTGATGAGAAATATTCATTTAGGATCTCACCCATCTCTTGTGGATCTGAACATAGATGTCTTTGTTGATCCTTAAGACGCCCTACTCTCTCCCTTGTTACTCTTTTTTCCTTTATGTATTTGTAGAAGCTCTTTGGACTCTCCTTTGCCTTATCTGCCAAAACAATTTTGTGTCCCCTTTTTGCCCTTCTGATTTCTCCCTTAACTCCACTCCTACATCCATCATCAAGACACAGATCAGCGAGATAGTCAATATCTTTTCCCAAAGGTAGGAGATTCTAAAATTAGAGGGCATAGGTTTAAGGAGAGAGGGGAGAGATACAAAAGTGTCCAGAGGGGCAATTGTTTCACACAGAGGATGGTGAGTGTCTGGAACAAGCTGCCAGAGGTAGTAGTAGAGGCAGGTACAATTTTATCTTTTAAAAAGCATTTAGACAGTTACATGGGTATAGAGGGATATGGGCCAAATGCAGGCAATTGGGATTGGCTTCGGAGTTCAGAAAAAATAAGGGCGACATGGACAAGTTGGGCTGAAGGGCCTGTTTCCATGCTGTAAACCCCTATGACTCTATGTCCCTCATTATTTTATAGACCTCTATAAGATCACTGCTCAGCCTTCTACACTCCAGAGAAAAAAGTCCCAGTGTTGAAGAGCAGAAGGATCTTGGGGTCCGGGTCCACAGGACTCTTAAATCAGCCTCGCAGGTGGAGGATGTGGTCAAGAAGGCATATGGTGTACTGGCCTTCATTAATCGAGGGATTGAGTTTAGGAGTCGGGAGGTAATGCTGCAACTTTATAAGACCCTTGTCAGGCTTCATTTGGAGTATTGTGCGCAGTTCTGGTCGCCTCACTATAGGAAAGACGTAGAAGCTATTGAAAGGGTACAGAGGAGATTTACAAGGATGTTGCCTGGACTGGGAGGCATGCCTTATGAAGATAGGTTGAGGGAGCTGGGACTCTTCTCCCTGGACAGACGAAGGTTGAGAGGCGACCTGATAGAGGTTTATAAAATGTTGAGAGGAACAGATAGGGTGGATTCTCAGAGGCTATTTCCCCGGGTTGAAATGGTCGCTACGAGAGGACACAGATTTAAGGTGCGGGGAGGGAGGTTCAGAAGTGATGTTAGGGGTAAGTTTTTCACTTAGAGGGTGGTGAGTGAATGGAATCGGCTGCCGTCAGTGGTGGTGGAGGCGAACTCGCTGGGGTCTTTTAAAAGACTTCTGGATGAGTATATGGGGTTTAATGGGATTGGGGGTTATAGATAGGTCTATAGATTGGTAGGTGTTGATGTGATCGGCGCAACTCGTGGGCCGAAGGGCCTGTTTGTGCTGTAGTGTTCTATGCTCTATCCAGCCTCTTCTTATAACTCAATCCATCAAGTCCCGGTAGCATCCTAGTAAATTTTTTCTGCACTCTTTCTAGATTAATAATATCCTTTCTATAATAGAGTGACCAGAACTGTATACAGTATTCCAAGTGTGGCCTTACCAATGTCTTGTACAATTTCCACAAGACGTCCCAACTCCTGTATTCAATGTTCTGACCAATGAAACCAAGCATGCTGAATGCCTTCTTCACCACTCTGTCCACCTGTGACTCCACTTTCAAGGAGCTATGAACATGTACTCCTAGATCTATTTGTTCTGTAACTCTCCCCAACGCCCTACCATTAACTGAGTAAGTCCTGCCTTGGTTCAATCTACCAAAATGCATCACTTTGCATTTATCCGCACCGCTCATTCCTTCGCAAGTCAAATTGAACCCAGGTCTCTGGTGCTGTGAGGCAGCAGCACTAAACCCTGTGTCACTGGGCCTCCTTTTGAAAATCCAAATATACAACATTGACTGGTTCTCCTCTATCTACTATGTCTAAAGAGCTTGAGTGATTTTGTCAGACACAATTTCCCTTTCATGAAACTGCTGATTCTGTTTTATCGGATCAGAACTTTCTAAATGCACTGCTATTCCCTTCTTAATGATTCGAATACTTTTCCGATCATTGAATTTAGACTAACCAGTCTCCCTTTCCTGCATTTTGCCTCCCTCCCTTTTTGAACAAGGCTACATTGGTAGTTTCCCAATCCTTTGACACAGTTCCAGAATCCATATTTTTTGTAAGATGAACCAATGTTCTGTTATCTCTGTCGCTACTGCCTTTAATCCACTTTAATGCTGCTGAGAGTTAAATTCCATTGTGTGTCCACCAATCCTGGAACTAAGGGCCATTGTTTATGTAGGTTTTGTAAAATGGCCAGTTTGAGGAGATGAACCAGCTGCAATCTGATTAAACAAACATATCCAACTTTTAAACAGAATTGCTTGCAATCTCGTGATGGTCTGGCGGTTTCTAAGACTTTCTTCCTAACTGTACAAGAGGGAATGTAAACTGCCTGAATCAGAGTGCCAAGTCTGATCTGGGATCCAAACTGCTCCCAAGGGCCTTGTCATTGCCTGTTCAGTCTTTCTCTTACTTATTTAGATTCAATAAATGGGTATCATCTTATGTATTCTGACAAATATTGAATCCTGAGCCCACTGCCTGTAAATGACCTTGCTGCTGTCCAGATTCTGGGTCCTGGATCCAAAGATTGGCAGTGATTAGATTTAGCTCTTGGGGCAAAAGGGATCGAGGGATCAAGGAGGGAAGGGGGGATCATGAATTCGATGATCATAATGAATGGAGGAGCTTAAAGGGCCGAATGGCCTCCTTTTGCTCCTATTTTCTATGTTTCTATCTCTCTGCCTTTTACCTCTCCACCTCACTTTCCCACCTTTAAGATACTCCTTGAAGCCTACATCTTTGACCAAGCTTTGGTCACCTACGTTAATATCTCCTTAAGTGATTCAGTGTCAGACCCAACAAAGCACTTTTTACACCAATGGTTATGGTGGGTTGGGAATGTAAAATTTTTCACTGTTGGATTAGATAATGTTCAGAAACTGTGGAAGAGAACAGAAGGACGTTATTAACAACTTTTGTCCTGCTGAAGACACTGAGTCCAATGGATTTTTCATTGACGAGGAAATGACGGGTTGTGAGGTGTTGCTGGGAATGTGGATTTGAGGCCACAGCCAGAACTGATGGTGCTGAACGGCAGAGCGAGTCTGAAGGGCCAAATGGCCTACCCCTGCTCCTAACTGTCATCTTCTCTGTTATAATACTGTGGCTGGTTTGATAGCAGGTTTAGAATTGCAGGAATCCCGTACAGGAGCCCTTCAGTCAGTCATACTCTGGCTGAAGGAGGAAAATCTCCACCTGTCCAGATGAGTGGGCAGCTGTTCCCTTGCTCCAGTTCTCCAGTTCCATGATCCTGACACTGACATTTTTATCCTTTTGTTCCTCAAAGGTCTCAGCCACAGACGCTGACAGCGGAAGTTTTGGCACCATCACTTATTCCATCGGCTCTGGAATCAGCAGTGTCGCTCCCACACAATTCACCATCAACCAACAGACAGGAAGGGTCTGTACAACAAAGAAACTGGATCGGGATGAGGGCCCCAAACACTACGAGTTCACTGTGACAGCAGTCGATGGGGTAAGAAATATTGTCAAATCTATTAATAAAGATTAATAGAGTCCAGGATACCGTACACTTCATTAACTGCTCTCTCCACCTGTCCTGCCATCTTTAATACACAGATACACCCAGCTCCCTCCGTTCCTGCACCCCTTTAACAATTTTACCATTGGTTTTATGTTGACTCTCCATTTCCTACCAAAAGGCATCACCTCACACTTCTCCACACGGAACTTCCTCTGCAACTTATCTGCACACTCCACCAACTTGCCTCTGATCTTTTGAATTTTTACATTATCCTCTTCTCAATTTACAATACTTTCAAGTTTTGTGGCATCTGTAAAGCTTGAAATTGCTCTGGAACACCAGGATCTAGATCATTAATATACATCAGGAAAACCAGGGGTCCTCATACTGAACACCACCACAAACTTTCCTCAAGCCCAAAAAAATCTATTGACCATTCCTCTCTGCTTTGTATTATTCAGCCAATTTTGTATTCACGTTGCTACAGTCCCGTTTATTCCATTAATAATAACTTTTTTCACAAGTTTGCTGTGTGGCGTTGCATCAAATGCCTTTTGAAAGTCCATATACACCACATCAACAGCATTGCCCTCATCGAGCCTCTCTGTTATCTCTTCAAAGAACTCCAGTGAGTTAGTTAAACATAGTTTCCCTTTAGAAATATATGCTGACACTTCCTAATCAACACACATTTTTCCATGTGAGTTCTAACTCTACCCAGAATAATTGTTTCTCAAAGCTCCCCCACTGTTGCAAACTGATTGGTCTGTAATTACTGGGCTTATTCTTCCAGCCTTTTTTGAACAAGAGTGTAATGACCATGTCTGGCCCATTTCTGTTTTGATGGTATCCCACTGTTCAGCAACAGATTTTCCTGCTGATGTTTCGTTCCATTCTAACTAGCCCAGCTCTGCCCCATTGAAATCAGCTCTCCACAATTAATTATTTTTACTCTGGATTGTCCTTTTGTATTAACATTCCTATTATATGATGATCACTGTTTCCTAAAACTTCCCTCACTGACACTTGATCTGATTGGCCCACCTCAATTCCAGGATCAAGTCCGACTGTTCCTACTTTCTTATTGGACTGGATACAAACTGTTGTAGAAAATTCTCCTGAACTGGAAGAACTCTTGCCCCCTCTGCCCATTTCACTGATACTATCCCAGTCTATTTTGGGGTAATTCAAGTCCTCCATTATAACTATTCAACAATGCAATTTCCCTGCAGATTCACCCTCACTAGTTAAGAACATAAGAACTAGGAGCAGGAGTGGGCCATCTGGCCCCTCGAGCCTGCTCCGCCATTGAATAAGATCATGGCTGATCTTTTTGTGGACTCAGCTGTACTTACCCACCGACTCACTGTACCCCTTAATTCCTTTACTGTTCAAAAATCAATCTATCTTTGTCTTAAAAACATTCCATCAGGACCAGGAGACTTGTCTACCTTTAGCCCCATTACCTTGCCCAACACTACCTCTTTTGTGATAATGATAGTTTCTCGGTCCTCACCTTCCATAGCCTTCCTGTCATCAATTTTTGGCATGTTACTTGTGTTTTCCACTGTGAAGACCGACACAAAATACCTGTCCAATTCCTCAGTCATTTTCTCATTTCCAGTTATTACATCCCCCTTCTCATCCACGTTGGCAGGAATAATAGTAGGAGGGATTACCATTTAAAAGGCGAAAAGCTGCAGCATGCTACGGTGCAGAGGGACCTGGGGGTCCTTGTGCATGAGTCGCAAAAACCCAGTCTGCAGGTGCAGCAGGTGATCAGGAAGGCGAATGGGATGCTGGCCTTTATAGCGAGGGGGATTGAATATAAAAGCAGGGAGGTCTTGCTGCAACTGTACAGGGTACTGGTGAGGCCGCAGCTGGAGTACTGTGTGTAGTTTTGGTCGCCGCACTTGCGCAAGGATATTTCGGCCTTGGAGGGAGTGCAGAGGAGGTTTACTAGGCTGATACCGGAGTTGGGGAGGTTGGACTATGAGGAGAGACTAAATAGACTGGATCTGTACTCGTCGGAGTTTAGAAGGATGAGGGGGGGATCTTATAGAGGCATATAAGATAATGAAGGGGATGGATAGGGTAGAGGTAGAGAGATCCTTCCCGCTCAGAAAGGACAGCAGGACTAGAGGGCACAGCCTCAAGATAAGTGGGGGGCAGTTTAGATCGGAGTTGAGGAGGAACTTCTTCACTCAAAGGGTGGTGAATCTCTGGAATTCTCTGCCCGTTGAAGTGGTGGAGGCTGCCTCACTAAATATTTTTAAGACGCAGGTTGATGGGTTTTTGATAAGAGAGGGGATTAAGAGTTATGGAGAGAGGGCGGGAAAGTGGAACTGAGCCACGACAGATCAGCCATGATCTTATTGAATGGCGGGGCAGGCTCGAAGGGCCAGATGGCCTACTCCTGCTCCTATTTCTTATGTTCTTATCCTCTAAAGGACCAATGTTTACTTTCGCTGCTCTGTTTCATTTTAGTTGCCAGTCTATAGACTACACGCAGCAATGGAATTGCACCTTTTCTTTCCTTGTCTTCAGCCAAATAGATTCTGTCCTTGGATCCTTTGGGACATCCTCTTCCCCAGCACTGCAATGTTCTCCCATTCCTTCTTTCCTCTCTTTCCTGAACACCTTGTACCCAGGAATATATCACACCCAGTCCTGCCTTTCCTTGAGCCAGGTCGCTGTTATCACCACAATATTTCCACCGTGTAATTTCTGCCTGTCTTATTTACTATACTCTGTGCATTCACATACACGGTAAAAAGTCTGACAACACCAGGTTTAAGTCCAACCGATTTATTTGATAGTAAACTCACTAGCTTTCGAGGTTACCACCTGACAAAGGGGCTAACCCCGAAAGCTTGTGAGTTTACTATCAAATAAATCTGTTGGACTTAAACCTGGTGTTGTCAGACTTTTTACTGTGTTTACCCCAGACCAATGCTGGCACATCCACATCATTCACATACATGCATAGTAACCCTGATTTCAACTTCATTATTTTCATTTAATTTGATTTATTATTGTCACATGTATTAGTATGTAGTGAAAAGTATTGTTTCTTGTGCGCTGTACAGACAAAGCATACCATTCATAGAGAAGGAAACGAGAGAGTGCAGAATGTAGTGAAACAGTCATAGCTAGGGTGTAGAGAAAGATCAACTTAATGCAAGATAGGTCCAATGAATGGGATGGATAGGGTAAAGGTAGAGAGATTCTTCCCACTTAGAAAGGACAGCAGGACTAGAGGGCACAGCCTCAAGATAAGGGGGGGGCAGTTTAGATCGGAGTTGAGGAGGAACTTCTTCACTCAAAGGGTGGTGAATCTCTGGAATCCTCTGCCCGTTGAAGTGGTGGAGGCTGCCTCGCTGAATATATTTAAGTCACGGGTAAATAGGTTTCTGATAGACAAGGGAATTAAGGGTTATGGGGAGAAAGCGGGAAAGTGGAACTGAGCAGCGACAGATCAGCCATGATCTTATTGAATGGTGGGGCAGGCTCGAAGGGCTAGATGGCCTACTCCTGCTCCTATTTCTTATGTTCTTATGTTCTTATGTTATGTTCATTCAAAAGTCTGACAGCAGCAGGGAAGAAGTTGTTCTTGAGTCGGTCGGTACGTGACCTCAGACTTTTGTATCTTTTTCCCGATGAAGAAGGTGGAAGAAAGAATGTCCGGGGTGTGTGGGATCCTTAATTTCATGCTGGCTGCTTTCTCTCTTGGGCCTGTTAACTTTTTGTTGCCTGTACACTTGCTGTCCATTTCGCCAGTGTTTTCATTCTGGTTGTTCCTCTCTCATCATCACTCCTGATCCCCATGCCCCAATGCCGAGTTAGATTAAAACCATCCAATCAGCAATAGCAAAATGTCCCACAAGGCACTCAGCCCCAGCTATGTTGAGGTGCAACCTGCCCAGGCAAAGGTAGTAATAAAGGAACACTTATTGGACCAGAGTACGTGTTAATAACAGAATAAAATCCAACTCTGTCTGAAAGCAAAACATGAGAACAAGATACAGGAAAAATCAAAAATATTAAAGACTGGAATCAGAGGAGGGGCAGCTGCTCCAGCCTGAGTTAGAGATTTACAGGGTGGAAACAGACCCTTCGAGCTGAGCTTCACTCAAACATTAAACCAGAAACGTGAGCTTGTCATTTCTTGATTTGAAATGACAAGCGACAGGAATCATCATTATTGATGAACTTGTAGTGTTGTGAAAGCAACCTGCATTTACTCTCCCCAGTGAAGAACATTGTCAGCTGTAGACAACATTGAAATAAGTTCCAGTAATTCACTCTTTTATTTGGACAGAGTGACTGAGGTCACAGACAGTCAGCAGGTAGAAAGTGAAGGGACAGGACCTGCACCTCATCTGATTTGATGGGAAGGTGCCATGGAAACGATATGTTGTTGGGAGCGATGAAGGAATGGACCAGGATATAGTGGTGGGAATGGCCATTTCGGAACGTTGACGGGGGAATGGAGCGGGCAATGTGTTTGATGGTGACGTCATGCTGGAGTCACCAGGCACAAAGGAAACAATAAAACAAACTTTTGGGGTTTAAAGTGATGAGAATTATTTCTTCACGTTTTCACCTGAAAAGTCAAATCACCATCGAGGGTGATTTTACCCCCGAACCAACGCCCAATCTCCCGCCTCTCACAATCTTATTGGCAGCAGATTTCTGGCGCATTCAGCCTGCTGCCAATTTCTGGCAAGACGCTGAATAAATTATTTAAATATCTGCAAAACCTAATTTAAATGAAATTAGTGAGCCCGGAACACAATCACTTTGCCTTTATGGCCTCGGCGAGAGAGGGTTTCTCCAGCAAGGGAAGGACATGCTCCCCCTGAACGGAGAACAGTCCTGCTGTCCTCACCAGGAAAACTAGAGACCATTGAGGGCATGGGGGGAGTTCACCCCTTGGCCAGTGCTCTGGGGATGGGGCCTGAGGAGGTGGGGCTTATAACATAACATAAGAACATAACATAAGAAATAGGAGCAGGAGTCGGCCATCTAGCCCTTCGAGCCTGCCCCGCCATTCAATAAGATCATGGCTGATCTGTCATGGCTCAGTTCCACTTTCCCGCTTTCTCCCCATAACCCTTAATCTCCTCGCTTATCAAAAACCTATCTACCCGCGTCTTAAATATATTTAGTGAGGCAGCCTCCACCACTTCAACGGGCAGAGAATTCCAGAGATTCACCACCCTTTGAGTGAAGAAGTTCCTCCTCAACTCTGATCTAAACTGCCCCCCACTTATCTTGAGGCTGTGCCCTCTAGTCCTGCTGTCCTTTCTAAGCGGGAAGAATCTCTCTACCTCTACCCTATCCATCTCTTTCATTATTTTATACGTCTCTATAAGATCCCCCCTCATCCTTCTAAACTCCAACGAGTACAGACTCAATCTTTTTAGTCCCTCTTCATAGTCTTCTCTCACCTCCAGTATCAGCCTAGTGAACCTCCTCTGCACTCCCTCCAAGGCCAAAATATCCTTGCGCAAGTGCAGCGACCAAAATTGCACACAGTACTCCAGCTGCGGCCTCACCAGTACCCTGTACAGTTGCAGCAAGACCTCCCTGCTTTAATATTCAATCCCCCTCGCTATGAAGGCCAGCATCCCATTTGCCTTCCTGATCACCTGCTGCACCTGTAGGCTGGGTTTTTGCGACTCGTGCACAAGGACCCCCAGGTCCCTCTGCACCGTAGCATGCTGCAGCTTTTCGCCCTGTAAGTAGTAATCCCTCCTACTATTATTCCTGCTAAAGTGGATAAGCTCACACTTGCCAACATTGTATTCCATCTGCCAGGTCCTCGCCCACTCGCTCAGCCTATCCAGATCCCTCTGCAGACTTTCCACACCCTCCGCACAATTTGCTTTTCCACTCATCTTGGTGTCATCAGCAAATTTCGACACCTTACACTCAGCCCCCTCCTCCAGATCATCTATATAAATGGTAAATAGCTGAGGCCCCAGCACCGATCCCTGCGGCACTCCACTAGTCACCAACCGCCAATCAGAATAGCACCCATTGATACCAACTCTCTGCCTCCTATTTGACAGCCAATCCTCTATCCACGCCAACACCTTACCCCCAACTCCATGCCCCCTAACCTTCTGAAGCAACCTTTTGTGCGGGACCTTATCAAACGCCTTCTGAAATCGAGAAACACCACATCCACCTGTTCCCCTCCGTCCACCGCACGAGTCACATCCTCGTAGAAATCCAATAAATTCGTCAGACACGACTTCCCCTTAACGAATCCGTGCTGCATCTGCTCTATCAAACCATTTTTCTCAAGGTGCCTCGCTATTTCTTCTTTGATGACGGATTCAAGCATTTTTCCTACAACAGATGTTAAACTAACCAGCCTATAATTCCCTGCCTTTTGTCTGCTACCCTTTTTAAACAGCAGCGTAACATTAGCCGTTTTTCAATCTTCCGGCACTTCCCTGGAATCCAGTGAGGTTTGGAAAATAATCACTAAGGCATCCACTATCACCTCTGCCATTTCCTTCAGAACCCTGGGATGCATTCCATCTGGTCCTGGGGACTTGTCCACCGTCAGTCCCACTAGTCTATCAAACACTACCTCTCTAGTGACAGTAATCGCATTCAGGCCCTCAACTCCTACCATCCTTCTATCTTTAATATCTGGCAAACTATTCGTGTCCTCCTCTGTGAAGACCGAGGCAAAAAACTTATTTAAGGCCTCAGCCATTTCCTCATCCCCCACCACTAAATCCCCCCTCTCATCCTCTAAGGGTCCAACATTTACTCTAGCCAGCCTCCTTCTCTTTATATATTTATAAAAACTCTTACTGTCCTTTTTTATATTTAGTGCTAGTTTAGCTTCATAGTCTATCCTTCCTTTCTTTATCAACTTCTTCGTCAATCTTTGTTGATTTTTAAACCTTTCCCAATCCTCTACTCGCCCACTACTTTTAGCCACTCTAAACGCATCAGCTTTTAATTTAATACTCTCATTTATTTCTTTCGTTAACCACGGCTGATTATCCCTTCTCCTACGATCCTTCTTTACCATCGGAATAAATTTCTGCTGAGCACCAAGAAAGATCTCCTTAAAGATCCTCCACTGTTCCTCAGCTGTCCTACTGACCAATCTGTGCCCCCAATCTACATTTGCCAATTCCTCTCTCATCCTATCGTACTCCCCTCTGTCCAAACAGAGGACACAGGTTCGGGACCCTACTTTCTTATCCTCCATCTGCATCAAAAACTCAACCATACAATGATCACTCTTCCCAAGAGGATCATAAGAACATAAGAAATAGGAGCAGGAGTAGGCCATCTAGCCCTTCGAGCCTGCCCCGCCATTCAATAAGATCATGGCTGATCTGTCGTGGCTCAGTTCCACATTCCCGCCCTCTCCCCATAACCCTTAATCCCCTCTCTTATCAAAAACCCATCAACCCGCGTCTTAAATATATTTAGCGAGCCTTCACCACAAGGTCCCTAATTCTACCTGCCTCATTACACAACACCAGATCAAAGATAGCTCGCTCCCTCGTCGGTTCCGTCACACGCTGTTCAAGGAAACTATCCCGGCAGCATTCCAAGAACTCTTCCTCAAGCCCACCGCATCCAACATGGGTCAACCAATCAATATGTAGATTGAAATCCCCCATAATTATCGCCGTTCCATTTATGGGGGGTGGGAACTGAAGAGGGCACATCGTAGCGAGGAGGGGATGGACATACAATGGCAGGGCCTGAGGGGGGTCTGAGCCTTTGGGGGCATGGCCTCCACGGACAGGGCCTGAAGTGGCAGGGCATATGAGGGCGGGCCAGTCGGTTAGGGAGGGGGAAGCTGGCTACCATCTGCATGTGATCGGTGGGAAGGGGGAGAGAGGGTGATTAGTCTAGGTGTCAGGATTGGAGTCACAGGTTATATTTCCAGTAGGGGGCACTTACGGTTATTATTGTGCATGTGAAGCTACGTAGGTTTTCACATGCACAGTGGCTCCCTCTGCTGCTGCAGCAGCCTTCATGGCAAGTTAAGCCTTGCCCTTAATGGCTAGAAATGGTATAGTCCATTTCCTACTCTGAGTGTATAAGAAATGAAGTTTGGACTCACCCAAAAAGTGGATCTGAAACTCTCCCATGTTCACATTACCGAGGAACTTCACAAATCGCCCCAAAGTCATAGAGTCACAGAGGCTTACAGCATGGAAACAGGCCCTTCGGCCCATGTCACCTTTTTTTTCAGAAACCCTCCGCTAATCCCAATTGCCCACATTTGGCCCCTATCCCTCTATACCCATCGTACCCATGTAACTGCCTAAACGCTTTTTAAAAGATAAAATTGTACCCGCCTCTACTACTGCCTCTGGCAGCTCGTTCCAGACACTCACCACCCTCTGTGTGAAAAAATTGCCCCTCTGGACACTTTTGTACCTCTCCCCTCTCACCTTAAGCCTCTGCCCTCTAGTTTTAGACTCCCCTGCCTTTGGGAAAAGATATTGACTATCTAGCCGATCTGTGCCCATCATTATTTTATAGACGTCTATAAGATCACCCCTCAGCCTCCTACACTCCAGAGAAAAAAGTCCCAGTCTATCCAGCCTCTTCTCATAACTCAATTGTTACAGGGATTAGTGGGTAAAAATTTTTTTTTATATATTTTTATTTTTCTGCTGGTAATTGATTCAGGGATGGCAGTTCAGGCTGTAAGCTGCATCTCCTGTGGGATGTATGTAGTGAGGGACTCCAGTAGTGTTTCAGGTGATTTTACTTGTAGGAAGTGTGATAGATTGCAGTTTCTGGAGGAGCGTGTAAAGGAGCTGGAGGTGGAATTAGAGGAACTCCGCATAATTCGGGAAGTGGAGGAGGACATAGATAGGAGTTATAAGGAGATAGTCACTCCTAGAAATAAGTCTTGGGTCACTGCCAGGAAGAGGGGAAAGAAGCAGTTGGGGGGACAATCCCCTGGGGCTGTTCCCCTCCAAAATAGGTTTTCGGTCCTGGAGGCTACAGTTGAGGAGGAATCAACTGGGGATAACCAAAGGGAGCAGGTCTCTGGGGGTGAGCCTATTGGGAAACCTCAGGTGGTTAGGGGTAAGAGATTGGGCCTCGTGATTGGGGACTCCACAGTTATGGGGACGGATAGGAGAGTCGGAGGTAAGGGTAGGGACTCAGGGCTGGTGTGTTGCCTACCAGGGGCTGGGGTCCGGGATGTATCGGACAGGGTATTCAGGACTCTTAGGGGAGAGGGAGATCAACCCCAAGTTATAGTTCATGTGGGGACACATGACATAGGGAGATTAAGGGAAGGGGATATTAAGCAAAGATTTATGGAGTTGGGGTGGAAACTAAAGGCCAAGTCTGGAAGAGTAGTTATATCCGGACTCTTGCCTGTGCCACGGGATAGTTTAGAGAGGAATAGAGAGAGGGAAAGTTTGAACTTGTGGCTGAGGGGATGGTGCAGGAGGGAGGGGTTCAGGTACTTGAGCAATTGGGGCTCATTCTGGGGAAGGTGGGACCTCTATAAGTGTGATGGTCTACGTATGTAGATAGGCCAACTAGAGGTGAGGCTATATTGGATTTGGTGCTGGGAAATGAGCCAGACCAGGTGCTAGACTTGGAAGTTGGTGTGCATTTTGGTGATAGTGACCACAATTCGGTTACGTTCACCTTAGTGATGGGAAGGGATAGGCATGAACCTCGGGTCAGTAGTTTTAGCTGGGGTAAGGGTAATTATGAGGCTATTAGGAGTGAATTAGGAAGCATAGATTGGACTAGGAGATTACAGGGACTGGGAATGTCCGAAATGTGGAGTTTTTTCAAGGAGCAGCTACTGCGAGTCCTTGATAGGTATGTCCCTGTCAGGCATGGAGGAATTGGTAGATCTAGGGAACCATGGTGCACTAAAAGAGTTGAGTCGATGGTTAAAAAGAAAAAGGAGGCTTATGTTCGGATGAGATTTGAGGGCTCAGGTAGTGCACTAGAAAGCTTTAGATTGGCTAGGAGGGAGTTGAAGAGTGAGTTAAGAAGGGCTAAAAGAGGACATGAGAAGACTTTGGCTGATAGGATTAAGGAGAATCCTAAGGCGTTCTATAGGTATGTCAAGAACAGAAGGTTGGTCAGGGCAAGATTAGGGCCAGTTACAGACAGCAGAGGGAAGTTGTGTGTGGAACCGGAGGAGATTGGAGAAGTATTGAACCAATATTTCTCTTCGGTGTTCACGCAGGGGAACATGAATATAGCTGAGGAGGACACTGGGTTGCAGGGGTGTAAAATAGACAGTATTACGGTTGATAAGGGGGATGTGCTGGATATTCTTGAGGGGCTGAAAACAGATAAGTCCCCTGGTCCGGATGGGATCTACCCTAGGATTCTCTGGGAGGCTAGAGAGGTGATTGCAGAGCCTCTGGCTCTGATCTTCAGGTCGTCATTGGTCTCTGGTGTAGTCCCGGAGGATTGGAGGATAGCGAATGTTGTCCCATTGTTTAAGAAGGGGAACAGAGACTTTGCCGGGAATTATAGACCGGTGAATCTTACTTCTGTTGTGGGCAAGGTTTTAGAAAAAATTATTAGGGATAGGATTTATAGATATTTGGAGTGTAATGAATTGATTAGAGACAGTCAGCATGGTTTTGTAGCAGGTAGGTCGTGCCTTACTAACCTTATTGAGTTTTTTGAGAAGGTGACCAAAGAGGTGGATGGGGGCAAGGCAGTTGACGTGGTGTATATGGATTTTAGTAAGGCGTTCGATAAGGTTCACCATGGTAGGCTTCTGCAGAAAATGCAGATGTATGGGATTGTGGGTAATCTAGGAAGTTGGATCAGGAATTGGCTATCAGATAGGAGACAGACGGTGGTGGTTGATGGTAAATATTCATCATGGAGTTCGGTTACGAGTGGTGTGCCTCAGGGATCTGTTTTGGGGCCACTGTTGTTTGTAATCTTTATTAATGATCTGGATGAGGGTATAGTTGGGTAGATTAGTAAATTTGCTGATGACACCAAAGTTGGAGGTGTGGTAGATTGTGAGGAAGGGTGTCATAGTCTGCAGGGAGGCTTAGATAGGTTGCAGAGCTGGGCCGAGAGGTGGCGGATGGAGTTTAATGCGGAGAAGTGTGAGGTAATTCACTTTGGTAGGAGCAACAGATGTGTCGAGTATAGGGCTAACGGGAGGACTTTGAATAGTGTGGATGAACAGAGGGATCTAGGTGTATGTGTACATAGATCCCTGAAAGTTGGGAATCAAGTAGATAAGGTTGTTAAGAAGGTGTACGGTGTCTTGGCGTTTATTGGTAGGGGGATTGAATTTAGGAGTCGCAGCGTCATGTTGCAACTGTACACTACTCTGGTGCGGCCGCACTTGGAGTACTGTGTGCAGTTCTGGTCCCCACATTACAGGAAGGATGTGGAGGCTTTGGAGAGGGTGCAGAGGAGGTTTACCAGGATGTTGCCTGGTATGGTGGGGAGGTCCTATGAGGAGAGACTGAGGGATTTAGGGTTGTTTTCGTTGGAAAGAAGGCGGCTAAGAGGGGATCTTATTGAAACATACAAGATGATTAGAGGTTTAGATAGGGTGGATAGTGATAGCCTTTTTCCTCGGATGGAGAAAGCTAGCACGAGGGGGCATGGCTTTAAATTAAGGGGGGGTAGCTACAGGACGGATGTCAGGGGTAGGTTCTTTACCCAGCGGGTGGTGAGGGATTGGAATGCCCTGCCTGCTGCAGTTGTAAATGCGCCTAGTTTGGGGGCGTTTAAGAGATCTATGGATAGGTTTATGGACGAAAAGGGATTGGTATAGGCTAGTGGGTCATTGTTTTTGTAACTGGTCGGCGCAACATCGTGGGCCGAAGGGCCTGTTCTGCGCTGTAATGTTCTATGTTCTATGTTCTATGTGGGAATAAGGGGGCAGGGCCTGGTGGGATTGTGGTCAGTGCAGACTCGATGGGCCGAATGGCGTCTTTCTGGACTGTAGTGTTTCTGTGATTGCTATGTTTCTATGAATTCATCAAGTCCCGGTAGCACCCTAGTAAATCTTTTCTGCACTCTTTCTAGTTTAATAATATCCTTTCTATAATAGGGTGACCAGAACTGTACACAGTATTCCAAGTGTGGCCTTACCAATGTCTTGTACAACTTCAACAAGACATCCCAACTCCTGTATTCAATGTTCTGACCGATGAAACCAAGCAAGCTGAATGTCTTCTTCACCACACTGTCCACCTGTGACTCCACTTTCAAGGAGCTATGAACATGTACCCCTAGATCTCTTTGTTATGTAACTCTCTCCAATGCCCTACCATTAACTGAGTAAGTCCTGCCCTGGTTCAATCTACCAAAATGCATCACCTCGCATTTATCTAAATTAAACTCTATCTGCCATTCGTCAGCCCATTGGCCCAATTGATCAAGATCCCGCTGCAATTGGAGATAACTTTCTTCACTGTCCACTATACCTCCAATCTTAGCGTCAGTTGCAAACTTACTAACCGTGCCTCCTATATTCTCATCCAAATCATTAATATAAATGATAAATAACAGTGGGCCCAGCACTGATCCCTGAGGCACACCGCTGGTCACAGGCCTCCAGATTGAAAAACAATTCTCTACAACCACCCTCTGAAGCTAATTTTGTATCCATTTAGATACCTCACCCTGGATCCTGTGAGATTTAATTATATGCAACAACCTACCATGCAGTACCTTGTCAAAGGCCTTGCTAAAGTCCATGTAGACAACATCAACTGCACTGCCCTCGTCTACCTTCTCGGTTACCCCTTCAAAAACCTCAGTTAAATTTGTGAGACATGATTTTCCACTCACAAAGCCGTGTTGACTGTCCCTGATCAGTCCTTGCCTCTCTAAATGTCTATAGATCCCGTCTCTCAAAATACCTTCCAACAATTTACCCACCACAGATGTGAGGCTCACTGGCCTGTAGTTCTCAGGCTTTTCCCTGCAGCCCTTTTTAAACAAAGGCACATTTGCCACTCTCCAATCTTCAGGCCCCTCACCTGTGACTATCGATGATTCAAATATCTCGCTAGGGGATCCACAATTTCCTCCCTAGCCTCCCACAATGTCCTGGGATAGACTTCATCATGGAGAAGATCCTGAGGGACAAGATTTATGAGCATTTAGAGAAGTTTAGTACGATCAAAAGTAGTCAGCACGGCTTTGTCAAGGGCAGGTCATGCCTTACGAGCCTGGCTGAGTTCTTTGAAAATGTGACTGAACACGTTGTCAAAGGAAGAGCGGTGGATGTGGTTTACATGGACTTCAGCAAGGTGTTTGATAAGGTCCCCCATGCAAGACTTCTTGAGAAGGTGAGAGGGCATGGGATCCAAGGGGCTTTGGCCTTGTGGATCCAGAACTGGCTTGCCTGCAGAAGGCAGAGAGTGGTTGTGGATGGGTCTTTTTCTGCATGGAGGTCGGTCACCAGTGGAGTGTCCCAGGGATCTGTTCTCGGACCCTTGCTGTTTGTCATTTTCATAAATGACCTAGATGAGGAAGTGGAGGGATGGGTTCGTAAGTTCGCAGACGATGCGAAGGTTGGTGGTGTTGTGGATGGCCTGGAGGGATGTCAGTAGTTGCAGCGTGACATAGATAGGACGCAAGACTGGGCAGAGAAGTGGCAGATGGACTTCAACGCGGATAAATGTGTAGTGGTCCATTTCGGCAGGACCAATGGGATGAACAATAGACAATCTGATAGACAGGGGAATTTAGGGTTATGGGGAGAAAGCGGGCAAGTGGAACTGATCCACTTCAGATCAGTGAGGATCTTATTGAATGGTGGGGCAGGCTTGAAGGGCTAGATGGCCTACTCCTGCTCCTATTTCTTATGTTCTTATTATGAAGGAGTATAATATTATGGGTAAGACTCTTAGCACTGTAGAGGATCAGAAGGACCTTCGGATCCAGGTCCATAGTACTCTTAAATTGGCCTCGCAGGTGGAGGATGTGGTCAAAAAGGTGTATGGTGTACTGGCCTTCATTAATCGAGGGATTGAGTTTAGGAGTCGGGAGGTAATGCTGCAACTTTATAAGACCCTGGTCAGACCCCACTTGGAGTACTGTGCGCAGTTCTGGTCGCCTCACTACAGGAAGGATGTGGAAGCTATTGAAAGGGCGCAGAGGAGATTTACAAGGATGTTGCCTGGATTGGGTGGCATGCCTTATGAAGATAGGTTGAGGGAGCTAGGTCTCTTCTCCCTGGAGAGACGAAGGATGAGAGGCGACCTGATAGAGGTTTATAAGATGTTGAGAGGTATTGATCGAGTGGATTCTCGGAGGCTATTTCCCAGGACTGAAATGGTCGCCAAGAGAGGACACAGGTTTAAGGTGCTGGGGCGTAGGCACAGAGGAGATGTCAGGGGTAAGTTTTTCACTCAGAGGGTGGTGGGTGAGTGGAATCGGCTGCCATCAGTGGTGGTGGAGGCAGATGTGATTGGGTCTTTTAAGAGACTTCTGGATGAGTACATGGAATTTAATAGGATTGAGGGTTATAGGTAAGCCTAGTCGGTAGAGATATGATCGGCGCAACTTGTGGGCCGAAGGGCCTGTTTGTGCTGTAGTGTTCTATGTTCTATGTCCCGGGGATTTATCTACCTTGATGCGCTTTAAGACTTCCAGCATCTCTAACTCTGTAATATGTACATTCCTCAAGACATCACTATTTATTTCCCCAAGTTCCCTAACATCCATGCTTTTCTCAACAGTAAATACTGATGAGAAATATTCATTTAGGATCTCACGCGTCTCTTATGGATCTGAACATAGATGACCTTGTTGATCCTTAAGGGGCCCGACTCTCTCCCTAATTGCTCCTTTTTCCTTTATGTATTTGTCGAAGTTCTTTGGATTCTCCTCTGCCTTATCTGCCAAAACGATCTTGTGTCCCCTTTTTGCCCTCCTGATTTCTCTCTTAACTGTATTCCTGCACCCTCTCCACTCTTCAAGGGATCCACTTGATCCCAGCTGCCTATGCATGTCATGTGCCTCTTTCTTCTTGACCAGGGCCTCAATATCCCGAGAATCCGGAAGGGTGTGTTGCCTGCCTGGTGCTCGGGTTCAGGATATCTCATCTGGGCTTCAGAGGAACTTGGAGTGGGAGGGTAAGAATCCAGTTGTCATGGTCCACGCAGGTGCCACTGACATAGATAGAACAGGAACAGACGGTCTGCAGAGGGAATATGAAAAGCTAGGAGCTAAATCAAAAAGCAGAACCAGCAAGGTGGTAATATCTGGATTACTACCTGAACCATGAGCAAATTGGCGCAGGGTCAGTAAGATTAAGGAGTTAAATGTGTGGCTCAAAGATTGGTGTGGGAGGAATGGGTTTGAATTCATGGGACATTGGCACCAGTATTGGGGAAGATGGGACCTGTTCTGATGGGATGGTCTTCGTCTGAATCGTGCTGGGACCAGAGTCCTGGCGAATCGTATAACTAGGGCTGTAGATAGGGCTTTCAACTAAATAGTTGGGGGGAGGGTTCAGGGTTCAGGGGAATTACAAAATCAAAGGTAAAGGAGAGGGTACAAGTGCAGGTTAATGATGAGGACTTTGAACTAGTTAAAGGAGCCGAGGGCTCAGGAGAGGTTAGTAACGTTTCCAGACCACGTGATAGGACAGAGAGTGTAGAAGGTGGCAGGAGTCTAACCTCAGACAGAGTAAAAAGGTGACAAGCAGGAGAAGGAAGATGGTCAACGCAGTGCAGGGAGATGGTCTGGGGAAGAATAACCAGTCTGTGACAGAGCGTGCAATCAAAGGAATGCACTAACAAATCGGGTCCAGGTAATGGCTGGCATAAAAACACTTTACCTGAATGCACATAGCATTCGAAACAAAGAGAATGAGTTGACGGCACAAATCAGTACAAATGGGTATGATCTAAAAACATGGTTGCAGGGTGACCGGGACTGGGAACTGAATATCCAGAGGTATCAGACATTTCGGAAGGAAAGAGAGGAGGAAAAGGAGGCGGGGAAGCTCTGTTAATTAAGGATAACGTCAGGGCGGTGGTGAGAGACGATATAGGTTCTAAGGAGCAAAATGTGGAATCAGTGTGGGTGGAGATAAGGAATAGTAAAGAGAGAAAGTCTCTGGTGGGTGTGGTCTATAGGCCCCCAAATAATAACTTCCAGGTGAAGTTTCTTTCCCACTTCCCAGATAATAACCAAGAGTGGTTGTAGATGGGTCTTTTTCTGCATGGAGGAGCATCATATCAAGGATAAGACTCTTAGCAGTGTAGAGGAGCAGAAGGACCTTGGGGTCCGGGTCCAGGTCCATAGGACTCTCAAATCGGCCTCGCAGGTTGAAGCTGTGGCTAAGAAGGCGTATGGTGTCCTGGCCTTCATCAATCGAGGGATTGAATTTAGGAGTCGGGAGGTAATGCTGCAACTTTATAAGACCCTGGTCAGACCCCACTTGGAGTACTGTGCGCAGGCTGGTTAGCTTAACATCCGTAGTTAGGAAAATGCTGGAATCTATCATTAAAGAAGAAATAGCAGGACACCTGGAAAAGAACAGCTCAATCAAGCAGACGCAGCACGGATTCATGAAGGGGAAGTTGTGTTTGACGAATTTACTGGATTTTTATGAAGATATGACTAGTGCGGTAGGCAGAGGGGAACCGGTAGATGTGGTGTTTTTAGATTTCCAGAAGGCGTTCAATAAAGTTCCTCACAAAAGGTTGCTGCAGAAGGTTAGGGTGCACAGAGTTTGGGGTAAAGTGTTAGCGTGGATTGAGGATTGGTTATCTAACAGGAAGCAGAGGGTTGGAATAAATGGATGCTTTTCCGGTTGGCAGTTGGTGACTAGTGGAGTGCCGCAGGGATCGATGCTGGGGCCTCAACTGTTTACCATTTACCTATACGATCTGGAGGAGGGGGCTGAGTGTAGGGTAACAAAGTTTGCTGATGACACGAAGATGAGTGGAAAAGTAAATTGCATGGAGGACGCGGGAAGTCTGCAGAGGGATCTGGATAGGCTGAGCGAGTGGGTGAGGACCTGGCAGATGGAGAATAATGTTGGCAAATGTGAGGTTATCCACTTTGGAAGAAATAATAGTAGGGTGGAATATTATTTGAATGGTGAAAATTTGCAGCATGCTACTGTGCAGAGGGACCTGGGGGTCCTTGTGTATGAGTCGCAAAAACCCAGTCTGCAGGTGCAGCAGGTGATCAAGAAGGCAAATGGGATGCCGGCCTTTATAGCGAGGGGGATAGAATATAAAAGCAGGGAGGTCTTGCTGCAACTGTACAGGGCACTGGTGAGGCCACAACTGGAGTACTGTGTGCAGTTTTGATCCCCTTATTTGCGAAAGGATATATTGGCCTTGGAGGGAGTACAGAGAAGGTTCACCAGGCTGATACCGGAGATGAGGGGGTTAGCTTATGAGGGGAGATCGAGTAGATTGGGCCTGTACTCGCTGGAGTTTAGAAAGTTGAGGGGGGATCTTATAGAGACATATAAGATAATGAAGGGGCTAGACAGGGTAGAAGCAGCGAGGTTATTTCCACTTAGAATGGAAACAAGCCTCAAAATACAGGGGAGTCAATTTAGAACAGAGTTGAGGAGGAACTTCTTCTCTCAGAGGATAGTGAATGTCTGGAATTCTCTGCCCAGTGAAGTAGTAGAAGCTACCTCGTTAAATGTGTTTAAGTCACGGGTAGATAGATTGAACAGGTCACCCCTTCCCTAGAAGAGATCCCAATGAACCAAAAATCTAAATCCCTGCCCCCTGCACCAGCTGTCAAGCCACACAGTCATCTGCCTAATCTTCCTATTCCTACTCTCACTAGCACGTGGCACTGGCAGTAGTCCAGAAATTACTGCCATTGAGGTCCTGCATTTTTGCCTTCTAGCTAACTCCCTATATTCACACATCAGGACCACATCCTTTTTCCTACCTATGTTGTTGGTACAACGACCTCTGGCTGCTCACCCTCCCCCTTAAGAATGTCCTGCAATTGCTCAGAGATGTCCTTGACCCTGACACCAGGGAGGCAGCACACCATTGTCTCATTGTCCAGTCTCCACACATTGTCCAGTCTCTCTACCCATTGTCCAGTCTCTGCCCATTGTCCAGTCTCTGACCATTGTCCAGTCTCTGCCCATTGTCCAGTCTCTCTACCCATTGTCCAGTCTCTGCCCATTGTCCAGTCTCTCTACCCATTGTTCAGTCTCTGCCCATTGTCCAGTCTCTCTACCCACTGTCCAGTCTCTGCCTATTGTCCAGTCTCTGCCCATTGTCCAATCTCTGCCCATTGTCCAGTCTCTGCCCACTGTCCAGTCTCTGCCTATTGTCCAGTCTCTCTACCCATTGTCCAGTCTCCACCCCATTGTCCAGTCTCCGCCCATTGTCCAGTCTCTCTACCCATTGTCCAGTCTCTCCACCCATTGTCCAGTCTCTGCCCCATTGTCCAGTCTCTCTACCCACTGTCCAGTCTCTGCCCATTGTCCAGTCTCTGCCCATTGTCCAGTCTCTGCCCATTGTCCAGTCTCTCTACTCACTGTCCAGTTGCTGCCCCATTGTCCAGCCTCTGCCCATTGTCCAGTCTCTGCCCCATTGTCCAGTCTCTGCCCCATTGTCCAGTCTCTCTATCCACTGTCCAGTCTCTGCCCATTGTCCAGTCTCCGCTCATTGTCCAGTCTCCGCTCATTGTCCAGTCTCCGCTCATTGTCCAGTCTCTGCCCATTGTCCAGCCTCTGCCCATTGTCCAGCCTCTGCCCATTGTCCAGTCTCTGCCCCATTGTCCAGTCTCTGCCCCATTGTCCAGTCTCTCTACCCACTGTCCAGTCTCTACCCACTGTCCAGTCTCTGCCCATTGTCCAGTCTCTGCCCATTGTCCAGTCTCTCTACCCACTGTCCAGTCTCTGCCCCATTGTCCATTCTCTGCCCCATTGTCCAGTCTCCACTCATTGTCCAGTCTCCGCTCATTGTCCAGTCTCCGCTCATTGTCCAGCCTCTGCCCCATTGTCCTGTCTGCTCATTGTCCAGACTCTGCCCCATTGTCCTGTCTGCTCATTGTCCAGACTCTGCCCCATTGTCCTGTCTGCTCATTGTCCAGACTCTGCCCCATTGTCCTGTCTGCTCATTGTCCAGACTCTGCCCCATTGTCCTGTCTGCTCATTGTCCAGACTCTGCCCCATTGTCCTGTCTGCTCATTGTCCAGACTCTGCCCCATTGTCCTGTCTGCTCATTGTCCAGACTCTGCCCCATTGTCCTGTCTGCTCATTGTCCAGACTCTGCCCCATTGTCCAGTCTCCACACATTGTCCAGACTCTGCCCCATTGTCCTGTCTGCTCATTGTCCAGTCTCTGCCCCATTGTCCAGTCTCTGCCCCATTGTCCAGTCTCTGCCCCATTGTCCAGTCTCTCTACCCACTGTCCAGTCTCTGCCCCATTGTCCAGTCTCTCTACCCACTGTCCGGTCACTGCCCCATTGTCCAATCTCTCTACCCATTGTCCAGTCTCTACTTATTGTCCAGTCTCTGCCCATTGTCCAGTCTCTGCCCATTGTCCAGTCTCCACCCCATTGTCCAGTCTCCACCCCATTGTCCAGTCTCCACCCCTTCATTCTGTATTTTGATTTGATAATTAATCACCCTGAGGATGCCCAATCCCAGTGTCTGGATTGGGAGAGAGGGTGGAGAAATGGATGGGACCTTGGGGTTTGTTTTATCTGTTCTCACCCTGCCTCTCTGCCTCTCCTACAGGGTGGTCTGAAATCCATGGCCTATGTGAAAGTGTACTTGGATGATATTAATGATAACAGGCCAGTCTTCTACCCAGTGCAATATGCGGCCAGCCTCAGCACACAGAGTTTGCCAGGAACCGCAGTATTGAGGGTATCTGCGTTTGATAAGGATGGAGGTCGGAATGGGAAAGTGACATATCGGATTATCTCAGGGAATCTGCTGTCGTTATTCACACTGAACAAAAACACAGGTGAGTATGTGTCTGTCACACTGAATGGTTAGGCCATTTGGCCCATCCAGGCCAGGCTGGGATTTACATCCCATATAAAACAAAGAACAGCACAGGAAACAGGCCCTTCGGCCCTCCAAGCCTGCATCGCTCATTGGTCCAATTGGACCATTCATTTGTATCCCTCCATTCCCCGTCTGCTCATGTGACGATCCAGATAAGTCTTAAACAATCCCAGCGTGTCCACCTCCACCACATGAACAGTATCCCAGCAGCTGGATCCCCCATCCCTTCCTCTCTGTCCCTCCAGTCAATGTACCTGACCCATGGTGCTGAGTAAATGCTGCGCTTTCGGCCAGAGTCCAGTCCCACTGGCACGGCCTGAGCAGAGACCCCCACAGAGGTCAGAGTATTGACCCGTCCTCACAGAGGCCCTGAGCCTCAGACAGTGAGGCTGAAGCTGCAGAAACTATCAGCCTCCCTCACCCAGCTGAGCAGCTGTGAATCTGAGGCCTTGTCCTTATCTCCGTCACAGAGATCCTTTCACAGACACATTGCTGATCTGTCCCATCATGTCCGGTAGTTTTTGTTCGGAAGTTTCCTGCCCTTTGGGAACTTCCTGTTCAACATTCGTCCAACTCTCAGCAGCTGTAAGAACCATATTGTTCAGAATACATGAACACTCCCTCCCCCTCACCGCCCACCCCCCGAGGCACCCCCTCTCCCCCAGCTTTAGAACGTGTTGTTGATGGGGAAATCTGCCTCCAGCTGACAATGACTTTCTTTCTCTTTATCCGTCCAACTCTTTCCTTCCTCATTCTCACATTGAACTGTCGAACTCACTGAGGATTCATCTGCAATTTTGCCTCTTACAGCAGGCGTGGGAATGCTGGAATCCTGCTGGGATCTTAATCCCACCGACTCTCAGAAACGCAGTGGGATCGCTTGATCTTGGGTTTGGACTTAGCTCAGCACAACATCGAGGGCCGAAGGGCCTGTACTGCGCTGTACTGTTCTACGTTCTATGACACCAAGCTGAGGTCAGGATGGGACAAGTGTGGGTGATCACTTAACTTCACAAAAGCAGGTCCAAAGTCACACTGAACTGACCGCTCCCCCCAAAGGCCACACTGAACTGACCGCTCCCCCCAGAGGCCACACTGAACTGACCTCTCCCCCCAGAGGCCACACTGAACTGACCGCTCCCCCCAGAGGCCACACTGAACTGACCGCTCCCCCCAGAGGCCACACTGAACTGACCGCTCCCCCCAGAGGCCACACTGAACTGACCGCTCCCCCCAGAGGCCACACTGAACTGACCGCTCCCCCCAGAGGCCACACTGAACTGACCGCTCCCCCCAGAGGCCACACTGAACTGACCGCTCCCCCCAGAGGCCACACTGAACTGACCGCTCCCCCCAGAGGCCACACTGAACTGACCTCTCCCCCCAGAGGCCACACTGAACTGACCGCTCCCCCCAGAGGCCACACTGAACTGACCGCTCCCCCCAGAGGCCACACTGAACTGACCGCTCCCCCCAGAGGCCACACTGAACTGACCTCTCCCCCCAGAGGCCACACTGAACTGACCGCTCCCCCCAGAGGCCACACTGAACTGACCGCTCCCCCCAGAGGCCACACTGTACTGACCGCTCCCCCCAGAGGCCACACTGTACTGACCGCTCCCCCCAGAGGCCACACTGTACTGACCGCTCCCCCCAGAGGCCACACTGAACTGACCGCTCCCCCCAGAGGCCACACTGTACTGACCGCTCCCCCCAGAGGTGACACTGCAATGAGTCCTCACCAAGCTGAGTGTGCAGCAATTGGGTGTTTGGACAGGGGGGAGGGGGTTTCGTGTATTCCTGGGACCATTCGACAAGATTTAGTAGCAGAAGGAGGCCATTCAGCCCTTCAAGATTGATCCACCCTTCAATCAGATCGTAGCCTCGACTCCACTTTCCTTTATGAGACCCATAACCCTTGGCTCCTTCGCCAATCGAAATTCTACCTCTGTCTTGAATGAATTTAAAGCTTCCACTTTGTCTAGGAAGAGAATTCCAGATACTGATGACCCTCAGAGGGACACAACTCTCTCACTGAGCTGCGTTGCGTAGTGTGTTATTGATTCCATGTTAGATTAAAGCACTTTATCATTGAGTCAGTGTGTTTACATGGGGCTGTCAGGATTGCAGTGTGTTTCACTCTCCGAGCCTGGGAGGATGGGAGGAAGCCAAGTTGTGGCAGGTGCAGACTGGCTAATAGGCTCCTATTGTCACACCTTCTAACATGTGTGCTGTAAATGTCAGTGAGTGTTGGCCAGGTCTCCTGTACAACAATCTCCTTCCCGCTTCCTGTGCCTTTGGCAATTTCCTGCATCAGTTAAAAGGTTTTACACAAATACCAAGAAACACTAGACTGTAAGTAGCAATGGCTGGAGATTGTTTGAGTGAGTCAGGGCTGTCAGTCTGTGTCCCGTGATTTTCACACACACACACGTGGGGGGTTGGGGTCTCTGCCTGAAACGGGCCACAACCATCAGGTAAAGACTTTGCAGACAAATATTGAGCAGTGCTTGGTGCTGTGAGAGTGTCCTTGGTCAGAATGTACTCTCATTGTTCTAGTAACAGGAATTACACATTGCCTTTTCCAACAGGAAGTGCACAGAACTTGTATAAAAATAAAAGTTGCAAAAATAACTAATTAAATTCTCTCTGGAAGCTCAGCTGAAGGAAAGGAACATTTTTTCATTCTTTCAGATTACAAACAGTCAAAAGCTCAGAATGTGTGAGGGGGATGGGAGGAGAGCTGATGATCAGGGGTGAGGAGTTATTACACAATGTGTCCAAAGGGAGAATTGAAGCATTTCTCAGACCAGGTTTGTAATTCTTCCCACAGGAGTCCTCTCATTGGTCACCCATTTACATGGCAGAGCGGACACGGTGCAGCGATTGGTCATCTCAGCTCAGGATGCTGGTGGTCTCGTGTCAGCAGTCAATGCCATGGTTAATATCAGCATCGTCTCGGGCACAATTTCACCACCGCTCTTCGAACAAGCTCAATATTTCTTCACTGTCCCTGAAGATGTGAGAAGAGGGTCCCATATCGGCACAGTCAAGGCCATCAACTCCCCCGGTGAGTCCGAGTATTAAACTCCCCCGGTGAGTCCGAGTATTCAACTCCCCCGGTGAGTCCGAGTATTAAACTCCCCCGGTGAGTCCGAGTATTAAACTCCCCCGGTGAGTCCGAGTATTAAACTCCCCCGGTGAGTCCGAGTATTAAACTCCCCCGGTGAGTCCGAGTATTCAACTCCCCCGGTGAGTCCGAGTATTAAACTCCCCCGGTGAGTCCGAGTATTCAACTCCCCCGGTGAGTCCGAGTATTCAACTCCCCCGGTGAGTCCGAGTATTAAACTCCCCCGGTGAGTCCGAGTATTCAACTCCCCCGGTGAGTCCGAGTATTCAACTCCCCCGGTGAGTCCGAGTATTCAACTCCCCCGGTGAGTCCGAGTATTAAACTCCCCCGGTGAGTCCGAGTATTCAACTCCCCCGGTGAGTCCGAGTATTCAACTCCCCCGGTGAGTCCGAGTATTCAACTCCCCCGGTGAGTCCGCGTATTCAACTCCCCCGGTGAGTCCGCGTATTCAACTCCCCCGGTGAGTCCGAGTATTAAACTCCCCCGGTGAGTCCGAGTATTAAACTCCCCCGGTGAGTCCGAGTATTCAACTCCCCCGGTGAGTCCGAGTATTAACTCCCCCGGTGAGTCCGAGTATTAACTCCCCCGGTGAGTCCGAGTATTCAACTCCCCCGGTGAGTCCGAGTATTAACTCCCCCGGTGAGTCCGAGTATTCAACTCCCCCGGTGAGTCCGAGTATTAACTCCCCCCGATGAGAATAAAAATCTGCTACAAGAAGGAAATTTGAAATCTGGTGACTCCGAATGGTGTTTTATTGTGAATCTCAATAGAGGATCACCTTTGAACTCTGCCCCTCCACTCATGACCTTCAACCTCTGACCTCTGTAAAAGTGAAGCATTGTAAATGAGGAATCCCCGTTCACTTTTCAATCTCCCAAGATGCTGTCTTCCCAAGTGGCCATCAAACCCCGAGTTAATGAGTGATTCACCCCAGAATTACTGCTCCTCGGGCAGTTCCAGACCCTTCACTTTGATGATATTGACTGTTAATTCTGACAGCCTTAGATCTGACTGGACAATGGTCACTATCAGAATATCTGATCGTGACTGATTGTGGACAAGTCCCCAGGACCGGATGGAATGCATCCGAGGGTTCTGAAAGAAATGGCGGGGGTGATAGTGGATGCCTTGGTGATTATTTTCCAAACCTCGCTGGATTCCAGGGAAGTGCCGGAAGATTGGAAAACAGCTAATGTTACACCGTTGTTTAAGAAGGGTGGCAGGCAAAAGGCAGGGAATTATAGGCCGGTTAGTTTAACGTCTGTTGTAGGTAAAATGTTAGAACCCGTGATCAAGGAGAAAATAGCGAGGCATCTTGAGGAGAATTGTTTGATAGAGCAGACGCAGCACGGTTTCGTTAAGGGGAAGTCGTGTCTGACGAATTTATTGGAATTCTATGAGGATGTGTCTAGGGCGGTGGATAGAGGAGAGCCGGTGGATGTGGTGTTTCTTGATTTTCAGAAGACGTTTGACAAAGTGCCTCAAAAGAGGTTATTGCAGAAGGTCAGGGGGCATGGAGTTGGGGGTAGGGTGTTAGCGTGGATAGAGGATTGGTTGTCAAATAGGAGGCAGAGAGTGGGGGTCAATGGGTGCTATTCGGATTGGCGGTTGGCGACTAGTGGAGTGCCCAGGGGTCGGTGCTGGGGCCTCAGCTATTTACCATTTATATAGATGATCTGGAGGAGGGAACCGAGTGTAGGGTGTCAAAATTTGCTGATGACACCAAGATTGGTGGGACGGCAAATTGTGTGGAGGGTGTGGAGAGTCTGCAGAAGGATCTAGATAGGCTGGGCGAATGGGCCAGGAAATGGCAAATGGAATTTAATGTTGGCATGTGCGAGGTGGTCCACTTTGGTAGGAAAAATGGTAGGAAAGACTATTACTTACGTGGCGAAAAACTGCAGCAGGCGACGGTGCAGATGGACCTCGGGGTCCTTGTGCATGAGTCGCAAAAACCCAGCCTGCAGGTGCAGCAGGTGGTCAGGAAGGCGAATGGGATGCTGGCCTTCATAGCGAGGGGGATTGAATATAAAAGTAGGGAGGTCTTGCTGCAGCTGTATAGGGCATTGGTGAGACCGCAGCTGGAGTACTGTGTGCAGTTTTGGTCGCCGCACTTACGCAAGGATATTTTGGCCTTGGAGGGAGTGCAGAGGAGGTTTACTAGGCTGATGCCGGAGTTGAGGGGGTTGAGCTATGAGGAGAGGCTGAATAAACTAGGCTTGTACTCGTTAGAGTTTAGAAGAATGAGGGGGGATCTCATTGAGACGTATAAGATGATGAATGGGATGGATAGGATAGAGGTGGAGAGGCTCTTCCCGCTCAGAAAGGACAGTAGGACTAGGGGGCACAGCCTCAAGATAAAGGGGGGGCGTTTTAGAACGGAGTTGAGGAGGAACTTCTTCACTCAAAGGGTGGTGAATCTCTGGAATTCTCTGCCCGTTGAAGTGGTGGAGGCTACCTCGCTAAATATTTTTAAGACGCGGGTTGATGGGTTTTTGATAAGAGAGGGGATTAAGGGTTATGGGGAGAGGGCGGGAATGTGGAACTGAGCCACGACAGATCAGCCATGATCTTATTGAATGGCGGGGCAGGCTCGAAGGGCTAGATGGCCTACTCCTGCTCCTATTTCTTATGTTCTTTATGTTCTTAACATCACCCTAAATGGACATTGGTCACTCAGAGACCCTTCACTTTGATGGTGATTGGTCACTCAGGTCCTGCCAACAGGATGGCACAATGATTAGCACAGCTACCTCACAGCACCAGGGACCCGGGTTCAATTCCAGCTTTGGGTCACTGACTGTACAGAATCTGCATGGTCTCCCAAACCTGCGTGGGTTTCCACCGGGTGCTCTGGTTTCCTCCCACAGTCCAAAGATGTGCAGGTTAGGTGCATTGGCCATGCTAAATGCCTGGGGTTATGGGGGATAGAGGAAAGGATGCTCCTTTGGAGAGTCAGTGCAGACTCGATGGGCTGAATGGCCTCTTCTGCACTGTAGCGATCCTATGATTCTATCCTCTGGTACGATATAATCTATATTGGACTGCAGTTGTGTGGATAGTTTGGAGCAGTTGACACTGTTCTCTCCTGAGAAGAGAAGGCTGGGAGGACATGTCAAGAGATGCTCAAAATTACAAGGTGTCTGGACAGAGTGGACAGGGAGAAACAGTTCCCATTGGTAGAAGGATTGAGAAACACAGGGTATAGATTGAAGGTAAAAAGAATGGATGGTACCCCAGCAAGAAATGTTTTCACACGGTGAGTGGGAAAGGAAGAATGTGAGGGAGTGAGCCTGGGTGAGATGCTGTTTTAGAGAATTTGTACAATAATGTCAGTGCCAATGTCTTCCTTGTTTAGCAATTGTACAGAATAATAGTCTTAAAATGGGTGCAGGAGGAGAGACTGGAGGGTGCAGGAGGAGAGAGACTGGAGGGTGCAGGAGGAGAGAGAGAGATGGAGGGTGCAGGAGGAGGGAGAGATGGAGGGTGCAGGAGGAGGGAGAGATGGAGGGTGTAGGAGGAGAGAGACTGGAGGGTGCAGGAGGAGGGAGAGACTGGAGGGTGCAGGAGGAGGGAGAGACTGGAGGGTGCAGGAGGAGAGAGACTGGAGGGTGCAGGAGGAGGGAGAGACTGGAGGGTGCAGGAGGAGAGAGAGATGGAGGGTGCAGGAGGAGGGAGAGATGGAGGGTGCAGGAGGAGGGAGAGATGGAGGGTGTAGGAGGAGAGAGACTGGAGGGTGCAGAAGGAGAGAGACTGGAGGGTGCAGGAGGAGGGAGAGACTGGAGGGTGCAGGAGGAGAGAGAGATGGAGGGTGCAGGAGGAGGGAGAGATGGAGGGTGCAGGAGGAGAGAGACTGGAGGGTGCAGGAGGAGAGAGACTGGAGGGTGCAGGAGGAGGGAGAGATGGAGGGTGCAGGAGGGAGAGATGGAGGGTGCAGGAGGGAGAGATGGAGGGTGCAGGAGGAGGGAGAGATGGAGGGTGCAGGAGGAGAGAGACTGGAGGGTGCAGGAGGAGAGAGACTGGAGGGTGCAGGAGGAGGGAGAGATGGAGGGTGCAGGAGGAGGGAGAGATGGAGGGTGCAGGAGGAGAGAGACTGGAGGGTGCAGGAGGAGGGAGAGACTGGAGGGTGCAGGAGGAGGGAGAGACTGGAGGGTGCAGGAGGAGAGAGACTGGAGGGTGCAGGAGGAGGGAGAGACTGGAGGGTGCAGGAGGAGAGAGAGATGGAGGGTGCAGGAGGAGGGAGAGATGGAGGGTGCAGGAGGAGGGAGAGATGGAGGGTGTAGGAGGAGAGAGACTGGAGGGTGCAGAAGGAGAGAGACTGGAGGGTGCAGGAGGAGGGAGAGACTGGAGGGTGCAGGAGGAGAGAGAGATGGAGGGTGCAGGAGGAGGGAGAGATGGAGGGTGCAGGAGGAGAGAGACTGGAGGGTGCAGGAGGAGAGAGACTGGAGGGTGCAGGAGGAGGGAGAGATGGAGGGTGCAGGAGGGAGAGATGGAGGGTGCAGGAGGGAGAGATGGAGGGTGCAGGAGGAGGGAGAGATGGAGGGTGCAGGAGGAGAGAGACTGGAGGGTGCAGGAGGAGAGAGACTGGAGGGTGCAGGAGGAGGGAGAGATGGAGGGTGCAGGAGGAGGGAGAGACTGGAGGGTGCAGGAGGAGAGAGAGATGGAGGGTGCAGGAGGAGGGAGAGATGGAGGGTGCAGGAGGAGGGAGAGATGGAGGGTGCAGGAGGAGAGAGAGAGATGGAGGGTGCAGGAGGAGGGAGAGATGGAGGGTGCAGGAGGAGGGAGAGATGGAGGGTGCAGGAGGAGAGAGACTGGAGGGTGCAGGAGGAGGGAGAGATGGAGGGTGCATGTACACAAATTGTAGAATTTGGCAAAATGAGTCTGACAGAATCCTTGATTTTATAAAGAAACACATCAAGTAGACAGGAAGGAAGCTATACTGAACCTTGATAAAATCCTGGCTTGGCCTCACCTGCAGTGTTATGTCTAATTCTGGGCACAGCACTTCAGGCAGGATGTGAAGGATGCCGAGATGATTTTCTGGAACAGTTCCAGTAACTTCAGTTCATGTCGAGAGGCTGAATAAGTGCTGCTGTTCTGAAAGCAGGAAGTTACAGAGAGAATGAACAGTTAATATTGTGGGAAAGTTTGTAGATTAAAAAATACTTTCCACCCACCAATGGGAACTGTTTCTCCCTGTCCACTCTGCCCAGACACCTTGTAATTTTGAGCATCTCTTGACGTGTCCTCCCAGCCTTCTCTTCTCAGGAGAGAACAGTCTCAACTGCTCCAAACTATCCACACAACTGCAGTCCAATATAGATTATATAGAGCAGAGGAGAGAATCATAGGATCTCTACAGTGAGGAAGAGGCCATTCAGCCCATCGAGTCTGCACTGACTCTCCAAAGGAGCATCCCCCCCAGACCTTTATTAAGAAAACCCTTGTAGGGAATTGACAAATACTTGAAGGGAGAAAGATGACAGAGCAATGGAGAAAGAGCAGGACTGAGACAAACTGGGTCGATGATGGTATCGGGGAGGCAATGCCTAGTGGTATTATTGCTGGACAGTTAATCGAGAAACTCAGCTAATGCTCTGGGGACTCGGGTTCGAATCCCACCCGGCAGATGTTGGAATTTGAATGTAGTAAAACAATCTAGAATTAAGAATCTACTGATGACCATGAAACCATTGTCAATTGTCAGAAAAACCCATCTGGTTCACTAATGCCCTCTAGGGAAGGAAATAAAGAACAAAGAACAACACAGCCCAGGGAACAGGCCCTTCGGCCCAACAAGCCCGCGCCGCCGTTTTAACATTACCAGTCCCCCCTCCACCCATGACCCTTATCTATGCTTACGGCATTCCACATTGAGGGAAACTAATTTAGGGACAATTTGTTACACCAATCAGCCTAATAGCACATCTTTGGGGTGTGGGAGGAAACCGGAGCACCCGGAGAAAACCCACGCAAGCACGGGGAGAATGCGCAAACTCCCACAGACACCGGCCCAAATCCATGTGTCTGCACAGCTAGCAGTGATAGTCACTGAGCTGTCGTCTTGCCCAGCATTTGGTCCAGTTTGAGCACACACTAACGATGTGAAGCACTAGGCTACACTTGAAACATCCAAGAGCAGCCCTCGCACAACCCACCGCATGTATGCACCTCGTTGGACAACAAGACGAATTCCCAGGAACGTCCCAAAGCTCCTGAACTTTATTTAAAACAGTCTCCTGTATCCCTCCATCTCCATCCCGCTCATGTGCCTGTCTAAGTAACTCTTAAATAACTCCAGCGTGCCTGCCTCCACCACCTTGCTTGACAGAGCATTCCATACCCCCACTACCCTCTGTGTGAAAAACATCCCTCTAACATCCGAATTATACCTTGCCCCCCCTCACTCTAAGCCCGTGGCCCCTCGTAATGTGCGTTTCCAATCTAGGAAAAAGCTTACCACTGTTTACTCTATCTATACCCTTCATAATCTTATACACCTCTATTAGATCTCCCCTCAGTCTCCGTCTTTCTAGGGAAAACAGCCCCAATTTGCCCAATCTTTCCTCATAACCCAGTCCTTCCATACCAGGCAGCATCCTGGTAAACCTCCTCTGCACTCTCTCCAGAGTCTCCACGTCCTTCCAGTAGTAAGGCAACCAGAAATAGAACATAGAACATAGAACATAGAACATTACAGCGCAGAACAGGCCCTTCGGCCCACGATGTTGCGCCGACCAGTTACAAAAACAATGACCCACTAGCCTATACCAATCCCTTTTCGTCCATAAACCTATCCAGAGATCTCTTAAACGCCCCCAAACTAGACGCATCTACAACTGCAGCAGGCAGGGCATTCCAATCCCTCACCACCCGCTGGGTAAAGAACCTACCCCTGACATCCGTCCTGTAGCTACCCCCCCTTAATTTAAAGTCATGCCCCCTCGTGCTAGCTTTCTCCATCCGAGGAAAAAGGCTATCACTATCCACCCTATCTAAACCCCTAATCATCTTATATGTTTCAATAAGATCCCCTCTTAGCCGCCTTCTTCCCAACGAAAACAACCCTAGATCCCTCAGTCTCTCCTCATAGGACCTCCCCACCATACCAGGCAACATCCTAGTAAACCTCCTCTGCACCCTCTCCAACGCCTCCACATCCTTCTTGTAATGCGGGGACCAGAACTGCACACAGTACTCCAAGTGCGGCCGCACTAGAGTAGTGTACAGTTGCAACATTACACTGCGACTCCTAAATTCAATCCCCCTACCAATAAACGCCAAGACACCGTACGCCTTCTTGACAACCTTATCTACTTGATTCCCAACTTTCAGGGATCTATGTACACACACACCTAGATCCCTCTGTTCATCCACACTATTCAAAGTCCTCCCGTTAGCCCTATACTCGACACATCTGTTGCTCCTACCAAAGTGAATTACCTCACACTTCTCCGCATTAAATTCCATCCGCCACCTCTCGGCCCAGCTCTGCAACCTATCTAAGTCTCCCTGCAGACTATGACACCCTTCCTCACAATCTACCACACCTCCAACTTTGGTGTCATCAGCAAATTTACTAATCCACCCAACTATACCCTCATCCAGATCATTAATAAAAATTACAAACAACAGTGGCCCCAAAACAGATCCCTGAGGCACACCACTCGTAACTGCACTCCATGATGAATATTTACCATCCACCACCACCCTCTGTCTCCTATCTGATAGCCAGTTCCTGATCCAACTTCCTAGATTACCCACAATCCCATACATCTGCATTTTCTGCAGAAGCCTACCATGGTGAACCTTATCGAACGCCTTACTAAAATCCATGTATACCACGTCAACTGCCTTACCCCCATCCACCTCTTTGGTCACCTTCTCAAAAAACTCAATAAGGTTAGTAAGGCACGACCTACCTGCTACAAAACCATGCTGACTATTTCTAATCAATTCATTACACTCCAAATAACTATAAATCCTATCCCTAATAATTTTTTCTAAAACCTTGCCCACAACAGAAGTAAGACTCACCGGTCTATAATTCCCGGCAAAGTCTCTGTTCCCCTTCTTAAACAATGGGACAACATTCGCTATCCTCCAATCCTCCGGGACTACACCAGAGACCAATGACGACCTGAAGATCTGAGCCAGAGGCTCTGCAATCACCTCTCTAGCCTCCCAGAGAATCCTAGGGTAGATCCCATCCGGACCAGGGGACTTATCTATTTTCAGCCCCTCAAGAATTTCCAGCACATCCTCTTTATCAACCGTAATACTTTCTATTTTACACCCCTGCGACCCAATGTCCTCCTCAGCTATATTCATGTCCCCCTGCGTGAACACCGAAGAGAAATATTGGTTCAATACTTCTCCAATCTCCTTCGGTTCCACACACAACTTCCCCCTGCTGTCTGTAACTGGCCCTAATCTTGCCCTGACCAACCTTCTGTTCTTGACATACTTATAGAACGCCTTAGGATTCTCCTTAATCCTATCAGCCAAAGTCTTCTCATGTCCTCTTTTAGCCCTTCTCAACTCACTCTTCAACTCCCTCCTAGCCAATCTAAAGCTTTCTAGTGCACTATCTGAGCCCTCCAATCTCATCCGAACATAAGCCTCCTTTTTCTTTTTAACCATCGACTCAACTCTTTTAGTGCACCACGGTTCCCTAGATCTACCAAATCCACCATGCCTGACAGGGAAATACCTATCATGGACGCAGTACTCCAAATGCAGCCTAACCAACGTTCTATACAACTGCAACATTAGACTCCAGCTCTTATACTCATTACCCCTTCCTATAAATGCTAACATACCATAGGCTTTCTTCACAACCTTCTCCACCTGTACTGCCACCTTCAAAGACTTGTGCACTTGCGCCCCCAGGTCCCGCTGCGTTTCTATACTCTTTATAGGCTTACCCTTTATCATATAACTCCCCGCTACACTATTTCTCCCAAAATGCATCACCTCACATTTATCAGGTGTGAAATCTGCTGTTCTTACCTGGTCTGGCCCACACGTGACTCCAGACCCACAGCAATGTGGTTGACGAGTAACTGCCCTCTGAAATGGCTGAATGAGACACTTCGTTCAAGGGCAATTAGGGATGGGCAATAAACGCTGGCCCATTGAAAGTGAAACCAGGAGGAGGCCATTTGGACTTCCGGCCTGCTCCACCATTTATTTTGATCATGGCTAATCATCAAATTCAATATCCTGATTCCCTCCCTTTCCCCCCATATCCTTTGATCCCTTTCGCCCCAAGAGCGAAACCTAATTTCTTCTTGAAATCAGACATTGTTTTGTCCTCAGCTACTTTCTGTGGGAGTGAATTCCACACATTCCCCACCCTCTGGGTGAAGAAACTTCTCCTCACTTCAGTTATAAAAGGTTTACCCCTTATCCTTAAAGACTCTTAAGGAACTTAAGAAGGAAATTAGGAGAGCCAGAAGAGGTCATGAGAAGGCCTTGGCAGGTGAGATTAAGGAAAACTCTAAGGCGTTCTACAAATACGTGAAGAGTAAAAGGATGAGATGCGAAGGAGTACGACCTATAAAATGTGATGGTGGGAAAGTCTGTACAGAACCAGTAGAAATGGCAGAGGTGAATACTTTACCTCGGTATTCATGGTGGGAAAAGATCTGGGTGGTTGTAGTGCAGGTTTGCTGTGGACTGAAAAGATTGAGTATGTGGACATTAAGAAAGAGGATGTGTTGGAACTTTTGAATTGCATCAAGATAGATAAGTCGCCGGGACCGGATGGGATGTACCCCAGGATACTGTGGGAGGTGAGGGAGGTGATTGCAGAGCCCCTGGCGATGATCTTTGCGTCGTCGATGGAGACGGGAGAGGTTCCGGAGGATTGGAGGATTGCGGATGTGGTTCCTATTTTCAAGAAAGGGAACAGGGATAGCCCGGGAAATTACCGACCGGTGAGTCTGACCTCAGTGGTTGGTAAGTTGACGGAGAGGCTTCTGAGGGACAGGATTTATGAGCACTTAGAGAAGTTTAGTATGATCAGAAATAGTCAGCACGGCTTTGTCAAAGGCAGGTCGTGCCTTACGAACCTAGTTGAGTTTTTTGAAGATGTGACTAAACACATTGACGAAGGAAGAGCGGTGGATTTGGTTTACATGGACTTCAGCAAAGCGTTCAATAAGGTCCCCCATGTAAGACTTCTTGAGAAGGTGAGAGGGCATGGGATCCAGGGGGCTTTGGCCTTGTGGATCCAGAACTGGCTTGCCTGCAGAAGGCAGAGAGTGGTTGTGGATGGGTCTTTTTCTGCATGGAGATCGGTCACCAGTGGAGTGCCCCAGGGATCTGTTCTGGGACCCTTGCTGTTTGTCATTTTCATAAATGACCTGGATAAGGAAGTGGAGGGATGGGTTAGTAAGTTCACTGATGACACAAAGGTCGGTGGTGTTGTGGATAGTCTGGAGGGATGTCAGAAGTTGCAGGGTGACATAGATAGGATGCAAGACTGGGTGGAGAAGTGGCAGATGGACTTCAACCTGGCTAAATGTGTAGTGGTCCATTTTGGCAGGACCAATGGGATGAAGGAGTACAATATCAAGGGTAAGACTCTTAGTAGTGTTGAAGAGCAGAGGGATCTTGGGGTCCAGGTCCATAGGACTCTTAAATCGGCCTCACAGGTGGAGAATGTGGTCAAGAAGGTGTATGGTGTACTGGCCTTCATTAATTGAGGGATTGAGTTTAGGAGTCGGGAGGTAATGCTGCAACATTATAAGAAAGGATGTGGAAGCTATTGAGAGGGTGCAGAGAAGATTTACAAGGATGTTAACACAGAACATAGAACATTCCAGCACAAACAGGCCCTTCGGCCCACAAGTTGCACCGATCACATCCATACCTACCAGGCCTATCTATAACCCTCAATCCCATTAAACCCCATATACTCATCCAGAAGTCTTTTAAAAGACCCCAGCGAGTTTGCCTCCACCACCACTGACGGCAGCCGATTCCATTCACTCACCACCCTCTGAGTGAAAAACTTACCCCTGACATCTCCTCTGTACTTGCCTCCCCGCACCTTAAACCTGTGTCCTCTCATAGCGACCATTTCAGCCCTGGGAAATAGCCTCCGAGAATCCACCCTATCTATTCCTCTCAACATTTTATAAACCTCTATCAGGTCGCCTCTCAACCTACGTCTCTCCAGGAGAAAATTCCGAGCTCCCTCAACCCATCCTCATAAGGCATGCCTCCCAATCCAGGCAACATCCTTGTAAATCTCCTCTGCATCCTCTCAATAGCTTCCACATCCTTCCTGTAGTGAGGCGACCAGAACTGCGCACAGTACTCCAAGTGGGGTCTGACAAGGGTCTTATAAAGTTGCAGCATTACCTTCCGACTCCTAAACTCAATCCCCCGATTAATGAAGGCCAGTACACCATACGCCTTTTTGACCACATCCTCCACCTGTGAGGCTGATTTAAGAGTCCTATGGACCCGGACCCCAAGGTCCTTCTGATCCTCAACACAGCTAAGACTCCTATCCTTGATATTGTGTTCCTTCATCCCATTGGACCTGCCAAAATGGACCACTACACATTTAGCCAGGTTGAAGTCCATCTGCCACTTCTCCACCCAGTCTTGCATCCTATCTATGTCACGCTGCAACTTCTGACATCCCTCCAGACCATCCACAACACCATCAACCTTCGTGTTGTCGGCAAACTTACTAACCCATCCCTCCACTTCCTCATCCAGGTCATTTATGAAAATGACAAACAGCAAGGGTCCTAGAACAGATCCCTGGGGCACTCCACTGGTGACCGAACTCCATGCAGAAAAAGACCCATCCACAACCACTCTCTGCCTTCTGCAGGCAAGCCAGTTCTGGATCCACAAGGCCAAAGCCCCTTGGATCCCATGCCCTCTCACTTTCTCAAGAAGTCTTGCATGGGGGACCTTATCAAACGCCTTGCTGAAGTCCATGTAAACCACATCCACTGCTCTTCCTTCGTCAATGTGTTCAGTCACATTTTCAAAGAACTCAACCAGGCTCGTAAGGCATGACCTGCCCTTGACAAAGCCGTGCTGACTATTTCTGATCATTCTAAACTTCTCTAAATGCTCATAAATCTTGTCCCTCAGAATCCTCTCCATCAGCTTACCAACCACTGAGGTCAGACTCACCGGTCGGTAATTTCCCAGGCTATCCCTGTTCCCTTTCTTGAAAATAGGAACCACATCCGCAATCCTCCAATCCTCCGGAACCTCTCCCGTCTCCATCGACGACGCAAAGATCATCGCCAGGGGCTCCGCACTCACTTCCCTCACCTCCCACAGTAACCTGGGGTACATCCCATCCGGTCCCGGCGACTTATCTATCTTGATAGAATTTAAAAGTTCCAACACATCCTCTTTCTCAACATCCACATACTCGATCTTTTCAGTCCGTCGCAAACCTGTAGTACAACCTCCCAGATCACTTTCCACCGTGAATACCGAGGCAAAGTACTCATTAAGCACCTCTGCCATTTCTTCTGGTTCCACACAGACTTTTCCCCTTTCACCTTTTATAGGCCCTATTCCTTCTCTTCTCATCCTTTTACCCTTCACATATTTGTAGAACGCCTTGGGATTCTCCTTAATTTTACCTGCCAAGGCCTTCTCATGACCCCTTCTGGCTCTCCTAATTTCCTTTTTAAGCTCCTTTCTACAGGAGCAACACCCAGATGTTGCCTGGATTGGGTGGCATGCCTTATGAGGATAGGTTGAGGGAGCTCGGTCTTTTCTCCCTGGAGAGACGAAGGATGAGTGGTGACCTGATAGAGGTTTATAAAATGTTGAGAGGTATTGATCAGGTGGATTCTCAGAGGTTATTTCCCAGGGCTGAAATGGTCGCTACGAGAGGACACAGGTTTAAGGTGCTGGGTAGCAGGTACAGAGAAGATGTCAGGGGTAAGTTTTTCACTCAGAGGGTGGTGGGTGAGTGGAATCGGCTGCCATCGGTGGTGATGGAGGCGAATTGGATAGAGTCTTTTAAGAGACTTGTGGATGAGTACATGGGACTTAATAGGATTGAGGGTTATAGATAGGCCTAGTCGGTAGCGATATGATCGGTGCAACTTGTGGGCCAAAGGGCCTGTTTGTGCTGTAGTTTTTCTATGTTCTATGTTCTATCCTCAAACTCTGACCCCCTAGTTCTGGACTCCCCCACCATTGGGAACATTCTTTCTGAGTCTACCCTGCCTAACCCTGTTAGAATTTTATAAGTTTCTATCAGATCCCCTCTCACTCTTCTAAACTCCAGTGAATATAATCCTAACCGACTTAATCTGTCCTTATATGACAGACCTGCCATCCCAGGAATCAGCCTGGTAAACCTTCGCTGTGCTCCCTCTATAACAAGAACACCCTTCCTCAGATAAAGACACTAAAACTGCTCACAATACTCCAGGTATGGTCTCACCAACACCCTGTATAATTACAGCAAAACATCCCTATCCCTATACTCAAATCCTCTCACTATGAAGGCCAACATTTGCCTTCTTTACTGCCTGCTGTGTCTGCACACTTACTTTCAGCGACTGATGCACAAGGACTCCAAGGTCTCGCTGAGTATCCACTTCTCTCAATTTACACCCATTCAAATAATAATGTCTTCCTATTATTGCTACCAAAGTGGATAACCTCACATTTATCCACATTATACTGGATCTGCCATGCAGATACCCACACATTCAGCCTGTCCAAATCACACTGAAGCATCTCTGCATCCTCCTCACAGCTCACCCTCCCACCCAACTTTGTATCTTCTGTAAATTTGGAGATAATACATTCAGCTCCCTCTTCCAAATCATTAATATATAATGTGAACAGTTGGGGTCCGAGCACAGATCCCTGCAGAACCCCAGAGAAAAAGAGCCATTTATGCCAGCTCTTTGCTTCCTTTCTCTCCAACCTGTGCTTAACGCTCTTTCCACCCACATCGTCTATACCTTTAAGACTCGATTACCTGTAAAGACTCACATTCCAACCATTATTTTATAAATTGAGTTTGTGTCTTTATATACCCTGTTTGTGAATAGAACTCCCACTCACCTGGGCAGCCAGCACTCCGAAAGCTAGTGGTTTTTGCTACTTAATAAACCTGTTGGACTTTAACCTGGTGTTGTGAGACTTCTCACTGTGTTAACCACTGGCCCAGCCAGCGACACCCACATCCCATGAAACAATTAATAAATAAAAAGTTGGATAGATCTTTCAGAGCCAGACAGGAACAACAGGCTCCTTTGCTGAACAATTCAACATAAAAATCCTTCTTAAAAACTGTTATTGAATCTGCTTTCACCGCCTTTTTCAACCAGTGCATGTCTCACCCTTTGTATTTTTAACCATTTCTCTTGCTGTCCCTCTGGTTACCCACCCTCCTGTCACTGGAAACACTTTCTCCTAATTTACCCCCTCAGAATATTAAGGGTGTTAAATTCTCGAGTCCAGAGGAGAAGGTTAATAGTCTTGTTTATTGTACTGTGGTGATGGTGGATGAAGGAATATAACAAGGGTCAAGTGCTTTAAGTTTTTAGGTGTCCAGATCACCAACAACCTGTCCTGGTGCCCCCCCATGCAGACACTGTAGTTAAGAAAGCCCCACCATAGAACATAGAACATAGAACATTACAGCACAGAACAGGCCCTTCGGCCCACGATGTTGTGCCGACCAGTTAAAAAACAATGACCCACTAACCTAAACCAATCCCTTTTCGTCCATAAACCTATCCACGGATCTCTTAAACGCCCCCAAACTAGGCGCATTTACAACCGCAGCAGGCAGGGCATTCCAATCCCTCACCACCCTCTGGGTAAAGAACCTACCCCTGACATCCATCCTATAACTACCCCCCCTTAATTTAAAGCCACGCCTCTGCTTTCTCAGAAGATTAAGGAAATTTGGAATGTCAGCTACGACTCACCAACTTTTACAGGTGCCCCATAGAAAGCATTCTTTCTGGTTGTATCACAGCTTGGTATGGACTCCTGCTCTACCCAAGACCTCAAGGAACTCCAAAAGGTCGTGAATGTAGCCCAATCTATCACACAAACCAGCCTCCCATCCATTGACGCTGTCCACACTTCCTGCTGCCTTGGGAAAAGCAGTCAGCATAATTAAGGACCTCACGCACCCCGGACATTCTCTCTTCAACCTTCTTCCAGCAGAAAAAAGAAACAAAAGTCTGAGGTCACGTACCAACTGACTCAAGAACAGCTTCTTCCCTGCTGCTGTCAGACTTTTGAATGGATCTACCTCGCATTAAGTCGATCGTTCATTACACCCCTAGCTATGACTGTAACACTACATTCTATACTCGTTTCCTTCTCTATGAATGGTATGCTTTGTCTGTTTTATGCACAAGAAACAATACTTTTCACTGTATGCTAATACATGTGAGAAAAATAAATCAAATCAAATCAGAATCAAGGTGCTGCAGGAACAATTGTTTGAGTTGAGGTGTGTCAGTTCAGACCTGGGGAAGTCTGGGTGTTTATCCACGTTACTGTGTTTTGAACTGATTGCCTTGTTTTTTTCTTGAATGGCAGGTCATTCCGATTCAGTTTCCTACACCATTTCCTCTGGAGATCCCAATGGCTACTTTGCGATTGGTGTGAGTACAGGCATGATCAGGACCAGCATCCCACTGGACCATGAATCTGATCCTGTTGTGATTCTGGATGTCCAAGCCTGCAGTGGGTCACCTCCTGCTTACAGCAGCACTAAAGTCAAGGTTACAATCTCTGACATCAATGATAACACACCGACATTCCCCACCTCCTCTGAGTCCATTCTTGTCCCAGAGAACACAGAGATTGGCTCCATCATCTACACGGTCAGTGCAGAGGATCGGGACAGTGGGGCCAATGGTCAGGTACAGTTTGACATTGTTTCAAATGCAGAGAGAACATTCAGCATTGATCGATCATCAGGAAAGCTCCGTGTGATTGGATCTCTGAGCTATGAACAGACCCCACGTTATGACCTGAAGATTGTGGCCAAAGATAATGGAGCTCCGCCTCTCAGCTCCACCTTCACCATGTTGATTCATGTTCAGGATGAGAGCGACAACGCCCCAATCTTCGACACGCTGACCTATAGAGTCGAGGTCAAGGAAGGGACGCCTGTTAACACCCGGTTTCTCCAGGTCCGCGCTCTGAGTCAGGACAGAGACACCCATGTCACTTACCATCTCCGTTCTGATGGAGACTCTGCCAACTTTGGAATTGTGTCTGAGAGCGGCTGGTTGTATGTGAAAAGTGCCCTGGACCGTGAAAATAAAGACCTCTTCAGTCTGACAGTCGTAGCTTCGAGTAATGAGGGTGACCAGAAAAAAACAGGGACCACCATGGTGAGGGTGTGTGTCACTGATGAGAATGACAACGCACCGAAACTTAGCGAGAGCCGCTATTTCTTCACAGTCCAAGAAAACATCCCACCCACATCGACTATTGGACGGATCCTAGCAACAGATCGAGATCATGGGATCAACAGCAAATTGACCTACAGATTGTTCCCAGCTCATACCAGTTTCCAAATCAACTCACTAACAGGTAATTGACATCAACTCACTGAGACAATGGCACCCTGCTGAAGAATGGCTTAGTCAGCATTCAACCACGAGACACTGGACAGTGAGGGCAATTATTCAGACACAGCACGTCTACATTAACGAGAGAGAGAGGGGAAATCAGCCAGGGATCCTGCTCCTGATCACTGTCCAGTGATCCCTGGGTTAGAGAGAGAGGGGGGAAATCAGCCAGGGTTCCTGCTCCTGATCACTGTCCAGTGATCCCTGGGTTAGAGAGAGAGAGGGGAAATCAGCCAGGGTTCCTGCTCCTGATCACTGTCCCGTGAGCCCTGGGTTAGAGAGAGAGAGAGAGGGGAAATCAGCCAGGGTTCCTGCTCCTGATCACTGTCCAGTGATCCCTGGGTTAGAGAGAGAGAGAGAGGGGAAATCAGCCAGGGTTCCTGCTCCTGATCACTGTCCAGTGATCCCTGGGTTAGAGAGAGAGGGGGGAAATCAGCCAGGGTTCCTGCTCCTGATCACTGTCCAGTGATCCCTGGGTTAGAGAGAGAGAGAGAGGGGAAATCAGCCAGGGTTCCTGCTCCTGATCACTGTCCAGTGATCCCTGGGTTAGAGAGAGAGAGAGAGGGGAAATCAGCCAGGGTTCCTGCTCCTGATCACTGTCCAGTGATCCCTGGGTTAGAGAGAGAGAGAGGAAATCAGCCAGGGTTCCTGCTCCTGATCACTGTCCAGTGATCCCTGGGTTAGAGAGAGAGAAGGGAAATCAGCCAGGGTTCCTGCTCCTGATCACTGTCCAGTGATCCCTGGGTTAGAGAGAGAGAGAGAGGGGAAATCAGCCAGGGTTCCTGCTCCTGATCACTGCCCAGTGATCCCTGGGTTAGAGAGAGAGAAGGGAAATCAGCCAGGGTTCCTGCTCCTGATCACTGTCCAGTGATCCCTGGGTTAGAGAGAGAGAGAGAGGGGAAATCAGCCAGGGTTCCTGCTCCTGATCACTGTCCAGTGATCCCTGGGTTAGAGAGAGAGAGGGGAAATCAGCCAGGGTTCCTGTTCCTGATCACTGCCCAGTGATCCCTGGGTTAGAGAGAGAGAGAAGGGAAATCAGCCAGGGTTCCTGCTCCTGATCACTGTCCAGTGATCCCTGGGTTAGAGAGAGAGAAGGGAAATCAGCCAGGGTTCCTGCTCCTGATCACTGTCCCGTGAGCCCTGGGTTAGAGAGACAGGGGGGAAATCAGTCAGGGTTCCTGCTCCTGATCACTGTTCAAATAAGATATCAGGAATGTTGGTGACCACGAGGTTCAGTGAGATGGAGGAACTGAGGGAGATCAATATTAGTAGAGAAATGGTATTGGGAAAATTGCTGGGATTGAAGGTGGATAATTCCCCAGAGCCTGATAATCTCCATCCCAGAGTACTGAAGGAAGTGGCTCTAGAAATAGTGGATGCATTGGTGGTTATCTTCCAGGATTCTATAGACTCTGGAACAGTCCCTGCAGATTGGGGGGGAGCGAATCTCACTCCAATATTCAAAAAGGGAAGTAGAGAGAAAACGGGGAATTATAAACCAGTAAGCTTAATGTCGATAGTGGGAAAAATTCTCGAATCCATTATCAAACACAAACTGTACAAACCTTATTGAGTTCTTTGAGAAGGTGACCAAAGAGGTGGATAAGGGTAAGGCAGTTGACGTGGTGTGTATGGATTTTAGCAAAGTGTTTGATAAGGTTCCCCATGGTAGGCTATTGCAGAAAATGCAGATGCATGGGATTGAGGGTGATTTAGCAGTTTGGATCAGGAATTGGCTAGCTGATAGAAGACAGAGGGTGGTGGTTGATGGGAAATATTCAACCTGGAGTTCAGTTACAAGTGGTGTACCTCAGGGATCTGTTTTGGGGCCACTGCTGTTTGTCATTTTTATAAATGACCGAGATGAGGGTGTAGAAGGATGGGTTAGTAAACTTGCTGACGACACCAAAGTCGGAGGAGTTGTAGACAGTGAGGATGGATGTTACAGTTTGCAGAGGGACATAGATAAGCTGCAGAGCTGGGCCGAGAGGTGGCAAATGGAGGTTAATGCGGAAAAGTGTGAGGTGATTCACTTTGGTAAGAGTAACAGGAGTACAGAATATAGGGCTAATGGAAGGACTCTTAGTAGTGTTGACGAGCAGAGAGATCTCGGTGTACATGTGCATAGATCCCTGAAAGTTGGCACCCAGGTTGATAAGGTTGTTAAGAAGGCGTACGGTGTGTTAGCTTTTATTGGTAGAGGGATTGAATTTCGGAGCCGTGAGGTCATGTTACAACTGTACAAAACTCTGGTGCGGCCGCACTTGGAGTATTGCGTACAGTTCTGGTTGCCGCATTATAAGAAAGATGTGGAGGCATTGGAAAGGGTGTAGAGGAGGTTTACCAGGATGTCGCCTGGTATGGGGGGAAGGTCTTATGAGGAAAGGTTGAGGGACTTGAGGTTATTTTCATTAGAGAGAAGAAGGTTACGAGGTGACCTAATTGATGATCAGAGGGTTAGATAGGGTGGACAGTGAGAGCCTTTTTCCTTGGATGGTGATGGCTAACACGAGGGGATATAGCTTTAGATTAAGGGGTGGTAATTATAGGACGAATGTCAGAGGGAGGTTCTTTACTCAGAGGGTAGTAAGGGCGTGGAATGTCCTGCCTGCAGCAGTTGTGGACTCGCCAACTTTAAGGGCGTTCAAATGGTCAGAGGATAGGCATATGGATAACATTGGAATAGTTTAGGATAGAGGGTCATTAGATTGGTTCCACTGGTCGGCGCAACATCGAGGGCCGAAGGGCCTGTACTGTGCTGTAATGTTCTGTGTTCTAAGTTGGGACATCATGGTTGGCACAGGCTTGACGGGCCGAAGGGCCTGTTCCTGCACGATATTTTCCTTTGTTCTTTGTTGAAGAACCTTAGAGGTTTACAGCATCACAACAGGCCCTTCAGCCCAACTTGTCCATACCACCCAGTTTTTACTATTAAGCTAGTCCCTGTTGCCTGCATTTGGCCCATATCCTCTATACCCATCTTACCTATGTAACTATCTAAACCAGAGCACCTGGAGGAAACCCACACAGACACAGGGAGAATGTGCAGACTCTGCACAGACAGTGACCCAAGCTGGTAATTGAACCCAGGTCCCTGGCATTGTGAGGCAGCAGTGCCAACCACTGTGCCACCCATTGCTGTTTGTTTTTTTATGTTCTATGGAGGAAATAAGGTAATTCCAAAACTCTTGAGGTGTCAATGTTTATGGATAGAGCATGGAGGATGGTGTTGTCACAGAGGATCAGCCATCAGTGTGTGGAATGGTGAAGGCCGCTCGAAGCCGAGTTGCTGACTTGCTGCCCCTATTTTCTCCATTTCTACTTTGCTGCTGATGTCTCATCAGTAAATTTAACAATATGTTTGCCCCCTTCATCCAAGTCATCAATATAAATTGTAAATAGTTATGCCTCTTGAATCCATTCTGTGGAGTATTCCACAAGCAACAACTCATCCCAATTTTGTTTCAAATTAATTAATAGGACACGGGGTGTCGCTGGCTGGGCCAGCATTTATTGCCCATCCCTAATTGCCCCTTGAGAAGGTGGTGGTGAGCTGCCTTCTTGAACTGCTCCTGTTCCTGTGGTGTAGGTACACCCACAGTGCTGTTAGGGACAGAGTTCCAGGTTTTTACACACATACAAAATAGGAGAAGTAGGCCATTCGGCCCCATGAGCCTGTTCTGCCATTTGATAAGATCATTGTTGATCTGTTTGTACTCCAAGTTCTACATTGCCATTTACCCCCTATAAGCTATCATTCCCTAACCTAAAAAGATTAATGACCTAACAACAGTGAAGGAACAGCGATAAATTTCCAAGTCCGGATGGTGAGTGACTTGGAGGGGAACTTCCAAATGTTGGTGTTCCCAGCTATCTGCTGCTGTTGATGGTAATGGTTCTGGGTTTGGAAGGTGCTGCCTAAGGAACTTTGGTAAGTTGCTGCAGTGAATTTTACAGGTGGTACACGCGGCTTGTCGGTGGTGGAGGGAGTGAATGTTAGTGGAAGGGGCAGCAGTTAAATGGGTTTCTCGATGGTGAGGGGCTTCTTGAGCATTCAGTCACACTCCTGGTTAGGAGTGAAAGTAATAGGGTAATTGTTATGGGGGACTTTAACTTTACGAATATTGATTGGAATTGCTATAGTTCTAGCTCGCTAGAGGGGTCAGTGTTTGTACAAAGCGTGCAGGAAGGTTTTTTGTCTCAGTATGTAGATAGGCCAACTAGAGGTGAGGCTATATTGGATTTGGTGCTGGGAAATGAGCCAGATCAGGTGCTAGACTTGGAAGTTGGTGTGCATTTTGGTGATAGTGACCACAATTCGGTTACGTTCACCTTAGTGATGGGAAGAGATAGGCATGAACCTCGGGTCAGCAATTTTAGCTGGGGTAAGGGCGATTATGAGGCTATCAGGAGTGAATTAGGAAGCATGGATTGGATTAGGGGATTACAGGGACTGGGAACGTCTGAAATGTGGAGTTTTTTCAAGGAGCAGCTACTGCGAGTCCTTGATAGGTATGTCCCTGTCAGGCATGGTGGATTTGGTAGATCTAGGGAACCGTGGTGCACTAAAAGAGTTGAGTCGATGGTTAAAAAGAAAAAGGAGGCTTATGTTCGGATGAGATTGGAGGGCTCAGATAGTGCACTAGAAAGCTTTAGATTGGCTAGGAGGGAGTTGAAGAGTGAGTTGAGAAGGGCTAAAAGAGGACATGAGAAGACTTTGGCTGATAGGATTAAGGAGAATCCTAAGGCGTTCTATAGGTATGTCAAGAACAGAAGGTTGGTCAGGGCAAGATTAGGGCCAGTTACAGACAGCAGGGGGAAGTTGTGTGTGGAACCGGAGGAGATTGGAGAAGTATTGAACCAATATTTCTCTTCGGTGTTCACGCAGGGGGACATGAATATAGCTGAGGAGGACATTGGGTTGCAGGGGTGTAAAATAGACAGTATTACGGTTGATAAAGGGGATGTGCTGGAAATTCTTGAGGGGCTGAAAATAGATAAGTCCCCTGGTCCGGATGGGATCTACCCTAGGATTCTCTGGGAGGCTAGAGAGGTGATTGCAGAGCCTCTGGCTCAGATCTTCAGGTCGTCATTGGTCTCTGGTGTAGTCCCGGAGGATTGGAGGATAGCGAATGTTGTCCCATTGTTTAAGAAGGGGAACAGAGACTTTGCCGGGAATTATAGACCGGTGAGTCTTACTTCTGTTGTGGGCAAGGTTTTAGAAAAAATCATTAGGGATAGGATTTATAGTTATTTGGAGTGTAATGAATTGATTAGAAATAGTCAGCATGGTTTTGTAGCGGGTAGGTCGTGCCTTACTAACCTTATTGAGTTTTTTGAGAAGGTGACCAAAGAGGTGGATGGGGGCAAGGCAGTTGACGTGGTATATATGGATTTTAGTAAGGCGTTCGATAAGGTTCACCATGGAAGGCTTCTGCAGAAAATGCAGATGTATGGGATTGTGGGTAATCTAGGAAGTTGGATCAGGAATTGGCTAGCAGATAGGAGACAGAGGGTGGTGGTGGATGGTAAATATTCATCATGGAGTACAGTTACGAGTGGTGTGCCTCAGGGATCTGTTTTGGGGCCACTGTTGTTTGTAATTTTTATTAATGATCTGGATGAGGGTATAGCTGGGTGGATTAGTAAATTTGCTGATGACACCAAAATTGGAGGTGTGGTAGATTGTGAGGAAGGGTGTCATAGTCTGCAGGGAGACTTAGATAGGTTGCAGAGCTGGGCCGAGAGGTGGCGGATGGAATTTAATGCGGAGAAGTGTGAGGTAATTCACTTTGGTAGGAGCAACAGATGTGTCGAGTATAGGGCTAACGGGAGGACTTTGAATAGTGTGGATGAACAGAGGGATCTAGGTGTGTGTGTACATAGATCCCTGAAAGTTGGGAATCAAGTAGATAAGGTTGTTACGAAGGCGTACGGTGTCTTGGCGTTTATTGGTAGGGGGATTGAATTTAGGAGTCGCAGTGTAATGTTGCAACTGTACACTACTCTAGTGCGGCCGCACTTGGAGTACTGTGTGCAGTTCTGGTCCCCGCATTACAAGAAGGATGTGGAGGCGTTGGAGAGGGTGCAGAGGAGGTTTACTAGGATGTTGCCTGGTATGGTGGGGAGGTCCTATGAGGAGAGACTGAGGGATTTAGGGTTGTTTTCGTTGGAAAGAAGGCGGCTAAGAGGGGATCTTATTGAAACATATAAGATGATTAGAGGTTTAGATAGGGTGGATAGTGATAGCCTTTTTCCTCGGATGGAGAAAGCTAGCACGAGGGGGCATGGCTTTAAATTAAGGGGGGGTAGCTACAGGACGGATGTCAGGGGTAGGTTCTTTACCCAGCGGGTGGTGAGGGATTGGAATGCCCTGCCTGCTGCAGTTGTAAATGCGTCTAGTTTGGGGGCGTTTAAGAGATCTCTGGATAGGTTTATGGACGAAAAGGGATTGGTATAGGCTAGTGGGTCATTGTTTTTGTAACTGGTCGGCGCAACATCGTGGGCCGAAGGGCCTGTTCTGCGCTGTAATGTTCTATGTTCTATGTTCTATGTTCCTGACTTGTGCCTTGTAGATGGTGGACAGGCTTTGAGGAATCAGGATGGTAAGTGACTTGCCAAAGGATTCCTAGCCTCTGATCTACTCTGGTAGCCACAGTATTTGTATGGCTCATCCAGATCAGTTTCTGGTCAATGGTAACCCCAGGATGTTGATAGTGGGGGTTTCAGCGATGGTAATGCCATTGAATGTCAAGGGGACTTGATTGGATTTTCTCTTGTTTGAGATGGTCATTACCTCAAATATCTTTTCATTTTGTTTCCAGGTGAGATCACCTCGAGGGTGACCTTTGACCGAGAAATCCAGGCCAGTCACCAGATTACAGTTCTGGTTCAAGATGGTGGCACTCCTCCACGCACGGTCACTGGATCCGTCTATGTGATGGTGTTGGATGAAAACGATAATTCTCCGACCTTCACCAACGTGCCAGTGGGAAAGGAGCTTGTTGTTCAGGTAAGGGCAACCCCGAGGTCACAGGGTTCATCCTGTATGGTCAGAGGTCGGATTTCAGATCAAAGTCAGCGCTAACTCTCAGCTTCCCGGTTTGATTTATTGTGTACACGGCATTATAACTATCCAATCACAACACGGGGAGGGGGAGGAGTGTTGGGTTTGTGTTGGGTGGCGTGTGTTGAGTTTGGAGGATCTGAGTGAAATGAGTTAAATGTCAGATATTTGAGGAGTCCCAGTTTCCCAGTGCAAATGCCAAGAGCCACAATTAAAAAGTTGTGTCAACACTTTCTAAACTCCTGTCATTGTGTTGGCAAAGTTGAAGCAAAGTAAACATTCAGATTCAAATCCTCCCTGTCCAATGGGTTTGGATAGCGAATGAGGACAGCTGGAAGTAAAGAAACACCCTGAGAACACGTATGTGTAAGTCAAGCTTCAATTAGCCCGTCCCTGTTATAAATAACTGTCTGCTCCCTAACCTGAGAACACCAGAGAAATTAGTTCGATTTTAATACAAAATATCGTTTTGTTTTATTTATAAATATTTAAATCTCTCATTTCCCCGAATAAATATTGGATTTTAAATTCAGCAAACTCTTCAAATATTTTCAGTTAATTTTTTTCGAATGATCGGCTTGATCCAAACCTGCCAGTTTGTGTCTGGTGGTATGAGATTTGTGTGACTGTGAGGCAAAAAACAGAGAACAGTACAGCCCAGGAACAGGCCCTTCAGCCCCTCCAAGCCTGTGCTGATCGTGATGCCTGCAGAAACTAAAACCATATGCCGTTACGGAGTCCGAATCCTTCTATTCCCACCCTATTCATGTATTTGTTCAGTTGCCCCTTAAATGCTGCTATCGTACCTGCCCCCCGCCCCCAGCAATGCATTCCAGACATTCACCACCTTTTGTGTAAAAACATGCCTTGCACATCTCCTCGAAACTTTTCCCCACGCACCTTAAACCTATGTCCCCTAGTGCTTGACTTTTCTACCCCAGGAAAGAGCATCTGACTATCCACTCTGTCCATGCCTCTCATAATCTTGTAAACCTCGATCAGGTCACCCTTCAACCTCCGTCGTTCCAGTGAGAACAAACTGAGTTTATCTAACCTCTCCTCATAGCTAATACCCTCCAGACTGGGCAACATCCTGCTAAATCCCTCTGTGTCCTCTCCAAAGCCTCCACATCCTTCTGGTAGTGCGGTGACCAGAATTGTACACAATATTCTAAATGAGATCTAACTAAGGTTCTGTACGGCTGCAGCATGACCTGCCAGTTTTTATACTCGATACCCCGGCAGATGAAGGCAAGCGTGCCGTATGCCTTCTTCACTACCTTATCCACCTGTGTTGTCACTTTCAGTGATTGGTGAACATGTACACCCAGATCCCTCTGCCTATCAATACTCCTAAAGGTTCTACCATTTACTGTATAATTGGTAGGTGTTGATGTGATCGGCGCAACTCGTGGGCCGAAGGGCCTGTTTGTGCTGTAGTGTTCTATGTTCTATGTTCTAATTCCAACACGCATTCGACCTTCCAAAATGCATTATTCCACATTTGTCCAGATTAAACTCCGTCTGCCATTTCTCTGCCCAAGTCTCCAACCGGTCTATATCTTGCTGTATCTTCTGACAATCCTCTTCACTATTCACAGCTCCACCAATTTTTGTGTTGTCTGCGAATTTACTAGTCAGACCAGCTACATTTTCCTCCAAATCACTTATACTATACCAAGAACAACAAAGGCCCCAGACTGATCCCTGTGGAACACCGCTAGTCACAGCCTTCCATTCAGAAAAGCACCCCTCGACTGCTACCCTCTGTCTTCTATGGCCAAGCCAGTTCTGTATTCATGTTGCCAAGTTCTCCTCTGATCCCGTGTGACTTCACCTTTCGTACCAGTCTCCCATGAGGTACCTTGTCGAAGAATTTACTGAAGTCCATGTATCCAGCATCCACTGCCTTTCCCCCATCTATCATCTTCGTCATTTCCTCCAGAAACTTGATCAAGTTAGTGAGGCAGGACCTCTCCTTCACGAAACAATGCTATCACTAATAAATCCATTTGTTTCCAAATGTGAGGAAACCCTGTCCCTCACAATCTTTTCCAATAATTTCCCTAACACTGACGCAAGATTCACTGGCCTGTAATTTCCTGGATCATCTCTGCTGCCCTTCTTAAACAAAGGAACAACATTGGCTATTCTCCAATCCTCTGGGACCTCCCCTGTGGCCAGTGAGGATACAAAGATTTCTCTCGAGACCCCAGCAATTTCCTCTCTCGCCTCTCTCAGTATTCTGGGGTATATCCCATCAGGCCCTGGGGACTTATCTACTTTAATATTTTTTAAGACACCCAACACCTTCTCCTTTTTGATATCAACATGACCCAGAATATTTACACATCCTACCCTAGGCTCCTCATCCATCAAGTCCCTCTCTTTGGTGAATACTGAGGCAAAGTATTCATTTAGTATCTCGCCCATTTCCTCTGGTTCTCTGCATAGATTCCCTCCACTATCCTTGAGTGGACCAATCCTTTCCCTGACTATCTTCTTACTCTTTACATACGTATAAAATGCCTTAGGATTTTCCTTAATCCTGCTTACCAGGGACTTTTTGTGACCCCTATTAGCCCTTGTAACTCCTTCCTTAGTTCCTTACAGGCAGAGGGGGATCTTTCCAGCTGCACTCGCCTCCAGGCTAGGAATTCCCTCCCAAGGTCAACAAATCTTTGCATGGTCCACCCACTCCCACTACAATTCCCATGGCAGACAGGATGAGAAAATTCCATCCAGAGTGTGAGGCAGTGTGAGTGAGATGAGAGTGAGTAGGACGGCACGGTGGCACTGTGGGTTAACACAGCACCGGGGCCTGGGTTCAATTCTGGCCATGGGTCATTGTCTGTGTGGAGTCTGCACATTCTCCCCATGTCTGTGTGGGTTTTCTCCGGGTACTCCGGTTTCCTTACACAGTTCAAAGATGTGTGGGTTAGGTTGATTGGCCATGTTAAATTGACCCTTGTGGCAGGGGTAATTAGCAGGGTAAATATACGGGGTTACGGGAAGAGGGCCTGGGTGGAATTGTGGTTGGCGCAGACTCGATGGTACGAATAGCCTCCTTTTGCACAGGGATTCTATGATTCTATGAGTGCAAATGTGAGGCAGGGTATGTGTGAATATGCAAGAGTATGTGAGAGTGAACGAGCGTAAGTGTGAGTGAGACAGAGAGTATGAGACAGAGAGAGTGAGCTGGGGGAGGGGGAAGTATTACTTATTTATTTATTATTGTCACAAGTTGGCTCACATTAACACTGCAATTAAGCTACTGTGAAAATCCCCTTGTCACTACACTCCGACACCTGTTTGGGTACACTGATGGAGAATTTAGCATGGCCAATACATAGAACATAGAACACTACAGCACAAACAGGCCCTTCGGCCCACGAGTTGCGCCGATCACATCAACACCTATCTATAACCCCCAATCCCATAAAACCCCATATACTCATCCAGAAGTCTTTTAAAAGACCCCAGCGAGTTCGCCTCCACCACCACTGACGGCAGCCGATTCCATTCACTCACCACCCTCTGAGTGAAAAACTTACCCCTAACATCACTTCTGTACTTTCCTCCCCGCACCTTAAATCTGTGTCCTCTCGTAGCGACCATTTCAAACCGGGGAAATAGCCTCTGAGAATCCACCCTATCTATTCCTCTCAACATTTTATAAACTTCTATCAGGTCGCCTCTCAACCTTCGTCTCTCCAGGGAAAAGAGACCCAGTTCCCTCAACCTAACTTCATAAGGCATGCCTCCCAGTCCAGGCAACATCCTTGTAAATCTCCTCTGTACCCTTTCAATAGCTTCTACGTCTTTCCTATAGTGAGGCGACCAGAACTGCGCACAATACTCCAAATGAGGCCTGACAAGGGTCTTATAAAGTTGCAGCATTACCTCCCGACTCCTAAACTCAATCCCTCGATTAATGAAGGCCAGTACACCATACGCCTTCTTGACCACCTCTTCCACCTGCGAGGCCGATTTAAGAGTCCTGTGGACCCGGACCCCAAGATCCTTCTGCTCTTCAACACTACCAAGACTCCTGCCCTTGATAGTGTACTCGTTCATCCCGTTGGTTCTGCCAAAATGGACGACTACACATTTATCCGCGTTGAAGTCCATCTGCCACTTCTCCGCCCAGTCCTGCATCCTATTTATGTCCTGCTGCAACTTTTGCCATCCTTCCAGACCATCCACAACACCACCGACCTTCGTGTCATCAGCGAACTTACTTACCCATCCTTCCACTTCCTCATCCAGGTCATTTATGAAAATGACGAACAGCAAGGGTCCTAGAACAGATCCCTGGGGCACTCCACTGGTGACTAACCTCCATGCCGAAAAAGACCCATCCACAACCACTCTCTGCCTTCTGCAGGCAAGCCAGTTCTTGATCCACAAGGCCAAAGGCCCTCGGATCCCATGCCCTCTCACCTTCTCAAGAAGTCTTGCATGGGGGACCTTATCAAACGCCTTGCTGAAGTCCATGTACACCACGTCCACGGCACTTCCTTCGTCAATGTGTTCAGTCACATTATCGAAGAACTCAACTAGGCTCGTAAGGCACGACCTGCCCTTGACAAATCCATGCTGACTATTCCTGATCATGTCAAACCTCTCCAAATGGTCGTAAATCTTGTCCCTCAGAAGCCTTTCCATCGGCTTACCAACCACTGAGGTCAGACTCACCGGTCGGTAATTTCCCGGGCTATCTCTGTTCCCTTTCTTGAAAATAGGGACTACATCCGCAATCCTCCAATCTTCCGGAACCTCTCCCGTCTCCATTGACGACGCAAAGATCATCGCCAGGGGCTCTGCAATCACTTCCCTCGCCTCCCACAGTATCCTGGGGTATATCCCATCTGGTCCCGGCGACTTATCTATCTTGATAGAATTCAAAAGTTCTAACACATCCTCCACCTTAATATCCACAAACTCAATCTTTTCCATCTGCTGCAAATCTGTGGCAAAATCTCCCAGATCAGTTTCCACCGTGAATACTGAGGCAAAGTACTCATTAAGCACCTCTGCCATTTCTTCTGGTTCCAGACAGACCTTTCCCCCTTCACCTTTTATAGGTCCTATCCCTTCTCTTCTCATCCTTTTACCTTTCACATATTTATAAAAGGCCTTGGGATTCTCCTTAATCTTACCCGCCAAGGTCTTCTCATGACCCCTTCTGGCTCTCCTAATTTCCCTTTTAAGCTCCTTTCTACAGTCCTTATACTCCTCAAGATCCTTAACCTCTCCGAGTTCCCTGAACCTTTTGTACACCTTCCCTTTCCTCCTGACTAGGTTCAACACAGCCTTCATGCACCATGGTTCCCTCGACCTACCAAAACCCCCTTGTCTCATCGGAACGTTGTCATTCAGAGCTCCAGACACACATTCCTTGAATATCCGCCACCTTCCTTCGGTACTTTTCCCTAAGAACGCCTCCTTCCAGTTTATTTGTCCAAGTAACTTCCTGACTTCTTCGTATTTCCCCTTACTCCAGACAAACACCTTCCTAGCCTGCCTGATCCTATCTCGTTCCAATGCAATTGTGAAGGAGATAGAATTATGGTCACCATTCCCAAGATGCTCTCCTACCGAGGGATCCATCACCTGTCCTGGTTCATTCGCCAGTACCAGGTCAAGTACAGCCTCTCCCCTCGTAGGCTCATCCACATACTGTGTCAGGAAACCTTCCTGAACACACCTAACAAACTCCTCCCCATCCAAACCCCTTACCCTAGGGATATTCCAGTCGATGTTTGGGAAATTGAAATCTCCCATCACGACAACTCTGTTATTAATACATCTCTCCAGAATCTGTTTCCCTATCTGCACTTCAACTTCCCTGTCACTATTGGGTGGCCTATAGAATACACCCAGCAAAGTTTTTGACCCTTTGCTGTTTGTAACTTCCACCCACAGAGACTCTGTAGATAGTCCCTCCACGGCATCCTCCTTCTCTGCAGCCATGACACTGTCCCTGATCAACAGTGCCACTCCACCACCTCTTCTGCCACCCTCCCTGTCCTTCCTGAAGCATCTGAAGCCTGGCACCTGAAGTACCCAGTCCTGTCCCCGAGACATCCAAGTCTCCGTAATGGCCACCACATCACATTCCCAAGCAGCAATCCACGCCCTAAGCTCATCTACTTTATTCACTACACTCCTTGCATTAAAATATATACACTTCACCCCCTCAGTCTGGGCATTTCCCTTCTCCACCCCCTGTCTAACCTCCCCCCCATACTGCCTGCAGTCCTCCCCTACCTGGGAGCTAACCTCCTCCGTCCCAGTTTCCCCATCACAATTCCCTCCCCCCATCCTTTCTAGTTTAAAGTCCCCCCGGTAGCCTTAGCCAGTCTTCCCGCCAAGATATTAGTCCCCCTGGGATTTAAGTGCCACCCATCCTTACTGTACAGGTCCCACCTGCCCCTAAAGAGGTCCCAGTGATCTAGGAACCGAAATCCCTGCCCTCGACACCAGTCCCTCAGCCACGCATTCAGCCTCCACCTCATTTCATTTCTTCCCTCATTCTCCCGTGGCACAGGCAGCAATCCTGAGATTACTACCTTTGCTTTTCTCTTCCTCAGCTGCCTACCCAGTTCCCTATAGTCCCTTTTCACGAGTGCCTCCCTCTTGCCTACGTCAGTAGTACCTATATGCACTACAACCTCTGGTTCCTCACCCTCCCCTTTCAGGATGTCTGGGACACGCCCAGAGACATCCCGAATCCCAGCTCCAGGGAGACAAACCACCATCCGCGACTCCCGTCTACATCCACAAAAACGCCTGTCCGCCCCCCTCACTGTGGAGTCCCCTATTAACACTACCTTTCTGCTCTCTTTTTTGATTTTTTGACTCACTGGCTCAGCTCCAGAGACCTGGCCACCGCTTCCTCCCTCAGATGAGCTGTCACCCCTAGTAGTACTCAGGCCAGAGTATTTATTTTGAAGGGGGACATCCACCGGTGTGCTCTCCATCACCCGTGGTTTCCCCTTCCTAATAGTTACCCAAGTGCCCTCATCCCGTTGCCCTGGTGTGACTACTTGCTGGTAGCTCCTATCTATAACCTCCTCACTCTCCCGAATGAGCCGAAGGTCCTCGAGCTGCATTTGCAGCTCCTTAACCTGGTTTCGTAGGGCCTGCAACTCCACACACCGAGCACAGGTGTGGATGTCCGGCAGACCAGGAGCCTCCAAGACCTCCCACATATTGCATTGGCAGCAACATACAGGGCTCACACTCATACTTGCCCCTTATAGCAACCCAGAGGAAAAAGTTAAAAAAAAACTTATAACTTACCTTATCTCTTGGCCCTGTGAGCCAAAGCCCTGACAGCACACACAAAAACAAAAGCAGTCTTACCTGCTCTCAGTCAGAGCCTCTCTCTCTTTTTGGGTTAGAGGAGGGGGGAGGGCTGGGATACTCTACCTGTGTAGAGTATCGGGAATCCCCTCCAGTCTAATTTATAGTAGGTGAAAAAAAAACTTGACCCGAGTGCCCTCGCAACTACTTCCGGGGTCAAACCGGGGTCAAACTTAAATCAAGCAAAAAAAAACCCCACTAAACTCACTAAAAACAAAGTTAGTTTTTAAAAGAAAGAAAAAGTGGCTGTACTCACCCACAAGCTCTCCACTCGCAAATCGCAGCCACTCTTCAGTGCTCCCACGGAACAATGAGGACGGACCCCCCAAGGTGAGTAAACTTTTAAAGGTGAAAAAAAAACTTGACCCGAGTGCCCTCGCAACTACTTCCGGGGTCAAACCGGGGTCACTTAACTAAACATCTTTCAGACTGTGGGAGGAAACCAGAGCACCTGGAGAAAACCCATGCAGACACGGGGAGAATGTGCAAACTCCGCACAGACAGTGACCCATGGCCAGAATTGAAACTGGCTTCCTGGTGCTGTGAGGCAGCAGTGCTAACCGCTGTGGCACCGTGCCGCTCAAAATCACAAAAAGTGTGTCAAATAGTGTGAGGGTGTGAGTGTGAGATTAATTCTACCGTGCAGTTGACCTTAGTGTCCTGCGTGTGTCGGCTTCCACTCTCAAGCTGACTTTGCAAATCCACATGTGGGAAATTTACATTTCAGTTTCACTCAGTTAAAATGTCAGTTTTGTGCAATAACGTTTCATTAATCACTTGTCAAAATCTCTTTTCTCTGTTTGGAGAATGTTGTTCAGATGCTTCTTATTTTCACTCAGAGTCTGATTCTCGTTTTGTTAGTTCTTTCAGCTGTTTGTGACCCTGTTTCTCCCAGTCCCATTTCAAACCCATTCTTTTTAACTCTGAATTGTGTCAATCACTTCATCTCTCTGAAGTTTCAGAGATCACCCGAATTCTTGTTTAAGAAGGGTGCCAGGCAAAATGCGGGGAATTATAGGCCGGTTAGTTTAACGTCTGTGGTAGGTAAAATGTTAGAATCCGTCATTAAGGAGGAAATTGCGAGGCATCTTGAAGGGAATTGCTTGATAGAGCAGACGCAGCACGGTTTCGTTAAAGGGAAGTCGTGTCTGACAAATTTACTGGAGTTCTATGAGGATGTGTCTAGGGCAGTGGATCGAGGAGAGCCGGTGGATGTGGTCTTTCTGGATTTTCAGAAGGCGTTTGACAAGGTACCTCACAAGAGGTTATTGCAGAAGGTCAGGGGGCATGGAGTTGGGGGTAGGGTGTTAGCGTGGATAGAGGATTGGTTGTCAAATAGGAGGCAGAGAGTGGGGGTCAATGGGTGCTATTCGGATTGGCGGATGGTGACTAGTGGGGTGCCCCGGGGTCGGTGCTGGGGCCTCAGCTATTTACCATTTATATAGATGATCTGGAGGAGGGAACCGAGTGCAGGGTGTTGAAATTTGCTGATGACACCAAGACTGGGGGAAAGGCAAATTGTGCGGAGGGTGTGGAGAGTCTGCAGAAGGATCTAGATAGGCTGGGCGAATGGGCCAGGAAATGGCAAATGGAATTTAATGTTGGCAAGTGTGAGGTGGTCCACTTTGGTAGGAAGAATGGTAGGAAGGACTATTACTTACGTGGCGAAAAACTGCAGCAGGCGACGGTGCAGAGGGACCTCGGGGTCCTTGTGCATGAGTCGCAAAAACCCAGCTTGCAGGTGCAGCAGGTGGTCAGGAAGGCGAATGGGATGCTGGCCTTCATAGCGAGGGGGATTGAATATAAAAGTAGGGAGGTCTTGCTGCAGCTGTATAGGGCATTGGTGAGGCCACAGCTGGAGTACTGTGTGCAGTTTTGGGCGCCGCACCTGCGCAAGGATATTTTGGCCCTGGAGGGAGTGCAGAGGAGGTTTACTAGGCTGTTACCGGAGTTGAGGGGATTGAGCTATGAGGAGAGGCTGAATAAACTAGGCTTGTACTCGTTAGAGTTGAGAAGAATGAGGGGAGATCTCATTGAGACGTATAAGATGATGAATGGGATGGATAGGATAGAGGTGGAGAGACTCTTCCCGCTCAAAAAAGACAGTAGGACTAGGGGGCACAGCCTCAAGATAAAGGGGAGGCGGTTTAGAACGGAGTTGAGGAGGAACTTCTTCACTCAAAGGGTGGTGAATCTCTGGAATTCTCTGCCCGTTGAAGTGGTGGAGGCTGCCTCGCTAAATATTTTTAAGAAGCGGGTTGATGGGTTCTTGATAAGAGAGGGGATTAAGGGTTATGGGGAGAGGGCGGGAATGTGGAACTGAGCCACAACAGATCAGCCATGATCTTATTGAATGGCGGGGCAGGCTCGAAGGGCTAGATGGCCTACTCCTGCTCCTATTTCTTATGTTCTTATGTTCTTCAGTCTTTTTGCACGGTTTCTGAACTCTCTCTGTCCGATTCTCCGTGGAGTTTGAATGGTTCTTGGTAAACTGTTCACTTGCCTTTTTCCCAACGCTGGAATCTTGTGTAGTATCACCAGCAAACATTGTTAAACCAGCGTCTGTGCTCATTGGCAATTCCAGTCTCCTTACTGATGATTCAGAATTTCCAGTGTTGCAGTCATTCAGTTGTTTAACGCTTGCCCATTGTAAACTTTGATGTGTCAGTAATATTATTTGGATCAGTTCTTTGCTGAGCCAGGTCACTATTGGTCATTGAGTTTTTATTGACAGGAGCACAGTATGAATTCTAACTCCAAACCCACAAACCTGTTCCTTCACGTTCCATTGCTTCAAAGTTCCAGAACCTCATAAGAATCATCAGAACTAGTATCAGAAAGAGGCCATTCAGCCCCTCCAGCCTGCTATTCAATATGATCATGGCTGATCTCATTTTGGCCTCAACTCCACTTCCCTGCCTGTTCAACATCAACCCCATGACTCACTAAAAATCTGTTTACCTTTTCCTTCAATTTACTCCAAGTCCCAGCATCCACCGCGCTCTGGGGCAGTGAATTCCACCCTTTGAGGGAAGTAACTTCTCTTCATCTCTGTTTTAAATCTGTCACCCCTTATCCTAAAACTATGACCTCTTGTCCCAGATTGCCCTACAAGAGGAAACACCCTCTCCATGTCTATTTTATCCATCCCCATTATCACCTTGTACACCTCAATTAAATCACCTCTCATTCTTCTAAACTCCAGGGAACATCGGCCTAAACTGCCCAATCTCTCTTTGTAAAACAAACCTCTCATCTCTGGAATCTCTGATGACCCAGGCCAGAAACTCCACAGTGTTTTGTGAAGTTCACCTCAACCTTAAATTTACATTTGAATTTGCATCACAGTGAGCCTAATGTGGATTGGTGCTTTGAATGTTGGATTAAATCGGAGATGTTCCAGTCAAAGAACAATACAGCACAGGAAACAGGCCCTCCAGCCCTCCAAGCCTGCACTGCCCATTCTTCCAACTAGACCATTCGTTTGTATCCCTTCATTCCCTGGAACTTCCAGCACATCTCTGGAGAGAGAGCAAGAGAGAGAGAGAGACAGAGAGAGAGAGACAGACAGAGAGAGAGACAGAGAGAGAGAGAGACAGAGAGAGAGACACAGACAGACAGAGAGAGAGACAGAGAGAGAGACTGAGAGAGAGACAGAGAGAGAGACACAGAGAGACAGAGAGAGAGACAGAGAGAGAGACTGAGAGAGAGACTGAGAGAGAGACAGACAGAGAGAGAGATAGAGAGAGAGAGAGAGACAGAGAGAGAGACACAGACAGACAGAGAGAGAGATAGAGAGAGAGATAGAGAGAGAGACTGAGAGAGAGACAGAGAGAGAGAGAGAAAGACAGAGAGAGAGACACAGAGAGAGAGAGAAAGACAGAGAGAGAGACACAGAGAGAGAGAGAAAGACAGAGAGAGACACACAGAGAGAGACACAGAGAGAGAGAGAGACAGAGAGAGAGACAGAGAGAGCCGGACAGACAGACAGACAGAGAGACTCAGGGGGAGAGAGAGCGAGACAGAGAGACAAAGAACAAAGAAAATTCCAGCACAGGAACAGGCCCTTCGGCCCCTCCAAGCCTGCACCGACCATGCTGCCTGACTGAACTAAAACCCCCTATCCTTCCCAGGACCATATCCCTCTATTCCCATCCTATTCATGTATTTATCAAGACGCCCCTTAAAAATCACTACCGTATCCGCTTCCACTCCCTCCCCCGGCAGTGAGTTCCAGGCACCCACCGCCCTCTGTGTAAAAAATCTGCCTTGTACATCTCCTTTAAATCTTGCCCCTCGCACCTTAAACCTGTGCCCCCAGTAATTGACTCTTCCACCCTGGGAAAAAGCTTCTGACTATCCACTCTGTCCGTGCCCCTCATAATCTTGTAGATTTCTATCAGGTCTCACCTCAACCTCCGTCGTTCCAGTGAGAACAAACCAAGTTTCTCCAACCTCTCCTCATAGCTAATGCCCTCCATACCAGGGGCAACATCCTGGTTAATCTTTTCTGTACCCTCTCCAAAACCTCCACATCCTTCTGGTAGTGTGGCGACCAGAATTGAACACTCCAAGTTCATGAGTCACGACCTCCCCTTCACAAAACCATGTTGCCTCTCACTAATACATCCACTTATTTCCAAGTGGGAATAAATCCTGTCTTGAAGAATCCTCTCCAATAATTCCCCTACCACTGAAGTAAGGCTCACCGGCCTGTAATTACCTGGATTATTCCATAAGCTTCTGAAAGCAACTGAGAAACTAAACCTAAAACTGACTCTTCTGAGGAACAAACTGCCCCCAGGCACCATCTGACCTGTCAATCATCTCCAAATGATCCCACAAAGGTTGGTGATGTTGTGGATAGTGTGGGGAGATGTCAGAAGTTGCAGCGAGACATAGATAGGATGCAAGACTGGGCGGAGAAGTGGCAGATGGACTTCAACCCGGATAAATATGTAGTGATCCATTTTGGCAGGTCAAATGGGATAATGGAATATAATATTAAGGGTAGGAGTCTTGGCAGTGTTGAGGATCAGAAGGATCTTGGGGTCCGGGTTCATAGGACGCTCAAATCGGCCTCACAGGTAGAGGATGTGGTTAAGAAGGTGTATGGTGTACTGGCCTTCATCAATCGAGGGATTGAGTTTAGGAGTTGGGAGGTAATGCTGCAACTTTATAAGACCCTGATCAGACCCCACTTAGAGTACTGTGCGCAGTTCTGGTCGCCTCACTACAGGAAGGATGTGGAAGCTATTGAGAGGGTGCAGAGGAGATTTACAAGGATGTTGCCTGGATTGGGAGGCATGCCTTATGAGGATAGGTTGAGGGAACTAGGTCTCTTCTCCCTGGAGAGATGAAGATTGAGAGGGGACCTGATAGAGGTTCATAAAATGTTGAGAGGTATAGATAGGGTGGATTCTCAGAGGCTATTTCCCAGGGTTGAAATGGTTGCTATGAGAGGACACAGGTTTAAAGTGCTGGGAAGCAAGTACAGAGGAGATGTCAGGGGAAAGTTTTTCACTCAGAGGGTGGTGACTGAGTGGAATCGGCTGCCGTTGGTAGTGGTGGAGGCAAATTCGATAGGGTCTTTTAAGAGACTTCTGGATGAGTACATGGGATTTAATAGGATTGAGGAGTTGCCAAAGAGGTGGATCAGGGTAAAGCAGTTGACGTGGTGTATATGGATTTTAGTAAAGCGTTTGATAAGGTTCCCCATGGTAGGCTACTGCAGAAAATGCAGATGCATGGGATTGAGGGTGATTTAGCAGTTTGGATCAGGAATTGGCTAGCTGATAGAAGACAGAGGGTGGTGGTTGATGGGAAATATTCAACCTGGAGTTCAGTTACAAGTGGTGTACCTCAGGGATCTGTTTTGGGGCCATTGCTGTTTGTCATTTTTATAAATGACCTAGATGAGGGTGTAGAAGGATGGGTTAGTAAATTTGCTGATGACACCAAAGTCGGAGGAGTTGTAGACAGTGACGATGGATGTTACAGTTTGCAGAGGGACATAGATAAGCTGCAGAGCTGGGCTGAGAGGTGGCAAATGGAGTTTAATGCGGAAAAGTGTGAGGTGATTCACTTTGGTAAGAGTAACAGGAGTACAGAATATAGGGCTAATGGAAGGACTCTTAGTAGTGTTGACGAGCAGAGAGACCTCGGGGTACATGTGCATAGCTCCCTGAAAGTTGGCACCCAGGTTTATAAGGTTGTTAAGAAGGCATACGGTGTGTTAGCTTTTATTGGTAAAGGGATTGAATTTCGGAGCCGTGAGATCATGTTACAACTGTACAAAACTCTGGTGTGGCCGCACTTGGAGTATTGCGTACAGTTCTGGTCGCCGCATTATAAGAAAGATGTGGAGGCATTGGAAAGGGTGCAGAGGAGGTTTACCAGGATGTTGCCTGGTATGGTGGGAAGGTCTTATGAGGAAATGCCGAGGGACTTGACGTTATTTTCATTAGAGAGAAGAAGGTTACGAGGTGACCTGATCGAGGCATACAAGATGATCAGAGGATTGGATAGGGTGGACAGTGAGAGCCTTTTACCTCGGATAGTGATGGCTAACAGGAGGGGACATAGCTTTAAATTAAGGGGTGGTAATTATAGGGCGGATGTCAGAGGTAGGTTCTTTAGTCAGAGGGTAGTAAGGGCATGGAATGCCCTGCCTGCAGCAGTTGTGGACTCACCAACTTTAAGGGTGTTCAAATGGTCAGTGGATAGGCATATGGATAACATTGGAATAGTTTAGGTTAGAGGGTCATTAGATTGGTTCCACTGGTCGGTGCAACATTGAGGGCCGAAGGGCCTGTACTGCGCTGGAATGTTCTATATTCTATGTTCTGTGTTCTAAATCCAGCTCCCCTCAGCAAACCCCAAAGGACCATAAACCTCAAGGCAGTGCATTAGTTCAGATTAGAATCAGCATGATAACGGACACCAGACCCTATGTTTCTATGCGATCAGTCATCATCATGTTGAATGACGGAGCAGGATTGAGGGGCTGAATGGCCTGCCCCTACTCCTGGTTCATATATGATAAAGAGTGTAATGTGATCTGGGCGAGAGTCTGGGTGCTGATTACAAATTTTCTCAATCTCATTTTTCCCTCTGCAGGTTTTTGAAGGAAATCTGGCAGGAACTCTGGTGGCAACGTTCCAGGCGACAGATCCAGACGAGGGGGAGAACGGTACTGTCGTTTACTCTCTCTCAGGTAAGATTGGGTGAATGGAGTCTGAAAGGTAAATGTGGCAGATGGAGTTTAATGCTGGAAAGTGTGAGGTTATTAACAAGAGGATTAATCAGAGCTTTATCTAAATGGTGAGAATGTGTGACGGAGCTGGGGAAATTGGAGTGCTGGTTCAGAAATGGCTAAAACCTGATGACACTGTTAGAAACTGGCGGCAGTGATTGTATTTGTGGATGTTGTGGATAATTTATATTCCTACAGCTTACTGTGAAAAAAACCTGCTGTTTTAGTTTCACTTTAAAGGATGCCTGCATTTTAATATCTTAAGACATAGAAACTAGAAGCAGAGGAGACCATTCGGCCCTTCGAGCCTGCTCTGCCATTCGTCACAATCATGGCTGATCATCAAATTCACACCCTGATCCCTCCTTCCCCACCCCACCCCATATCCCTCAATCCTTTTGGCCTCAAAGAGCTAATTTCTTCTTGGAATCAGACAATGTTTTGGCCTCAACTACTTTCTGTGGGAGTGAATTCCACACATTCCCCACCCTCTGGGTGAAGAAATTTCTCCTCACCTCAGTCCTAAATAGTTTGTCCGTATAATAATTCAGGAAGTCCAACCGGAAAGGTATGTGGTTTATTACAGAATGCAAAGTAAACCCATTATTGTGGTGTACACACGCTGATCCCTGCCTGGGACTACTGTCCAGCAGGCCCAGTCCTGGCCTGCCTTATAAATGCTCAGGTAATGAGTTCCTCACGGGCAGGTCACTGCCTGTTACCAGGGGAACTCATACTCAGTGAATCCCATGGGGAGCTCAATCCATGATTCCCCATGGGCCCCAGGGGGAAGGGGGATATCGTAACCCATATCCTTAGACTATGACCCCTGGTTCTGGATCACCCACCATCGGGAATATCCTTCTTGCATCCAGGTTGCTACGAGATTCCCCCCTCATTCCTCTACAGTGAACGCAATCTCTCCTCATATAGCAGTCCTGCAATGCCAGGAACCAGCCTGGTAAACCTTCCCTGTACTCCCTTCAGAGCAAGAACATCCTTCTTCAGATACAGGGATGGAAATGCCACACAATATTCTCGGTGTGGTCTCACCAAGGCCTTATGTAAATGCAGCAAGACATTTCTGCTCCTGTAGGAACAGATGGAAGCCAATCGGTCCATCGAGTCTGCTAGCCCATTCAATGAAATCACGACTGGTCTGGTGTGATAATCCTCAACTCCACTTTCCCGCCTTATCCCCATAACCTTCCATTCCATTACTGATTAAAAATCTGCCTGTCTCAGCCTTGGACATAGTGAACCACCCAGTCTCCACTGTCCTCTGCAGTAAAGAACTCCATAGATTCACTACTGTCTGAGAGAAGAAATTCTTCAATGGGAGACCCCCTCACCCTGAGATGATGCCTTCTGGTCCCAGACTCTCCCGTACGAGGGAAGCAAACTCAGCTATTGCCGTACGGAGGAACAGGAAGCAGTTTGACATTCATTTGGTGAAGGGCTTCAGGTGAAGGAGGCTGCTTAAGTCTCCGTCTAGCTGGGCATTGTAGCAGACAAATAAATCTTTGAATCTTAGAGGAGTTAAAGTAAGGGTTAAAGTAGGGGTAAATGTTGAGTGAATTCTGGATCTCAAAGGCAATACCAAGTTGTCAACAAAATACTGAGAGGAGAAACTGCAGATCTGAAATAAAGATTCTTAATCCAGGAACAAGAGCAGGAATTTGGGAGAGATCTTGTTAAGAACAAGGAACAGAGGCTCCAAGTTACAAAACAGGGCTGCAAAATATCAATTCCAAATAGCGTGGGCTTATGGGAACCCCAAGGAGATCTAAAGGTCAGTTTTACTCTGACCCTGTGAAGCTGCTCTATGGAGACAGCTGAGTGTCGGAGAGCCTGAACCTACCTGACGAGTGGAAGATGTGTGGGGGGGGTGCATTCCGAGTAGAGGTTGGAGAGGTCAATCCCAACAGATTGGATCCAACTGTCGACGTTGTTTGGGGAAAGATTCCAGAGCAAGGTCTTCAGAAGTGACAGTTGGAAACCCTTGTGAACCAATCAGTGAACTGTTGTCAGCCTCCAGGATACGGATGTCATCCTGAGAAGATGCTTTGGATCTTTTCCCCATCGACCCTTCCCAGGCGGTTCCAGCACTGAAGGACAGCAATAGACTCCATTGTGATAATAATTGTCACAGAGCCATGGAGCGGACAGAGTGAAGATACGAGTCAGCCGTAACGTAATTGAATGGAAGGGCAGAGTGGAGGGGCTGAATGGCCTCCTAGTGTTTCACTGTTGCCATTGAGGAATTGCAATCTTCTCTTTATCATTTATGGGAAGCAGGTTGGCAGTTTGCTTCATTCAGCCGACACAATTACACAACCTCCGTATCTCTTTCTCTCTCTAGGAAGCTGGAGTCAGCGATTTGCTTTACATCCTGGCACTGGGACACTCAGGACAGCCACAGTGCTGCACAGGCTGGAGAGACACGAGTATGAATTAACAGTACTGGCCAGTGACCGGGGCCTGCCTTCCCGAACCACAGCTCTTCCACTTCGTGTTCAGGTAAATGAACATTCCCACAAAGAGAATTGTCAATTATTTACAGGGGCTTAACCAGTAATACTGGGACCTGATAGGACAAGAGGTTTCATTGACCAATCAGTTTCAAGGAAATCTGATTGACATTGTCCAGGCGCTTGGCCACAGAATGACATTTGCTGAATTCTGGGAACTCTGCCGGAGGAAAAGTACTCGGCAGGTCTGGCAACATCTTTGCAGAAAGACACAGTCCAGGCTGAGATGATCCTTCGTCAGACTGGAAGAAAGATAGAGGCCAGTGGAAGAAAAAAGATAGCAGTGGATAAGAGATGCTGTACCTGTCCTGGGAGTGTTTGATGGGGGGACAGTGCAGAGGGAGCTTTACTCTGTATCTAACCCCATGCTGTACCTGTCCTGGGAGTGTTTGATGGGGACAGTGTAGAGGGAACTTTACTCTGTATCTAACCCCGTGCTGTACCTGTCCTGGGAGTGTTTGATGGGGACAGTGTAGAGGGAGCTTTACTCTGTATCTAACCCCGTGCTGTACCTGTCCTGGGAGTGTTTGATGAGGACAGTGTAGAGGGAGCTTTACTCTGTATCTAACCCCGTGCTGTACCTGTCCTGGGAGTGTTTGATGGGGACAGTGTAGAGGGAGCTTTACTCTGTATCTAACCCCGTGCTGTACCTGTCCTGGGAGTGTTTGATGGGGGGACAGTGTAGAGGGAGCTTTACTCTGTATCTAACCCCGTGCTGTACCTGTCCTGGGAGTGTTTGATGGGGGACAGTGTAGAGGGAGCTTTAGAACATAAGAACATAAGAACATAAGAAATAGGAGCAGGAGTAGGCCATCCAGCCCTTCGAGCCTGCCCCCCCATTCAATAAGATCATGGCTGATCTGTCGCTGCTCAGTTCCACTTTCCCGCCCTCTCCCCATAACCCTTAATCCCCTCTCTTATCAAAAACCCATCAACCCGCGTCTTAAAAATATTTAGCGAGGCAGCCTCCACCACTTCAACGGGCAGAGAATTCCAGAGATTCACCACCCTTTGAGTGAAGAAGTTCCTCCTCAACTCCGTTCTAAACCACCCCCCCTTTATCTTGAGGCTGTGCCCCCTAGTCCTATTGTCTTTTTTGAGCGGGAAGAGTCTTTCCACCTCTATCCTATCCATCCCATTCATCATCTTATACGTCTCAATGAGATCTCCTCTCATTCTTCTAAACTCTAACGAGTACAAGCCCAGTTTATTCAGCCTCTCCTCATAGCTCAACCTCCTCAACTCTGGTATCAGCCTAGTAAACCTCCTCTGCACTCCCTCCAAGGCCAAAATATCTTTGCGCAGGTGCGGCGCCCAAAACTGCACACAGTACTCCAGTTGCGGCCTCACCAATGCCCTATACAGCTGCAGCAAGACCTCCCTACTTTTATATTCAATCCCCCTCGCTATGAAGGCCAGCATCCCATTCGCCTTCCTGACCACCTGCTGCACCTGCAAGCTGGGTTTTTGCGACTTATGCACAAGGACCCCGAGGTCCCTCTGCACCGTCGCCTGCTGCAGTTTTTCGCCTCGTAAGTAATAGTCCTTCCTACCATTCTTCCTACCAAAGTGGACCACCTCACACTTGCCAACATTAAATTCCATTTGCCATTTCCTGGCCCATTCGCCCAGCCTATCTAGATCCTTCTGCAGACTCTCCACACCCTCCGCACAATTTGCCGTTCCCCCAATCTTGGTGTCATCAGCAAATTTCGACACCCTGCACTCGGTTCCCTCCTCCAGATCATCTATATAAATGGTAAAAAGCTGAGGCCCCAGCACCGACCCCTGGGGCACCCCACTAGTCACCATCCGCCAATCCGAATAGCACCCATTGACCCCCACTCTCTGCCTCCTATTTGACAACCAATCCTCTATCCACGCTAACACCCTACCCCCAACTCCATGTCCCTCGACCTTCTGCAATAACCTCTTGTGAGGCACTTTGTCAAACGCCTTCTGAAAATCTAGAAAGACCACATCCACCGGCTCTCCTCTATCCACCGCCCTAGACACATCCTCATAGAACTCCAGTAAATTTGTCAGACACGACTTCCCTTTAATGAAACCGTGCTGCGTCTGCTCTATCAAGCAATTCCCTTCAAGATGCCTCGCAATTTCCTCCTTAATGACGGATTCTAACATTTTACCTACCACAGACGTTAAACTAACCGGCCTATAATTCCCCGCCTTTTGCCTGGCACCCTTCTTAAACAACGGCGTAACATTAGCCGTTTTCCAATCTTCCGGCACTTCCCCGGAATCCAGCGACGTCTGGAAAATAACCACCAAGGCATCCACTATCACCTCCGCCATTTCTTTCAGAACCCTCGGATGCATTCCATCCGGTCCTGGGGACTTGTCCACAATCAGCCCCTCCAGTCTGTCGAGCACCGCCTCTCTAGTAACAGTAATGTCATTAAGACCCTCCAGTCCTACCACCTTTCCATCGCTAACACCCGGCAAATTATTCACGTCCTCCTCCGTGAAGACAGACACAAAAAAGTTATTCAAGACCTTAGCCATATCCCCATCCCCTACCACTAGGTCCCCTTTCTCATCCTCTAAAGGACCAACGTTCACCCTAGCCAGCCTCTTCCTTTTTATATATTTATAAAAACTCTTGCTATCCTTTTTTATATTAAGCGCTAGCCCAGCTTCATAGTTTCTCCTACCCTTCCTTATCAACTTCTTTGTCAATCTTTGTTGACATTTAAACCTCTCCCAATCCTCTTCTCGCCCACTACTCTTAGCTACTCTAAATTCCTCCGCTTTTAATTTAACACTTTCCTTCACCTCCTTTGTTATCCACGGCTTATTACCTCTCCTCCTACTATCCTTTTTGACCATTGGAATAAATTTCCGTTGAGCACCAAGAAAGATCTCCTTAAAGATCCTCCACTGCTCCTCAACAGACCCTCCCTCCAACACATTCCCCCAGTCCACATTCACCAATTCTTCTCTCATCCTACCATACTCCCCTCTATTCAAACAAAGGACGCGTGTCCGGGAACCCACTTTCTCCTCCTCCATCTGCACCAGAAACTCCACCATACAATGATCACTCTCTCCAAGAGGATCCTTCACCGCAAGGTCCCTAATTCTACCCGCCTCATTACATAGCACCAGATCCAAGATAGCTCGCTCCCTCGTCGGCTCCAACACACACTGTTCGAGGAAACTATCCCGGCAGCATTCCAAGAACTCTTCCTCGAGCCCCCCACGTCCAACATGGGTCGACCAATCAATATGCAGATTGAAATCTCCCATAACTACGGCCGTCCCATTCCTGCACGCCGCACTTATTTGCGCGTTAACAGCCCGCCCCACCTCCAGATCATTATTCGGGGGCCTATAGACAACACCCACCAGCGTCTTCCTCCCTTTGCTGTTCCTAATCTCCACCCACAACGATTCCACCCTCTGCTCCTTGGCTCCAATATCATCCCTTGCTACCACCGTGATGCTATCCTTAATCAGTAGAGCTACGCCCCCCCCTTTTCCCTCCTGCCTATCCTTCCTAAACACTTGATAGCCCTGTACATTCAGCTCCCAGTCCCTGTCACCTTGCAGCCACGTCTGTAATGGCCACCAGATCGTATCCATTTGTGTCGATCTGCACCACCAGCTCATCCACTTTATTCCGAATGCTTCGTGCATTCAGATAAAGTGCCTTCATCCCAGCCTTCACCTGGACCCTATTTGCCGTAACGCCACCAACTATACTCACGCCCCCTACTCCCTCTATTATTGGGACATCCTCGGCCTCTTCCCTTACATGTACACTCTCCTTAACTTTAGACCTCGTAATGTCACCTACCCTCACACCCTCCCCCCCCCTAATTAGTTTAAAGCCCTGTCTACAGTCCTCTTTACTCGATTCACCAGCACTCTGGTCCCAGCACGGTTCAGACCAACCCCATCCCTCCCGAACAGGTCCCACCTACCCCAATACTGGTGCCAATGCCCCATAAATTCAAACCCATTCCTCCCACACCAATCTCTGAGCCACCCATTCACATCCTTAATCCTGTCAACCCTACGCCCGTCTGCACACGGTTCAGGCAGTAGCCCAGAGATCACCACCTTGTCGGTTCTACTTTTTAATTCCATTCCCAGCTTTTCATACTCCCTCCCCAGATCCTCAGTCTGCATTTTGCCTACGTCGCCGGCACCCACATGTACCACAACGACCGGATTCTCACCCTCCCACTCCAGGTTCCTCTGCAGCCCAGCTGCGACATCCTGTACCCGAGCACCAGGCAGACAACACACCCTTCTGTGCACTTTGTCATTGTGACAAAGGACAGTGTCAATACCCTTCACCCCACTATCCCCAATCACTACTACGTTCCTTTTCCCCTTCTCTTTGCCTATGTCCTGCTGCATCACTGTACCGTGTGCAGTTTGCTCACCAACCTCACCTGCCTCGTTCTCATCCAGACTGGAAGCAAGAACCTCAAACCTGTTATGCAGATTAAGAGGCTGAGGCCTCTGCTCCTCACCCCCCTTCCTCCTCCCAGCAGCCCCCTTTTGTCCCTGACCCTTAGAGTTAGCCAGTCTAGGGGGGGTGGATGTCACTTGCACCCCATTGACAATGGCACCCTCTCTCCCCTTGATGAGCCTCAGTGTCTGTAGCTCAGAGGCCAGCTCATCCACCTTGAGCTGGAGCTCCTCCAGCAACCTGCACTTACTGCAGACATGGTCACTGGGGAGGACCCTGGGGTCCACCAGTTCCCACATCATACAGAAACCACACATCACATGCCCCTCCATTATTTACTGTAGTAGTTTTGAAAAAATTTTTTTTTTTGTTTTTTTTTGTTTTTCAAACGAACTCACCTGGCCTTTTTTCCTTCCAGCCCTTTTTGATATTAAGCCCTATTAGCTCACTCTGCTTCCCTCTCACTCCGCTGCCCGCTCAGACACTGCCCGCTGTCTACACCAGGCCTCCTTTTAAACCTGGCGCTGATTTAAAGCTGATGGACCACAACTGCCTGCTAACCACTCCCTCAGAATTCTTAAAGCAGTAAATACAATAAATAAATGCTTTAAACAGTTCTACAAAGAACAAAGTGCTTTAAACTTATTTTAAACTGGTTTTTAACAGGTAAAATCTTAGCTCTCTCTCTGCTCCTTCACTCGTCTGCTCCAGCAAACAATGGAACAATTGATGGGGACAGTGTAGAGGGAGCTTTACTCTGTATCTAACCCCGTGCTGTACCTGTCCTGGGAGTGTTTGATGGGGACAGTGTAGAGGGAGCTTTACTCCGTATCTAACCCCGTGCTGTACCTGTCCTGGGAGTGTTTGATGGGGACAGTGTAGAGGGAGCTTTACTCTGTATCTAACCCCGTGCTGTACCTGTCCTGGGAGTGTTTGATGGGGACAGTGTAGAGCGAGCTTTACTCTGTATCTAACCCCGTGCTGTACCTGTCCTGGGAGTGTTTGATGGGGGGACAGTGTAGAGGGAGCTTTACTCTGTATCTAACCCCGTGCTGTACCTGTCCTGGGAGTGTTTGATGGGGACAGTGTAGAGGGAGCTTTACTCCGTATCTAACCCCGTGCTGTACCTGTCCTGGGAGTGTTTGATGGGGACAGTGTAGAGGGAGCTTTACTCTGTATCTAACCCCGTGCTGTACCTGTCCTGGGAGTGTTTGATGGGGACAGTGTAGAGCGAGCTTTACTCTGTATCTAACCCCGTGCTGTACCTGTCCTGGGAGTGTTTGATGGGGGGACAGTGTAGAGGGAGCTTTACTCTGTATCTAACCCCGTGCTGTACCTGTCCTGGGAGTGTTTGATGGGGACAGTGTAGAGGGAGCTTTACTCTGTATCTAACCCCGTGCTGTACCTGTCCTGGGAGTGTTTGATGGGGACAGTGTAGAGGGAGCTTTACTCTGTATCTAACCCCGTGCTGTACCTGTCCTGGGAGTGTTTGATGGGGGGACAGTGTAGAGGGAGCTTTACTCTGTATCTAACCCCGTGCTGTACCTGTCCTGGGAGTGTTTGATGGGGGACAGTGTAGAGGGAGCTTTACTCTGTATCTAACCCCGTGCTGTACCTGTCCTGGGAGTGTTTGATGGGGGGACAGTGTAGAGGGAGCTTTACTCTGTATCTAACCCCGTGCTGTACCTGCCCTGGGAGTGTTTGATGGGGACAGTGTAGAGGGAGTTTTACTCTGTATCTAACCCCGTGCTGTACCTGTCCTGGGAGTGTTTGATGGGGGACAGTGTAGAGGGAGCTTTACTCTGTATCTAACCCCGTGCTGTACCTGTCCTGGGAGTGTTTGATGGGGGACAGTGTAGAGGGAGCTTTACTCTGTATCTAACCCCGTGCTGTACCTGTCCTGGGAGTGTTTGATGGGGACAGTGTAGAGGGAGTTTTACTCTGTATCTAACCCAAATTTTTGAAAATGCTTTCTGAAATCTAGTTACGTGAATCTTTTTGTTTCTATATCCTTTAACCAAGACCCCATCAGTAACATTGTGTCTCCCCATCCTGCTGCAGGCCCTGCCCACTTTCCCCTCCCCCCTCCCGGACCTGACCACCCACTCCTCCTCAGCTCCCTTGCCTTGCCCCCCACCCTGAGCTTGCCACACTCCGCCCCCCTCACACTAAACCCTAACACTGGCTGTGTCATTGCTGCCTTGCAGCTCATTCTCATTCCCGGGGTTAAGAATGGACTGGCCCTGACAAAGAGAATCCACCTGAACACAGGACACCCCCAGGGTCACCATCGTATCCGGGCATTTCCCACTGGCTGCAGGAATGTGAGTGGGGGGGGGGCAGGTTCCCTCTGCCTGGGGGGAGAGCAGGTTCCTCTTGTGTACGGGGGAGGGGGGATTTAAGACATCTTTAACCCTTTTTCTCATCTGACCTGATAAGTGGCTGTTTTAAATTTTATTTGATCATTGCTGTTGTAAAGAGTCTTTGGTTTAAAAACCTATTTCAGTGTAACTCTGGCTGTATAAAGACCAATGTTTTGCAGAACTTTCTGTTTTGTTTCCTTCACAGAAGGGAAATGCAGTTTGGATTTGTTATTCTTATTTCCCTGTTTTACTGTCTGAATTGTGTAAATTTCCAGTTGTCCTCACCAGGGATTTCAGTCCCCATTTTATTGAGAGTCCAGCTGAAACCAGCCCTCATTCTGCCCACTCTTCCTCTCACCTTAGCAGCAAATCATTGTAATCCTCTCCCTCCCCCAGGTGTGTTTATCCAACTTCCATACATCCAGATGATTTTTTAACTCAGTTTTGTGTAACCCTTTAGGTGCTGAGTTCCCCCAGCGGTCTGCCCCAGACCGGCAGTTCCACACTCACATTCAGATCCATTGAGGGATTGGCACCTGGCTCTGTGATTGGTTCAGTTGCTTCTGAGGATGTACTGAGACGTACGGATGGTCAGGTGACCTACACAATCGTCGGGGGAACGGATCTGGATGGGCGATTTTTGGTGAACAGGTTGACGGGTGACATTTATCTGGCTCAGGAACTGGATTACGAACTGGGTTCACATTACCAGCTGGAGATTGCTGTTGATGACCTGAGCACAGGTTTTCCCCAAAGCACTGTGAGCATTGTAGAAATCGACATTGAGGATCGCAATGAGTACGCGCCCCAATTTGCTGAGGACCCAACCACTGTTGTGATCAGTGAGAATGTGGAGCTTGGAGTTTCTCTCTACACCTTCCATGCTGTTGATAAAGATGGAAGTGGTCCCAATAGTGAAGTCCGGTACTCACTCCTCCAGCAGACCCCTCCAGGATCCTTCCTGCATATTGATCCAATAACTGGGGTGCTGACAGCAGGGACAGTCATCGATCGCGAAGCCATCCCATTCTTCCTTCTTGTGGTACAAGCGACAGACCAAGCCGTTAACACTTCCCAACGCAAATCCTCCGCAGTGACTGTTCGTGTCTTTGTGACAGATGAAAACGATAACAGCCCCCGTTTCCTGTCCCCCCCAGTACTGAGTCTGATGGAGAACCAGCCCATTGGCACAATTATCTCCTATGTTGTTGCCCAGGATGTGGATTTGGGAGAGAATGGCCGACTCAGTTACCGCATAAAATCCAGTTTTGGAGGAAACAAGGTCCGTTTGCACCCAGACACAGGTAAGTGGCATCGCCCCATCCTAAATGCCTCAAACCTCATCGCCCCATCCTCATTGCCCCATCCTAAATGCCCCATCCTCATCGCCCCATCCTAAATGCCCCATCCTCAATGCCCCATCCTCATCGCCCCATCCTCAATGCCTCAAACCTCATCGCCCCATCCTCAATGCCCCATCCTCAATGCCCCATCCTCATCGCCCCATTCTCATCGCCCCATTCTCATCGCCCCAACCTCATCGCCCCATCCTCATCGCCCCAACCTCATCGCCCCATCCTCAATGCCTCAACCTCATCGCCCCATCCTCATCGCCCCATCCTCATCACCCCATCCTCATTGCCCCAACCTCATCGCCCCATCCTCAATGCCTCAACCTCATCGCCCCATCCTCATCGCCCCATCCTCATCGCCCCATCCTCATCGCCCCATCCTCAATGCCCCAACCTCATCGCCCCATCCTCAATGCCCCATCCTCAATGCCTCAACCTCATCGCCCCATCCTCATCGCCCCATCCTCATCGCCCCATCCTCATCGCCCCATCCTCATCGCCCCATCCTCAATGCCCCATCCTCATCGCCCCATCCTCATCGCCCCATCCTCATTGCCCCATCCTAAATGCCCCATCCTCATCGCCCCATCCTAAATGCCCCATCCTCATCGCCCCATCCTCAATGCCCCATCCTCATCGCCCCATCCTCAATGCCCCATCCTCATCGCCCCATCCTCAATGCCTCAAACCTCATCGCCCCATCCTCAATGCCCCATCCTCATCGCCCCATCCTCAATGCCCCATCCTCATCGCCCCATCCTCAATGCCTCAAACCTCATCGCCCCATCCTCAATGCCCCATCCTCAATGCCCCATCCTCAATGCCTCAACCTCATCGCCCCATCCTCATCGCCCCATCCTCAATGCGCCATCTTCATCGCCCCAACCTCATCGCCCCATCCTCAATGCCTCAACCTCATTACCCCATCCTCAATGCCTCAACTTCATTGCCCCATCCTCAATGCCCCCGTCCTCATCAACCCGGCCTCATCGCCCCATCCTCATCGCCCCGTCCTCAATGCCCCGTCCTCAATGCCCCGTCCTCAATGCCCCGTCCTCATCGCCCCGTCCTCATCGCCCCGTCCTCATCGCCCCGTCCTCATCGCCCCATCCTCAATGCCCCCGTCCTCATCAACCCGGCCTCAATGCCCCATCCTCATCGCCCCATCCTCATCGCCCCATCCTCAATGCCCCATCCTCAATGCCCCGTCCTCATCGCCCCATCCTCATCGCCCCGTCCTCAATGCCCCGTCCTCATCGCCCCGTCCTCATCGCCCCGTCCTCATCGCCCCATCCTCAATGTCCCATCCTCATCGCCCTGTCCTCACTGCCCCATTCTCGGCGCCCCACATCTGACTACTGAACCTCACTTACCACCAATTACCTCCTAATGTATACCCAATTATCCCTGTGACCCCATTACTCAGTTGAGCCCTGCACCCCATTGTCCCTGTGTTGATTTAATCACTGATGCTGGGTCTTTTCAGAGCCCTGCAGTTATTTGTTGGGATGAATGGATTTTGTAAACCCGGATTACTGAGTGACTCAGACCTCTCCCCTCTGATTACAGGGGCCTTGTCCATTGTGAAGAAGCTGGATTGTGAAGAGCAGAGCTGGATTAATCTGACAATTGAGGCTAGCGATCACGGAACGTTCCAACGGTCAGCTGTTCAGCTACTTCACATTCAGCTGATTGATATGAATGATGAGGTGCCGGTGTTTGGACAGTCACTGTATGAAGCCAGTATCTTGGAGAATCAGTCTGTTGGCACACAGGTTATACAGGTCCAAGCCACTGACCGGGACCAAGGTAACAAGTCACTCATGATCACCAAGTCAGTAGGGGCTGTATTGACAGGGCCAGAGGTTTGAGAGTGGCAAGTGGGTTAGTGACCAGCTGACTCACTCCAAGCACAGCCAATGAAGGTAAAACACAGAACGTACAAATCTTGGTGCAACTACCCAGGGGGAGAATCCTGGTTCATTCTGTCAACTGCAGTCAGCAGATTGCAGCAATACAGGAGCACGGACATGCAGTGTGGGAGGGGGAATGGGGGGAGAGTCAGTGATAGGGGAGAGTGTACATGGGGGTGTGGGAGGGGGAATGGGGGGGGAGAGTCAGTGATAGGGGAGAGTGTACATGGGGGTGTGGGAGGGGGAATGGGGGGAGAGTCAGTGATAGGGGAGAGTGTACATGGGGGTGTGAGAGGGGGAATGGGGGGGAGAGTCAGTGATAGGGGAGAGTGTACATGGGGGTGTGGGAGGGGGAATGGGGGGGAGAGTCAGTGATAGGGGAGAGTGTACATGGGGGTGTGGGAGGGGGAATGGGGGGAGAGTCAGTGATAGGGGAGAGTGTACATGGGGGTGTGGGAGGGGGAATGGGGGGGAGAGTCAGTGATAGGGGAGAGTGTACATGGGGGTGTGGGAGGGGGAATGGGGGGAGAGTCAGTGATAGGGGAGAGTGTACATGGGGGTGTGGGAGGGGGAATGGGGGGAGAGTCAGTGATAGGGGAGAGTGTACATGGGGGTGTGGGAGGGGGAATGGGGGGGAGAGTCAGTGATAGGGGAGAGTGTACATGGGGGTGTGGGGGGGGGAATAGAACATAGAACATTACAGCGCAGAACAGGCCCTTCGGCCCACGATGTTGCGCCGACCAGTTAAAAAACAATGACCCTCTAACCTAAACCAATCCCTTTTCGTCCATAAACCTATCCACGGATCTCTTAAACGCCCCCAAACTAGGCGCATTTACAACTGCAGCAGGCAGGGCATTCCAATCCCTCACCACCCTCTGGGTAAAGAACCTACCCCTGACATCCGTCCTATAACTACCCCCCCTTAATTTAAAGCCATGCCCCCTCGTGCTAGCTTTCTCCATCCGAGGAAAAAGGCTATCACTATCCACCCTATCTAAACCTCTAATCATCTTATATGTTTCAATAAGATCCCCTCTTAGCCGCCTTCTTTCCAGCGAAAACAACCCCAAATCTCTCAGTCTCTCCTCATAGGATCTCCCCACCATACCAGGCAACATCCTGGTAAACCTCCTCTGCACCCTCTCCAAAGCCTCCACATCCTTCCTATAATGTGGGGACCAGAACTGCACACAATACTCCAAGTGCAGCCGCACCAGAGTTGTGTACAGTTGCAACATGACGCTGCGACTCCTAAATTCAATCCCCCTACCAATAAACGCCAAGACACCGTATGCCTTCTTAACAACCTTATCTACTTGATTCCCAACTTTCAGGGATCTATGTACACATACACCTAGATCCCTCTGTTCATCCACACTATTCAGAGTCCTCCCGTTAGCCCTATACTCAACACATCTGTTATTCCTACCAAAGTGAATTACCTCACACTTCGCATTAAACTCCATCTGCCACCTCTCGGCCCAGCGCTGCAACCTGTCCAAGTCTTCCTGCAAACTATGACACCCTTCCTCACAATCTACCACACCTCCGACTTTGGTGTCATCAGCAAATTTACTAATCCACCCAACTATACCTTCATCCAGATCGTTAATAAAAATTACAAACAGCAGTGGCCCCAAAACAGATCCCTGAGGCACACCACTCGTAACCGAACTCCATGACGAATATTTACCATCAACCACCACCCTCTGTCTCCTATCTGCTAGCCAATTCCTGATCCAATTTCCTAGATTACCCTCAATCCCATACATCTGCATTTTCTGCAGAAGCCTACCATGGTGAACCTTATCGAACGCCTTACTAAAATCCATATATACCACGTCAACTGCCTTACCCCCATCCACCTCTTTGGTCACTTTCTCAAAAAACTCAATAAGGTTAGTAAGGCACGACCTACCCGCTACAAAACCATGCTGACTATCTCTAATCAATTCATTACTCTCTAAATAACTATAAATCCTATTCCTAATAATTTTTTCTAAAACCTTGCCCACAACAGAAGTGAGACTCACCGGTCTATAATTCCCGGGGAAGTCTCTGTTCCCCTTCTTAAACAATGGGACAACATTCGCTAACCTCCAATCTTCCGGTACTATACCAGAGACCAACGACGACCTGAAGATCAGAGCCAGAGGCTCTGCAATCACTTCTCTTGCCTCCCAGAGAATCCTAGGGTAAATCCCATCCGGACCAGGGGACTTATCTATTTTCAAACCCTCAAGAATATCCAGCACATCCTCCTTATCAACTGTAATACTGTCTATTCTACTCCCCTGCAACCCAGTGTCCTCCTCAGCTATATTCTTGTCCCCCTGCGTGAACACCGAAGAGAAATATTGGTTCAATGCCTCTCCAATCTCTTCCGGTTCCACACATAACTTCCCTCTGCTGTCTATAACTGGCCCTAATCTTGCCCTAACCAACCTTCTATTCTTGACATACCTGTAGAACGCCTTAGGATTCTCCTTAATGGAGGGGAGAGTCAGTGATAGGGGAGAGTGTACATGGGGGTGTGGGAGGGGGAATGGGGATAGAGTCAGTGATAGGGGAGAGTGTACATGGGGGTGTGGGAGGGGGAATGGGGGGGAGAGTCAGTGATAGGGGAGAGTGTACATGGGGGTGTGGGAGGGGGAATGGGGGGGAGAGTCAGTGATAGGGGAGAGTGTACATGGGGGTGTGGGAGGGGGAATGGGGGGGAGAGTCAGTGATAGGGGAGAGTGTACATGGGGGTGTGGGAGGGGGAATGGGGGGGGAGAGTCAGTGATAGGGGAGAGTGTACATGGGGGTGTGGGAGGGGGAATGGGGGGGAGAGTCAGTGATAGGGGAGAGTGTACATGGGGGTGTGGGAGGGGGAATGGGGGGAGAGTCAGTGATAGGGGAGAGTGTACATGGGGGTGTGGGAGGGGGAATGGGGGGTAGAGTCAGTGATAGGGGAGAGTGTACATGGGGGTGTGGTGGAAATGCCTTGATGGGCTGAATGGACAATTATACTCAGTGTTTCTTGGTGTGAAATGTATGTGTTTAGTCAGTTTTTAATGATTTTCTTTATAATCCTCAGGCTCTAATGGTATCCTGAGATATGGAGGGGTTGTGGAGAGCAGTTTCTCCATTGATCCAGTGAGCGGTGTTATAAGAACCAATCGAGTGATGGACAGGGAGGAAGTGGATTTTTATCAGGTCACAGGTCAGTGCCCTCCTGATGCTGGTCGGGCGATGATTCCTCTCTCTCTCTGTCACTGTCTCTCTTTCTCACTATCTGTGTGGGTGTTTGTGTGTGAGTGTGTCAGTGTTTGTGTGGGTGTGTGAGTGTGGGTGTGTGTGAGTGTGTGGGTGTTTGTGTGTAGAGTGTGTGAGTGTTTGTGTGTGGGTGTGTGAGTGTGGGCGTGTGTGTGGGTGTGGGTGTGTGAGTGTTTGTGTATGGGATGTGTGAGTGTTTGTGTGTGGGTGTGTGTGTGTCAGTGTTTGTGTGTGTGTGGGTGTGTGAGTGTTTGTGTCTGGGTGTGTTTGTGTGTGTGAGTGTCAGTGTGTGGGTGTGTGAGTGTCAGTGTGTGTGTGTGGGTGGGTGTCTCTCTCTCTTTCTACATCTCTTCATTGTTTATACTCTCTCCATCCCTTTAAATAAGAAAGGGCCAAGAGAAACATAGAGGATAGGAGCAGGAGAAGGCCATTCAGCCCTTCAAGCCTACTTTGCCATTCATCACAATCATGGCTCATGTTCCAACTCAATTGCCTAATCCTGCTTCCTCCCCGTGACCTTTGATCCCATTGCCACCCCCCCCCCAGTGCCATCTAGAAGACTCTTTGTCTCATTAACCCTGCTGTACCATCAATAAGGTGATGACAGCCTGACCTTGATCCCATTCTCCCACTTGCTTCCCGTATCCTTCAATTTCTGAGAGACCAAAATATCTCTACCCAGATTGAACCTCCCTCTCAGGAAGCTCATTCCAGATTCCAAACACTCTCTGGGTGAAAAAAATCTCTTCCTCAGGTCACTCCTACTCCCTCTGGCCAATCATTGTGAATCTGTGCCTCTGATACTGTCCTGAGTGGGAACAGTTTCTCACTCTTCCCCCTGTCCATTACCCCTCAGCAGCTTTCATTTCTTTGTCAGTCTCCTCTCAGCTAGCTTTTCTCCAAGGAAAACGGTTCCAACCTCTCCAGTCTCCCCACGTAGCGACAGTCCGTTATCCCTGGAATCATTCCTATGGATTTCCTCTGCACTCTTCCCAATGTCTTCACATCCTTCCTCAGATACAGTGCCTGCAATAGGACACAGTCTCCAGATAAGCCACCAGAACACCACTGCTTCACACGCTGTATTCCGATGTCACTGCAGTTTACTACCAGTGAACCTGGTTACTGTGGCTGTCTCTCGAACTCAGAGCCCGTTCTCCATCAATTCTCCCCAGCTGGACCTTGTTCAGTTTCTAATTCTAATCCTTTCACTGAACTCTCTTCCTGGGACAGAGGCCAATATTTCCTGGCCCTACCCACCAGTCAGATCTGCCGCTCCTGCCGAAGGCAACACCATCCTCCCCCCTCCCCCTCCCCCCCAACACCCCGTACACCACCCCCCCCTCACCCACCACCAGCAGAAAACCTGCTGTGGGAGGGGGGTGGGGCGAGGGGAGTGGGTGCAGAATCCCAACTACGTTTTGATTTGATTTATTATTGTCACATGTATTAACATACAGTGAAAAGTATTGTTCCTTGTGCACTATACAGACAATGCATACCATTCATAGAGAAGGAAAGGAGGGAGTGCAGAATGTAGTGTTACAGTCACAGCGAGGGTGTAGAGAAAGATCAACTTAATGCGAGGTAGGTCCATTCAAAAGTCTGACAGCAGCAGGGAAGAAGCTGTTCTTGAGTCGGTCGGTACGTGACCTCAGACATTTGTTTTTTCCTGAAGGAAGAAGGTGGAAGAGAGAATGTCTGGGGTACGTAGGGCTCTTAATTACACTGGCTGCTTTGCGGGAACTGTAGATAGAATCTACTGGCTAGTTTGTGTGATAGATTGGGCTACATTCATGACCTTCTGTAGTGCCTTGCGGTCTTGGGCAGAGCAGGAACCCAGACCAAGCTGTGATACAACCAGAAAGAATGCTTTCTATGGGGCATCCGTAAAAGTTGGTGAGAGTCGTAGCGGACATGCTAAATTTCCTCAGTCTTCTGAGAAAGTAGAGGTGTTGGTGGGGCTTTCTTATCTATAGTGTTGGCATGGGGGGGTGATACCCAGACAAGTTGTTGGTGATCTGGACACGTAAAAACTTGTGTTTTGTTGCTAACTCCTGGTTTCTGGGACTTCCTTGTGTTTTCTTTGGGAAATTTCCTTTCTGCAGCTCCTTTGTCCTGTTCAACTTCTTCAGGCTCAAGGTTACAACTAACTCAAAGGTTATTTCTGTTCCAGGTATCCACCAGTTGCTAGAACATAGAACATTACAGCACAGTACAGGCCCTTCGGCCCTCGATGGTTCCACTGGTCGGCGCAACAATCTAATGACCCTCTAACCTAAACCGTTCCAATGTTATCCATATGCCTATCCACTGACCATTTGAACGCCCTTAAAGTTGGCGAGTCCACAACTGCTGCAGGCAGGGCATTCCACACCCTTACTACCCTCTGAGTAAAGAACCTACCTCTGACATCCGTCCTATAATTACCACCCCTTAATTTAAAGCTATGTCCCCTTGTGTTAGCCTCGTGTTAGTTGCTAGGTAACAACCAGTTTTCATTTAAGCCCTGTTTGCTTTCACATTGCAATCTCTCATTACTGTGCAACCATTATTTGAAACCTCTTAAGGTTAATAGAACATAGAACATTACAGCGCAGAACAGGCCCTTCGGCCCACGATGTTGCGCCGACCAGTTACAAAAACAATGACCCACTAGCCTATACCAATCCCTTTTCGTCCATAAACCTATCCATAGATCTCTTAAACGCCCCCAAACTAGGCGCATTTACAACTGCAGCAGGCAGGGCATTCCAATCCCTCACCACCCTCTGGGTAAAGAACCTACCCCTGACATCCGTCCTGTAGCTACCCCCCCTTAATTTAAAGCCATGCCCCCTCGTGCTAGCTTTCTCCATCCGAGGAAAAAGGCTATCACTATCCACCCTATCTAAACCTCTAATCATCTTATATGTTTCAATAAGGTCCCCTCTTAGCCTCCTTCTTTCCAATGAAAACAACCCTAAATCCCTCAGTCTCTCCTCATAGGACCTCCCCACCATACCAGGCAACATCCTGGTAAACCTCCTCTGCACCCTCTCCAAAGCCTCCACATCCTTCCTGTAATGTGGGGACCAGAACTGCACACAGTACTCCAAGTGCGGCCGCACCAGAGTAGTGTACAGTTGCAACATGACGCTGCGACTCCTAAATTCAATCCCCCTACCAATAAATGCCAAGACACCGTACGCCTTCTTAACAACCTTATCTACTTGATTCCCAACTTTCAGGGATTTATGTACACATACACCTAGATCCCTCTGTTCATCCACACTATTCAAAGTCCTCCCGTTAGCCCTATACTCGACACATCTGTTGCTCCTACCAAAGTGAATTACCTCACACTTCTCCGCATTAAATTCCATCCGCCACCTCTCGGCCCAGCTCTGCAACCTATCTAAGTCTCCCTGCAGACTATGACACCCTTCCTCACAATCTACCACACCTCCGACTTTGGTGTCATCAGCAAATTTACTAATCCACCCAACTATACCCTCATCCAGATCATTAATAAAGATTACAAACAACAGTGGCCCCAAAACAGATCCCTGAGGCACACCACTTGTAACCGAACTCCATGATGAATATTTACCATCAACCACCACCCTCTGTCTCCTATCTGATAGCCAATTCCTGATCCAACTTCCTAGATTACCCTCAATCCCATACATCTGCATTTTCTGCAGAAGCCTACCATGGTGAACCTTATCAAACGCCTTACTAAAATCCATATATACCACGTCAACTGCCTTTCCCCCATCCACCTCTTTGGTCACCTTCTCAAAAAACTCAATAAGGTTAGTAAGGCACGACCTACCTGCTACAAAACCATGCTGACTATTTCTAATCAATTCATTACACTCCAAATATCTATAAATCCTATCCCTAATAATTTTTTCTAAAACCTTGCCCACAACAGAAGTAAGACTCACCGGTCTATAATTCCCGGCAAAGTCTCTGTTCCCCTTCTTAAACAATGGGACAACATTCGCTATCCTCCAATCCTCCGGGACTACACCAGAGACCAATGACGACCTGAAGATCAGAGCCAGAGGCTCTGCAATCACCTCTCTAGCCTCCCAGAGAATCCTGGGGTAGATCCCATCCGGACCAGGGGACTTATCTGTTTTCAGCCCCTCAAGAATATCCAGCACATCCCCCTTATCAACCGTAATACTGTCTATTTTACACCCCTGCAACCCAGTGTCCTCCTCAGCTATATTCATGTCCCCCTGCGTGAACACCGAAGAGAAATATTGGTTCAATGCTTCTCCAATCTCCTCCGGTTCCACACACAACTTCCCTCTGCTGTCTGTAACTGGCCCTAATCTTGCCCTGACCAACCTTCATTTCCCAGCTCATTTCCCAGCACCAAATCCAATATAGCCTCACCTCTAGTTGGCCTATCTACATACTGAGTCAAAAAACCTTCCTGCACGCTTTGTACAAACACTGACCCCTCTAACGAGCTAGAACTATCGCAATTCCAATCAATATTCGTAAAGTTAAAGTCCCCCATAACAATTACCCTATTACTTTCACTCCTAACCAGGATTGTCACCGCAATCCTTTCCTCAACCTCTCTAGAACTTTTAGGAGGTCTATAAAAGACTCCCAACAGGGTGACCTCTCCTCTCCTATTTCTAATCTCCGCCCATACTACCTCAACAGACAAGTCCTCATCAAACTTCCTCTCCGACACTGTGATACAGTCCTTGACTAGCAATGCTACCCCACCCCCCCTTCTACCTTCTTCTCTACTCCGACTAAAGCATTTGTACCCCGGAACCTGCAACAACCATTCCTGACCCTGCTCTATCCATGTCTCTGAAATGGCCACAACATCAAAGTCCCAGGTACTGATCCACGCTGCAAGTTCACCCACTTTATTGCGAATACTCCTCGCATTAAAGTATACGCATTTCAAACCCTGCTCCGCCCCACCCCCACTATGCCGTGCCTTGCATTCCCCAACTATGCCCCCCTCACTTTCACCCCCTCTACTCAGGATCCCACCCCCCCTCCGAATCAGTTTAAACCTCCCTGCATAGCCTTTGCAAATTTACCCCCCCAGGATATTGATTCCCCTCTGGTTCAGGTGTAGACCATCACACTTATAGAGGTCCCACCTTCCCCAGAATGAGCCCCAATTGCTCAAGTACCTGAACCCCTCCCTCCTGCACCATCCCCTCAGCCACGAGTTCAAACTTTCCCTCTCTCTATTCCTCTCTAAACTATCCCGTGGCACAGGCAAGAGTCCGGATATAACTACTCTTCCAGACTTGGCCTTTAGTTTCCACCCCAACTCCATAAATCTTTGCTTAATATCCCCTTCCCTTAACCTCCCTATGTCATGTGTCCCCACATGAACTATAACTTGGGGTTGATCTCCCTCTCCCCTAAGAGTCCTGAATACCCTGTCCGATACATCCCGGACCCCAGCCCCTGGTAGGCAACACACCAGCCCAGAGTCCCTACCCTTACCTCCGACTCTCCTATCCGTCCCCATAACTGTGGAGTCCCCAGTCACGAAGCCCAATCTCTTACCCCTAACCACCTGAGCTTTTACAATAGGCTCACCCCCAGAGACCTGCTCCCTTTGGCTATCCCCAGTTGATTCCTCCTCAACTGTAGCCTCCAGGACCGAAAACCTATTTTGGAGGGGAACAGCCCCAGGGGATTGTCCCCCCAACTGCTTCTTTCCCCTCTTCCTGGCAGTGACCCAAGACTTATTTCTAGGAGTGACTATCTCCTTATAACTCCTATCTATGTCCTCCTCCACTTCCCGAATTATGCGGAGTTCCTCTAATTCCACCTCCAGCTCCTTTACACGCTCCTCCAGAAACTGCAATCTATCACACTTCCTACAAGTAAAATCACCTGAAACACTACTGGAGTCCCTCACTACATACATCCCACAGGAGATGCAGCTTACAGCCTGAACTGCCATCCCTGAATCAATTACCAGCAGAAAAATAAAAATATATAAAAAAACTTCCCACACACTTGTAATTAGGTTAGAGGAGGTGGAAGGGTGGGATTCTCTACCAGTGTAGAGAATCGGGTATCCTCTCTGCACTAATTTATAGGGTTAGGGGCACGAGAAAAAAAAACTACAACTACCGGTAAGCGTCTTAGTGACGACTTCCGGTTTCTAACTAATTTAAAAAAAACCGCCGAAACTCGCGACTTAGTACTAGAAATAAAAAGTTAAACGGTATAAACAGAAAAATGTACCTTGTTTTTGCCTCCTCACACGCCCAAAAATCGCTGCCTCTCGACTCTGCTCCACAGGAACAATGAGTACAGGTAATGTACAGGTTCAGTTGGCAGTTAGGAAGGCAAATGCAATGTTAGCATTCATGTCAAGAGGGCTAGAATACAAGAGCAGGGATGGACCTCTGAGGCTGTATAAGGTTCTGGTCAGACTCCATTTGGAGTATTGTGAGCAGTTTTGGGGCCCCGTATCTAAGGAAGGATGTGCTGGCCTTGGAAAGGGTCCAGAGAAAGTTCACAAGGATGATGCCTGGAATGAAGAGCTTGTCTTATGAGAAATGGTTGAGGACTCTGGGTCTGTACTCGTTGGAGTTTAGAATGATGAGGGGGGATCTTATTGAAACTTACAGGATACTGCGAGACCCTGGATAGAGTGGATGTGGAGAGGATGTTTCCACTAGTAGGAAAAACTAGAACCAGAGAGGGCACAACCTCAGGCTAAAGGGACAATCCTTTAAAACAGATAATGAGGAATTTCTTCAGCCAGAGAGTGGGGAATCTGTGGAACTCTTTGCCACAGAAGGCTGTGGAGGGCAGGTCATTGAGTGTCTTTAAGACAGAGATAGATAGGTTCTCGATTAATAAGGGGGTCAGGGGTTATGGGGAAAAGGCAGGAGAATGGGGATGAGAAAAATATCAGCCATGATTGAATGGTGGAGCAGATTTGATGGGCCGAGTGGCCTCATTCTGCTCCTATGTTTTATGGTCCTATCAAAACCAAACTGAAGTCATTAACCGGTTCAAATAAGAAACACAAAATTAAACTTAGTTAAATTTAGATCTTACTTCTAAAACCCACAAATACAAATATAAATTATTGAAAACTACCTCAATTTCCTGACTAAACCCATGTACAACACATTAACAACATTCCCTGTTATCATGTCAGAAAACTCCAGCAAAATAACTAACCATGGACTTTCCCTTCGTGAAGCCTTGCTGGCTTTTCTTAATTATCCCAAGTGACTATTGTCCCAAATTACATCTTCCAGAAGTTTCCCTGCCACTGAAGTCAAACTGATTGATCTGTAGTTGCTGGTTTTATCCTTGCATCCCATTTTGAGCAAGAGTGTAACATTCCCAACCCTCCGGTTTTCCGGCACCATCCCTGTGCCTGAGAAAGATTATCCCCAGCACCGCTGCAATTTCCATCCCCATATTGTATTCCGTATTCTTGGATACACCTCACCTGCTGCTGGAGCCTTCTCCATTTGATGAAAGTTAGTTTTCTGTACACCTTCTCCTTCTCAGTTGTAAATTCCTCGATTGTACCAGTCACCTCCTCTCTCACTCCATCCTGGGAAGCACCTTCTGTCTTTGTAAACATTTTCTATGTTTCAGTAAAATCACTTCTCAGTCTTCTGAACCCCAGAGAATATAGAACCAAGTAACTGAGTCCCTCATCATCATCTTCCCCATGCCAGGAACCAATCGAGTTAACTTAACTGCATTGCCCCATCTCATTCTTCCCCCTTTCTGTTTCCTTATCCATTTTGCTTTTAGGGAGGTCTTGCTGCAGCTGTATAGGGCATTGGTGAGGCCGCAGCTGGAGTACTGTGTGCAGTTTTGGGCGCCGCACCTGCGCAAGGATATTTTGGCCTTAGAGGGTGTGCAGAGGAGGTTTACTAGGCTGATGCCGGAGTTGAGGGGGTTGAGCTATGAGGAGAGGCTGAATAAACTGGGCTTGTACTCGTTAGAGTTGAGAAGAATGAGGGGAGATCTCATTGAGACGTATAAGATGATGAATGGGATGGATAGGATAGAGGTGGAGAGACTCGTCCCACTCAAAAAAGACAGTAGGACTAGGGGGCACAGCCTCAAGATAAAGGGGGGGCGGTCTAGAACGGAGTTGAGGAGGAACTTCTTCACTCAAAGGGTGGTGAATCTCTGGAATTCTCTGCCCGTTGAAGTGGTGGAGGCTGCCTCGCTAAATATTTTTAAGACGCGGGTTGATGGGTTTTTGATAAGAGAGGGGATTAAGGGTTCTGGGGAGAGGGCGGGAAAGTGGAACTGAGCCACAACAGATCAGCCATGATCTTATTGAATGGCGGGGCAGGCTCGAAGGGCTAGATGGCCTACTCCTGCTCCTATTTCTTATGTTCTTATGTTCTCATCTCAACTCTGTGACCGTCATTGGTGTTTTCCATTCATACTCTCCATCTGTCTCTCCCTCTCTCCCCATCCCCCTCTCTCCCTCTCTCCCCATCTCCCCCCCCTTTCCTCCTCTCCCCCCCTCTCTCTTCCCCCCTCTCCCCCCCCTCCCCCTCTCTCTCCCCCTCTCTCCCCCTCTCTCTCCCTCCCTCTTTCACCTGAATCTCAATGTGATTTTATTGGTTATTAATTGATTTTTGGTTGTAGTTTATGCTAAGGATGGGGGCAGTCCTCCCAACGTTGCCACAGTGACAGTTTCCATCCGGATCCAAGATGAAAATGATAACCTGCCAACGTTTGAGAAGGATGTTTATGAGCTGCAAGTCCCAGAAAACCAGGAGCCAGTGTCGCTCTTCACAGCCAAGGCCACAGATCGAGACGCAGGAGAAAATGGCAGAGTGGAATATCAGATCATTGGTAAGATAATGCATTTGTGTTGATGACAACCATTGTGTGGCAGGACTGTGAGTGTGTCTGTGTGTGTGTGTCTGTGTGTGTTTCTGTGTGTGTGTGTCAGCGTGTGTGGGTCTGTGTGCCAGTGTGTGTGTATGTGTGTGTGTGTGTCAGTGTGTGTGTGTGGGTCTGTGTGCCAGTGTGTGTGTATGTGTCTGTATGTGTGTCAGTGTGTGTGTGTGTGGGTCTGTGTGTGTGTGTGTATGTGTCTGTGTGTGTGTAGTGTGTGTGGGGGTGTGTGTGTGTGTGTGTATGTGTCTGTGTGTGTGTGTGTGTATGTGTCATATATTTGTCAATGTGTAAAATATTTATTTTGTGAAGTGAGTCTCAGTAGAACAACCAGACTTTTAATAAGAACATAAGAACTAGGAGCAGGAGTAGGCCATTCAGCCCCTCGAGCCTGCCCCGCCATTCAATAAGATCATGGCTGATCTTTTTGTGGTTTCAGCTCCACTTACCCACCCGCTCACCATAACCTTTAATTCCTTTACTGTTCAAAAATCTATCTATCCTTGCCTTAAAAACATTCAATGAGGGAGCCTCAACTGCTTCACTGGGCAGGGAATTCCACAGATTCACAACCCTCTGTGTGAAGAAGTTCCTCCTCAACTCAGTCCGAAATGCAGGGGGGTTTAAACTGATTCAGAGGGGGGGTGGGGTCCTGAGTAGCGGGGGTGAAAGTGAGGGGGGCATAGATGGGGACTGCAATGCACGGCATCATGGGGGTGAAGCGGAGCAGGGTTTGAAATGTGTATACTTTAATGCGAGGAGTATTCGCAATAAAGTGGATGAACTTGCAGCGTGGATCAGTACCTGGGACTTTGATGTTGTGGCCATTTCAGAGACATGGATAGAGCAGGGTCAGGAATGGTTGTTGCAGGTTCCAGGGTACAAATGCTTCAGTCGGAGTAGAGAAGAAGGTAGAAGGGGGGGAGGGGTAGCATTATTAGTCAAGGATTGTATCACGGTGTCAGAGAGGAAGTTTGATGAGGACTTGTCTGTTGAGGTAGTATGGGCTGAGGTTAGAAATAGGAGAGGAGAGGTCTGTTGGGAGTCTTTTATAGACCTCCTAAAAGTTCTAGAGAGGTTGAGGAAAGGATTGCGGAGACAATCCTGATTAGGAGTGAAAGTAATAGGGTAATTGTTATGGGGGACTTGAACTTTACTAATATTGACTGGAATTGCTATAGTTCTAGCTCGTTAGAGGGGTCAGTGTTTGTACAAAGCGTGCAGGAAGGTTTCTTGACTCAGTATGTTGACAGGCCAACTAGAAGTGAGGCTATATTGGATTTGGTGCTGGGAAATGAGCCAGACCAGGTGTTAGACTTGGAAGTTGGTGTGCATTTTGGTGATAGTGACCACAATTCGGTTACGTTCACCTTAGTGATGGAAAGGGATAGGCAGGAACCTCGGGTCAGTAGTTTTAGCTGGGGGAAGGGTAATTATGAGGCTATTAGGAGAGAATTAGGAAGCATAGGTTGGACTAGGAGACTACAGGGTCTCGGAATGTCCGAAATGTGGAGTTTTTTCAAGGAGCAGCTACTGCGAGTCCTTGATATGTATGTCCCTGTCAGGCAAGGAGGAATTGGTCGAGCTAGGGAACCGTGGTGCATTAGGAAAGTTGATTCGCTGGTTAAAAAGAAAAAGGAGGCTTATGTCCGGATGAGACTTGAGGGCTCAGATAGTGCACTAGAAAGTTTTAGATTGGCTAGGAGGGAGTTAAAGAGAGAGTTAAGAAGGGCTAAAAGAGGACATGAGAAGACTTTGGCTGATAGGATTAAGGAGAATCCTAAGGCGCTGTATAGATATGTTAAGAACAGAAGGTTGGTTAGGGCAAGATTAGGGCCAGTTAGAGACAGCAGTGGGAATTTATGTGTGGAACCGGAAGAGATTGGAGAGGCATTGAACCAATATTTCTCTTCAGTGTTCACGCAGGGAGACAAAAATGTAGCTGTGGAGAACACTGGGTTACAGGGTTGTAAACTGGACAGTATTGCAGTTGATAAGGATTATGTGCTAGATATTCTTGTGGGTTTGAAAATAGATAAGTCCCCTGGGCCGGACGGGATTTACCCTAGGATTCTCTGGGAGGCAAGGGAGGAGATTGCAGAGTCTCTGGCTCTGATCTTCAGGTCGTCGTTGGTCACCGGTATAGTGCCAGAAGATTGGAGGATAGCGAATGTTGTCCCATTGTTTAAGAAGGGGAACAGAGACTTCCCCGGGAATTATAGACCGGTGAGTCTTACTTCTGTTGTGGGCAAGGTTTTAGAAAAAATTATTAGGGATAGGATTTATAGTTATTTGGAGAGTAATGAATTGATTGGAGATAGTCAGCATGGTTTTGTGAAGGGTAGGTCGTGCCTTACTAACCTTATTGAGTTTTTTGAGAAAGCGACCAAAGAGGTGGATGGGGGTAAGGCAGTTGACGTGGTGTATATGGACTTTAGTAAGGCGTTTGATAAGGTTCACCATGGAAGGCTTCTGCAGAAAATGCAGATGTATGGGATTGAGGGTGATTTAGGAAATTGGATCAGGAATTGGCTGGCGGATAGGAGACAGAGGGTGGTGGTTGATGGTAAGTATTCGACATGGAGTTTAGTTACGAGTGGTGTGCCTCAGGGATCTGTTTTGGGGCCACTGCTGTTTGTAATTTTTATAAATGATCTGGATGAGGGTATAGCTGGGTGGATTAGTAAATTTGCTGATGACACCAAAGTCGGAGGTGTGGTAGATAGTGAGGAAGGGTGTCTTAGTTTACAGGGAGACTTAGACAGGTTGCAGAGCTGGGCCAAGAGGTGGCGGATGGAGTTTAATGCGGAAAAGTGTGAGGTAATTCACTTTGGCAGGAATAACAGATGTGTAGAGTATAGGGCTAACGGCAGGACTCTGAATAGTGTGGATGAACAGAGGGATCTAGGTGTATGTGTACATAGATCCCTGAAAGTTGGGAATCAAGTAGATAGGGTTGTTAAGAAGGCATACGGTGTCTTGGCGTTTATTGGTAGGGGGATTGAATTTAGGAGCCGCAGCGTCATGTTGCAACTGTACAAAACTCTGGTGCGGCCGCACTTGGAGTATTGTGTGCAGTTCTGGTCCCCGCATTATAGGAAGGATGTGGAGGCTTTGGAGAGGGTGTAGAGGAGGTTTACCAGGATGTTGCCTGGTATGGAGGGGAGGTCCTATGAGGAGACACTGAGGGATTTGGGGTTGTTTTCATTAGAAAGAAGGCGGCTACGAGGGGACCTTATTGAAACATATAAGATGATTAGAGGTTTGGATAGGGTGGACAGTGATAGCCTTTTTCCTCGGATGGAGAAAGCTAGCACGAGGGGGCATAGCTTTAAATTAAGGGGTGGTAGTTATAGGACGGATGTCAGGGGTAGGTTCTTTACCCAGAGGGTGGTGAGGGATTGGAATGCCCTGCCTGCTGCAGTTGTAAATGCGCCTAGTTTGGGGGCGTTTAAGAGATCCGTGGATAGGTTTATGGACGAAAAGGGATTGGTTTAGGTTAGAGGGTCATTGTTTTTTAACTGGTCGGCGCAACATCGTGGGCCGAAGGGCCTGTTCTGCGCTGTAATGTTCTGTGTTCTATGAAATCTGCTTCCCCTTATTTTGAGGCCATGCCCCCTAGTTCTAGTTTCTATCTGTTCCCTTCATATTACTTTTATTTCTGTCATGGGACCTGGGCGTCGCTGGCTGGCCAGTGTTTATTGCCCATCCCTCGTTGCCCTTGTTCAGAGGACAGTTGAGAGTCACCCACATTGCTGTGGCTCTGGAGTCACGTGTTAGCCAGAACGGGTAAGGAGGGCAGATTTCCTTCCCTAAAGAACACTAGTGAACCAGATGGATTTTTACAACAATGTAGCAGTTTTATTTATCACTATTGATTATTAACATTTCATTCCAGAATTAATAATTGCATTAAAATAATAAAAATAAAATGAGATATAGCTCAGCCCATGTAACTGGAACATCAGCGCAGAACTCAGGGTCAATCATTCTGACATTATCCCACCTTTTGTGTTCTCTTTTTAAGATCCTATAGCACAGAATCTATAGAATTAGGATCCTAGAGGACATATAATTTATAGAATTGGGATCCACTTCAGCAAGGTGTTCAATAGGGTGCTACATGTAAGGCTTATTGAGAAAGTGAGAGGGCATGGGGTCCAAGGGGACATTGCTTTGTGGATCCAGAACTGGCTTGCCTGCAGAAGGCAGAGAGTGGTTGTGGATGGGTCTTTTTCTGCGTGGAGGTCGGTCACCAGTGGAGTGCCCCAGGGATCTGTTCTTGGACCCTTACTGTTTGTCATTTTCATAAATGACCTGGATGAGGAAGTAGAGGGATGGGTTAGTAAGTTTGCCGACGATACGAAGGTTGGTGGTGTTCTGGATGGCCTGGAGGGATGTCAGAAGTTGCAGCGTGACATAGATAGGATGCAAGACTGGGTGGAGAAGTGGCAGATGGACTTCAACCCGGATAAATGTGTAGTGGTTTATTTTGGCAGGTCCAATGGGAAGAATGAATATAATACTAAGGATAAGACTCTTAGCAGTGTGGAAGATCAGAAGGATCTCAGGGTCCGGGTCCATAAGACGCTCAAATGGGCCTCGCGGGTGGAGGATGTGGTCAAGAAGGCGTATGGTGTACTGGCCTTCATTAATCGAGGGATTGAGTTTAGGAGTCGGGAGGTAATGCTGCAAGTTAGGTTGAGGGAGCTCGGTTTTTTCTCCTTGGAGAGACGAAGAATGAAGGGTGACCTGATAGAGGTTTATAAAATGTTGAGAGGTATTGATCGGGTGGATTCTCAGAGGCTATTTCCCAGGACTGAAATGGCTGCCACAAGAGGACACAGGTTTAAGGTGCTGGGGAACAGGTACAGAGGAGATGTCAGGGGTAAGTTTTTCACTCAGAGGGTGGTGAGTGAGTGGAATCGGCTGCTGTCGGTGGTGGTGGAGGCAGATTTGATAGGGTCTTTTCAGAGACTTCTGGATGAGTACATGGGACTTAATAGGTAAGCCTAGCAGGTAGCAATATGATTGGTGCAACTTGTGGGCCGAAGGGCCTGTTCGTGCTGTAGTTTTTCTATGTTCTATAGCACCAAATCTGTAGAATTAGCATCCTATAGTACAGAGAATCTATAGAATTAGGACCCTGTAGAATCATAGAGATTTTTGCATGGAAACAGGCCCTGCGGCCCAACTTGTCCATGCCGCCCTTTTTTTAAAACCCCTAAGCTAATCCCAATTGCCCACATTTGGCCCATATCCCTCTATACCCATCGTACCCATGTAACTACCTAAATGCTTTTTCAGAACCAAAATTGTACCCACCTCTACTACTGTCTCTGGCAACTTGTTCCAGACACTCACCACCCTCTGTGAAAATATTGCCCCTCTGGGTCTTTTGTACCTCTCTCCTCTCACCTTAAACCTTTGCCCTCTAGTTTTAGACTCCCCTATCTTTGGGGAAAAGATATTGACTATCTAGCTGATCTGTGCCCCTCATTATTTTATAGACCTCTGTAAGATCACCCCTCAGCCTCCTACACTCCAGAGAAAAAAGTCCCTGTCTATCCAGCCTCTCCTCACAACTCAATCCATCAAGTCCCGGTAGCATCCTAGTAAATCTTTTCTACACTCTTTTTAGTTTAATAATATCCTTTCTATAATAGGGTGACCAGAACTGGACACAGTATTCCAAGTGTGGCCTTACCAATGTCTTGTACAACTTCAACAAGACGTCCCAACTCCTGTATTCAATGTTCTGACCAATGAAACCAAGCATGTTGAATGCCTTCTTCACCACTCTGTCCACCTGTGACTCCACTTTCAAGGAGCTATGAACATGTACCCCTAGATCTCCTTGTTCTTTAACTCTCCCCAACAGCTGACCATTAACTGAGTAAGTCCTGCCCTGGTTCAATCGACCAAAATGCATCACCTCACATTTAGGAACATAGAAACATAGAAAAACCACAGCACAAACAGGCCCTTTTCCCACAAGTTACGCCAAATGTGTCCCTAGCTACTAGGCATACCTATAACCCTCTATCTTACTAAGTTCCCTGTACTTATCCAAAAGTCTCTTAAAAGACTCTATCAAATCCGCCTCCTGTGTATTCTATAGGTTCTGTGCTTTGGATCCTAATTTTACAAATTCTCTGTGCCATAATGGACAGTGAAGAAAGTTATCTCCAATTGCAATGGGATCTTGATCAATTTGGCCAGTGATCTGACGAATGGCAAATGGAGTTTAATTTAGACAAGATCCTATAGCGCAAAATCTATAGAATTGGGATCCTATTGCACTGAATCTATAGAATTAGGATCCTATTGCACTGAATCTATAGAATTAGGATCCTATATATTTAACAAATATTTTTAAAAATGTGATCAAGTGTGTAGATGAGAGCAGTGCAGTTGAGGTAGTTTATATGGATTTTAGCAAGATTCCACATGGGAGACTGAGAAAGTTAAAGCACATGGGATTCAGGGGAATGTGGTGAGAATGGATCCACAACTGGCTTAGTAAGAGATGGTAAAAAGTCTGACAACACCAGGTTTTAGTCCAACCGATTTATTATATATATATATCAGACTTTTTACTGTGTTTACGCCAGTCCAACGCCGGCATTCCCACATCATTAGTAAGAGATCACAGAGAATGTTGATAGAAGGATGTTTGAGTGACCGGAGTCCAGTCGTATACCACACGGTTCAGTGCTGGCACCCTGACTGTGTGTTATAAATGATGTAGATGAAATGTGCGGGGGAGGGGGGGAATGGTAACAAGTTTGCGGGTGGTACTAAGATTGGTCGGGTGGTTAATAATGAAGAAGGTGGTCGGAGGTTACAAGATGGTATAGATGGGCTGGTCAGATGGGCAGAGCTGTGGCAGATGATATTAAACCCTGACATGTGAGGTGATGCACTTTAAAAGAAGAAACAAGACAGCGGAGTGTTAATGAATGTCAGGATCTTGGGGTAATTATTCACAGATCCCTGATGTTGGCAGAGCAGATGAATAGGATAGTTAAGGCAAATGGGACATTTGCTTTTATCAGTCATGGCATAGAGTATAAGAACAAGGAGGAGTACTGTGTGCAGTTCTGGTCACCTCACTATCGGAAGGATGTGATTGCAGTGGAGGTGGGTACAGAGGCGATTCACCAGGAAGTTTACTGGGACGGAGTGTTTGAGCTATAAAGAGAGACTGGATAGGCTGGGATTGTTTCCTTCAGAGCAGAGAAGGCTGAGGGGGAACGTGATTGAGGTGTGTAAGATTGAGGGGTATGGACAACGTGAGTAGGAAGCAGTTGTTCCCCTTGTGGGGTCAATCACGAGGGAGCAGAGTTTTAGGGTGAGGGCCAAGAGATTCAGAGTGGATTGGAGAAAACACACGGTTTCACTCAGGGTGGTGGGAATCTGGAATGCACTGCCTGGGAAAATAGTGGAGACCGGGAACTTTACAACCATTTAAAAATATTTGGATGGACACTTGAAATATCATGACATTCAAGAATATTGGACTATCCCTGGGAAAATGGGATTAGTGTGATTTTAGTGGTAGTTCTTGTCGGTGCAGACTCAATGGGCTGAAGGGCCTTTTCTGTGCTGTATGACTTTATTTCTTGATCAAGTCGCCCCTCAGCCTTTTCTGCTTCAATGAAAACAAGCCAAGCCGATCCAATCTCTCTCTTTATATCCCAGGCAGCATCCTGGTGAATCTCCTCTGCAGCCCCTCCAGGGCAATCACATCCTTCCTGTTCATTGTAACAGACGGAAGAGGGTGAATGGCCTTTGCCTGTTGCTGTGTAACAGGTGACGGGGGGTGATGGACTGGGCACTATCCTATCAGCCCGAGATTAGAGAGAGAGGGAAACTCAGTCCAGGGACAGGGTCAAATGAGCATCAGCAGAAGTTGGTGTCTTCAGGTTCTGGAGATGGTTTTTCAGGGAAATAAGGAGGCAGAACACAACCCACAATGTCAATGCGTTTGATGGAAAAACAAAACTTTTGCACTGTTTTGCTCTATTTATTTTCCTGTTGCAGAGGGCGATCCCAGTGGACATTTTAGGATTGACAAGAAGACAGGGCTTTTATTCACAAACAGAGGACTGGACAGGGAATCCATTTCAATCTACACCTTGACCGTTCTGGCCCGAGACCAGGGGACCCCACAACACAGCAGCACAGTAACTGTCTCGATTACAGTGCTCGATATTAATGATAATTCACCCACCTTCATGGATTCTTCATACAACATCGATGTCCCAGAGAATACTGCAGCTGGCACGGTGGTTCTGGAAGTTTCTGCTTCTGACGATGATGAAGGATCTAATGGTGATGTGTTGTATTATTTGAGCAGCGAAGTCCAGGGTATGTTTCACATTGATGAGATGGGAAGGATTAGCACAGTCATGGCCCTGGATCGGGAGAAATTATCCACTTACACATTCCTGGTACAAGCGGTCGACTCTGCTCCCTCTGAGCCCAGGAGTTCCACAACTCGAGTGAGAGTAAACGTGAAGGATGTCAATGATAATTCACCGGTTTTCATCGTGGACCCACTCATTGTAAACATCTCCAAACACATCCCAGTCAATCAGGTGATAGCCACCATGAAGGCCGAGGACAAAGACTTTGGAGCAAACGCCTCCATATTTTACCGATTCTCGACAGTGAGGACGGGATTCAGTATCAATTCCTTCACGGGAGAGATCCGCTTGCTGAGCCCTGCGTCTTCGATGACTCAGAGCGAGCGCACGTTGTTTGTGGTGGCGACAGATCAGGGATCACCACCTCGATCATCCACGGGGGTTGTGATGATCTACCTGAGAGAGGAACAGTACCGGGGCATCCGGTTCCGACGGAGCATCAGCGAGGTCCCTCTGACCGAGAACTCCGCACCAGGTAGGAGAAACACCTCAGCAACAGCTCACTCACTCACTCACTCACTCAGTAACTCACTCACTCAGTAACTCACTCACTCACTCAGTAACTCACTCACTCACTCTAACTCACTCCCTCACTCAGTAACTCACTCACTCACTCACCCAGTAACTCACTCACTCACTCAGTAACTCACTCACTCAGTAACTCACTCACTCAGTAACTCACTCACTCACTCACTCTAACTCACTCACTCACTCAGTAACTCACTCACTCAGTAACTCACTCACTCAGTAACTCACTCACTCACTCACTCTAACTCACTCACTCACTCAGTAACTCACTCACTCAGTAACTCACTCACTCAGTAACTCACTCACTCAGTAACTCACTCACTCACTCACTCAGTAACTCAGTAACTCACTCACTCAGTAACTCACTCACTCACTCAGTAACTCACTCACTCACTCACTCAGTAACTCACTCACTCAGTAACTCACTCACTCACTCAGTAACTCACACACTCACTCACTCACTCACTCAGTAACTCACTCACTCACTCACACTCAGTAACTCACTCACTCACACTCACACAATCACTCACTCGTTCACTCACTCACACACTCACTCATACACTCACTCACTCACACACTCACTGACTCACTCACACATCACTCACTCACTCACTAACTCACACAATCACTCACTCATTCACTCACTCACACTCATTCACACACACATCACACACACTCACTCATTCACACTCACTCGCCCACACACTCACTCACTCACTCACCCACTCACACACACACTCACTCACTCACTCACTCATTCACTCACACACTCATTCACACTCACTCACACATCACTCACTCACTCACACTCTCACTCACACACACACTCTCTCACTCACACACTCACTCACACACTCAGTAACTCACTCACTCACTCACTTGCACTCTCACACACTCTCACTCACACACACTCACCCACACTCACTGAGTCACACTCACTCACTCACTCACACACACACTCACTCACTCACTCACTCATCACTCACACATCACTCACTCACTCACTCACACATCACTCACTCACACTCACTTACACACTCACTCACTCACACACTCACTCACTCACACACTCACTCACACATCACTCACACATCACTCACTCACACTCACTCACACACTCACTCACTCACATACTCACTCACACGCACATTCACTTGCTCACTCATTGACTCACTCGTAATTCACTCACTCACACTCAAAGAAGAAAATTCCAGCACAGGAACAGGCCCTTCGGCCCCTCCAATCCTGCACCGACCATGCTGCCCGACTGAACTAAAACCCTCTCCCCTTCCGGGGACCGTATCCCTCTATTCCCATCTCATTCATGTCCTTGTCAAGACAGCCGTTAAAACTCACTACCGTATCTGCTTCCACTCCCTCCCCTGGCAACGAGTTCCAGGCACCCACCACCCTCTGTGTAAAAAATCTGCCTCGTACATCTCCTTTAAACCTTGCCCCTTGCACCTTAAACCTGTGTCCCCTAGTAATTGACTCTTCCACCCTGGGAAAAGGCTTCTAACTATCCACATACACTCACGCTCACACACTCACTCATTCACTCACTCACTCACCCACATTCACTCACTCACTCACCCACATTCACTCACTCACTCACCCACACAGTCACTCACTCACTCACACTCACTTGCTCACTCACTCATTTATTCACTCACTCAGTCACTCACTCTAACTCACTCGCCGCCCACTCACTCACCCACTCACTCACCCACTCACTCACCCACTCCACCACTCTCCAGTATAATTTAATAAGATAATCAAGGGAGCAGAGCAGGTGGAGAGGTTTATTTGAGCTGGAAGAGATTCTAAAAGCTGAGAATTTACGTGAAACTTGTCTGGAATATTTTTAAAACTTACCTGGAAGATTGAAGGAAGCTGGCGGAGGTTTGACCTGAACCAAATGGAAAGGCTGAGCTGAGTGGGTCCCTACCCTGATCTCATTGAGGAAGATAAAGGTTGTTTTTTTAAATTTCGCAGTGAGGTGAGGTTCTGGAACTCACATGAACTAGTTCGGAAAGAGAGGAGCAAGAGTCAATCTCTCACAAAGGAGAAAGAGACAAAGGGATATAAGGGAGGGTTAAGATGGATGGGTGTTGGGCAGCGTGGGAATTGGCAAACGGAGAGACAGTGTGGAACAGAAATCCTGGCACAGAATAGATGGGTTATGGAGTCAGAGAGGTTTACAGCATGGAAACAGGCCATTCGGCCCAACTTGTCCATGCCGCTCTTTTTTTTAAAAATCCCGAAGCTAATCCCAGTTGCCCACGTTTGGCCCATATCCCTCTATACCCATCGTACCCGTGTAACCATCTAAATGCTTTTTAAAAGATAAAATTGTACCTGTCTCTACTACTACCTCTGGCAGCTTGTTCCAGACACTCACCACCCTCTGTGTGAAAAAATTGCTCCTCTGGACACTTTTGTATCTCTCCCCTCTCACCTTAAACCCATACCCTCTACTTTTAGATCCCCTACCTTTGGAAAAATTAGAGGCTTAAATTGGAAAGGGGTTTTCTCAGGGAAATGTACAGAAGAAATGTGGCAAATTTTCAAGGAATATTTGTCTGGAGTTCTGCATAGCAACGTTCCAATGAGACAGGGAAGTTATGGTGGGCTAAAGGAACTGTGGTGCACGAAAGCTGTAATAAATCTAATCAAGAAGAGAAGAAAAGCTTACAAAAGGTTCAGAGAGCTGGGTAATGTTAGAGATCTAGAAGAGTATACGGCTAGTAGGAAGAAACTTAAGAAGGAAGCTAGGAGAGCCAGAAGGGGTCATGAGAAGGCCTTGGCAGGCAGGATTACGGAAAACCCCAAGGTGTTCTACAAGTATGTGAAGAGCAAGAGGATAAAACATGAAGAAATAGGACCTATCAGGTGTGACGGTGGGAAAGTTTGTATGGAACCAGTAGAAATAGCAGAGATACTTAATGAATACTTTACTTCAGTATTCACAGTGGAAAAGGATCTTGGTGGTTGTAGTGCAGACTTGCAGCGACTGAAAAGCTTGAGCATGTAGATATTAAGAAAGAGGATGTGTTGGAGCTTTTGCAAAGCATCAAGATAGATAACTCGCCGGGACCGGATGGGATGTACCCCAGGCTACTGTGGGAGGCGAGGGAGGACATTGCTGGGCCTCTGGCGATGATCTTTGCGTCATCAACGGAGACAGGAGAGGTTCCAGAGGATTGGAGGATAGCGGATGTTGTTCCTTTATTCAAGAAAGGGAGTAGAGATAGCCCTGGAAATTATAGACCAGTGAGTCTAACCTCAGCGGTTGGAAAGTTGATGGAGAAGATCCTGAGAGGCAGGATTTGTGAACATTTGGAGACGTATAGTATGATTAAGAATAGTCAGCACGGCTTTGTCAAAGGCAGATCATGCCTTACGAGCCTGATTGAATTTTTTGAGAATGTGTCTAAACACATTGATGAAGGAAGAGCAGTAGATGTGGTTTATATGGACTTCAGCAAGGCATTTGATAAGGTGCCCCACACAAGGCTTATTGAGAAAGTGAGGGGGCATGGGATCCAAGGGGACATTGCCTTGTGGATCCAGAACTGGCTTGCCTGCAGAAGGCAGAGAGTGGTTGTAGATGGGTCATATTCTGCATGGAGGTCGGTCACCAGTGGAGTGCCCCAGGGATCTGTTCTAGGACTCTTACTCTTTGTGATTTTTATAAATGACCTGCATGAGGAAGTGGAGGGATGGGTTGGTAAGTTTGCTAATGACACAAAGGTTGACGATGTTGTGGGTAGTCTGGAGGGATGTCAGAAGTTGCAGCGAGACATTGATGGGATGCAAAACTGGGCGGAGAAGTGGCAGATGGACTTCAACCCAGATAAATGTGTAGTGGTTCATTTTGTCAGGTCTGATAGGATGGCAGAATATAATATTAATGGTGGGACTCTTGGCAGTGTGGAAGATCAGAAGGATCTTGGGGTCCAGGCCCATAGGATGCTCAAATCGGCCTCGCAGGTAGAGGATGTGGTTAAGAAGGTGTATGGTGTCCTGGCCTTCATCAGTCGAGGAATTGAGTTTAGGAGTCGGGAGGTAATGCTGCAACTCTATAGGACCCTGGTCAGACCCCACTTGGAGTACTGTGCGCAGTTCTGGTCACCTCATTACAGGAAGGATGTGGAAGCTATTGAAAGGGTGCAGAGGAGATTTACAAGGATGTTGCCTGGATTGGGAGGTATGCCTTATGAAGATAGGTTGAGGGAGCTCGGTCTTTTCTCCCTGGAGAGATGAAGGTTGAGAGGCGACCTGATAGAGGTTTATAAGATGTTGAGAGGAATAGATAGGGTGGATTCTCAGAGGCTATTTCCCAGGGCTAAAATGGTCACTACGAGAGGACACAGGTTTAAGGTGCTGGGTAGCAGGTACAGAGGAGATGTCAGGGGTAAGTTTTTCACTCAGAGGGTGGTGGGTGAGTGGAATCGGCTGCCGTCGGTGGTGGTGGAGGCAGATTCGATAGGGTCTTTTAAGAGACTTTTGGATAAGTACCTGGAACTTCGGAAGCTAGAGGGTTATAGGTAAGCCTAGTAGGTAGGGACATGTTCAGCGCAACTTGTGGGCCGAAGGGCCTGTTTGTGCTGTAGTTTGTCTATGTTTCTATGATATTGACTATCTAGCTGATCTGTGCCCCTCATTATTTTATAGACCTCTATAAGGTCACCCCTCAGCCTCCTACACTCCAGAGAAAAAAAGGCCCAGACTATCCAATCTCTCCTTGTAACTCAATCCATCAAGTCCCGGTGGCATCCTAGTAAATCTTTTCTGCGCTCTTTCTAGTTTAATAATATCCTTTCTATAATAGGGTGACCAGAACTGGACACAGTATTCCAAGTGTGGCCTTACCAATGTCTTGTACAACTTCAACAAGACATCCCAACTCCTGTATTCAATGTTCTGACCAATGAAACCAAGCATGGGTGAAGGTTCCCCCCACCCCCGACTGCGCTGTGGGCTGGATGTTGTTTGATTTGAAGGTTTGATTCTCTGGGGTCCCAGTTGTATTAATGCAGTGTTCCCGTTACTGCAGGAACATCGGTTGTGAAGATACAGGCCCAGCATCCCGATGGCTCACACCGAGGAATCCTTTACAGCATCTTCAGTGGCAACGAAGACGGAGCCTTCACCATCCGCTCAAACACAGGTAGAGGGGCTGGGAGACACACATCCCCTCACAGACACCCTCACACTCACCCTCACAGTCACACTTACCCTCACACTTACCCTCACACTCACCCTCACACACACCCTCACACTTACACTCACACTTACCCTCATCCTCACGCTCACCCTCAAGCTCACCCTCACGCTCACCCTCACACTCACCCTCACACTGGAGGGTGGGGGGGTGACAACAGCCCCTCTCAGAAAGCCCTTACACCCCCACACTGTATCAAGGAGCAAGTGTGAGGTTATCCACTTTGGTAGAAATAATAGTAGGAGGGATTACTATTTAAAGGGTGAAAAGCTGCAGCATGCTACGGTGCAGAGGGACCTGGGGGTCCTTGTGCATGAGTCGCAAAAACCCAGTCTGCAGGTGCAGCAGGTGGTCAAGAAGGTCTTATGAGGAAAGGCTGAGGGACTTGAGGTTATTTTCATTAGAAAGAAGAAGGTTACGAGGTGACTTAATTGAGGCGTACAAGATGATCAGAGGGTTAGATAGGATGGACAGTGAGAGCCTTTTTCCTCGGATGGTGATGGCTAACACGAGGGGACATAGCTTTAAATTAAGGGGTGGTAATTATAGGGCGGATGTCAGAGGTAGGTTCTTTACTCAGAGGGTAGTAAGGGCATGGAATGCCCTGCCTGCAACAGTTGTGGACTCGCCAACTTTAAGGGCGTTCAAATGGTCAGTGGATAGGCATATGGATAACATTGGAATAGTTTAGGTTAGAGGGTCATTAGATTGGTTCCACTGGTCGGCGCAACATCGAGGGCCGAAGGGCCTGTACTGCGCTGGAATGTTCTATGTTCTATGAGGGAGTGCCGCACTGTCAGAGGGTCAGTGCTGAGGGAGCGCCGCACTGTCAGAGGGTCAGTGCTGAGGGAGCACCGAACTGTCAGAGGGTCAGTGCTGAGGGAGCGCCGCACTGTCAGAGGGTCAGTGCTGAGGGAGCGCCGAGTGTTGAAATCTGTGTTAACGATTCCAAGGCCTCAGTCTGTGGAGGGACACCGTTGTTCTCCTCAATATTCTTTGAATAATTTATTTGTCAAGGTGCAATAAGGTTTTGTATGGATTCCATCACAGTTTCTGGATTCTTGCTTTGCACAAATCGGTCTCTGTTATTCACAAAAACAAATGCTGCACTTCAGGGGAATTAATTAATTGCCTGCTAAATTTAACCCAAACATTCACCCTAAACCTAAACCCAAATGCTAACCCAAACGCGAACCCTAACGCTAACCCTAAACCCTAACCCTAAAGCCTAACTCTAAACCTAACCCTAACCCTAAACCCTAAACCGGAAACCCTAACCCTAAACCCTAACCCTAAACCCTAACCCTAAACCCTAAACCTGAAACCCTAAGCCTAAACCCTAACCCGAACCCTAAACGCTAACCCTAACCCTAAACGCTAACGCTAACCCTAAACCTAACCCTAATGCAAACCTAACCCTAACCCTAAACTCTAACCCTAAACTCTAACCCTAAACCCTAACCCTAACCCTAAACCCTAACCCGAACTCTAACCCTAAACCCTAACCCTAAACCCTAACCCTAAACCCTAACCCTAAACCCTAACCCGAACTCTAACCCTAAACCCTAACCCTAAACCTAAACCCTAACCCTAAACCCTAACCCTAAACCCTAACCCTAACCCTAAACTCTAACCCTAACTCTAACCCTAAACCCTAACCCTAACCCTAACCCTAAACTCTAACCCTAAACCCTAACCCTAACCCTAACCCTAACCCTAAACTCTAACCCTAAACCCTAACCCTAACCCTAACTCTAACTCTAACCCTAAACCCTAACCCTAACCCTAAACCTAAACCCTAACCCTAACCCTAACCCTAAACTCTAACCCTAAACCCTAACCCTAACCTTTAACCCTAATGCAGATCAGTTTGGGATGTTTTCCGGTAGAATTGTCAGTGATATTCCCAGGTTGTGTTGAACACACTCACTGATGGCCTCTGTCCTGCCCCCAGGTGATATCTCTGTGAAGAGTTCCTCAGGACTGGACTATGAACAAACCCCCAAGTTGCGACTGGTGATTAAAGCAGAATCTCCTTCCTCCTTTGTATTCACTGCCGTCACACTCAGTCTTCATGACGTCAATGACAATCTGCCACATTTTCAGCTGCAGAATTACGTGGCTTTTATTTGGGAAGCTCAGGGTTATAACACTCCGATCATGCAGGTAAGACAAAGCGAGACTCCAGGGAATCTTCAATGGACAGGTCACTAATTCATCTGGACCAAACTCTGAATGTGCAGAGCTATCCAGGATTCCATATCACCACATAGAGGCAGCGTGTGTATCAACCTGTGATCACAAAAAACAACAACAGACACAAAGCCCCAAACTCACTCGAGGCAGGGCAGTGGGCAGGTTCCTCCCTCATGGAGATATCTGTACACTGACACGTGTCTCTCAGACCCCTCTCTCTCTCTCTGTCTCTCACGGTGATATCTGTACACTGACTGGTGTCTCTCAGACCCCTCTCTCTCTCTCTCTCTCTCTCAGGGAGGTATCTGTACACTGACACGTGTCTCAGACCCCTCTCTCTCTCTCAGGGAGATATCTGTACACTGACTGGTGTCTCTCAGACCCCTCTCTCTCTCTCTGTCTCTCAGGGTGATATCTGTACACTGACTGGTGTCTCTCAGACCCCTCTCTCTCTCTCTCTCTCTCTCAGGGAGATATCTGTACACTGACTGGTGTCTCTCAGTCCTCTCTCTCTCAGGGAGATATCTGTACACTGACTGGTGTCTCTCAGACCCCTCTCTCTCTCTCTCTGAGGGAGATATGTCAGGAAGGCGAATGGGATGCTGGCCTTCATAGCGAGGGGGATTGAATATAAAAGTAGGGAGGTCTTGCTGCAGCTGTATAGGGCATTGGTGAGGCCGCAGCTGGGGTACTGTGTGCAGTTTTGGGCGCCGCACCTGCGCAAGGATATTTTGGCCCTGGAGGGAGTGCAGAGGAGGTTTACTAGGCTGATACCGGAGTTGAGGGGATTGAGCTATGAGGAGAGGCTGAATAAACTAGGCTTGTACTCGTTAGAGTTTAGAAGAATGAGGGGAGATCTCATTGAGACGTATAAGATGATGAATGGGATGGATAGGATAGAGGTGGAGAGGCTCTTCCCGCTCAGAAAGGACAGTAGGACTAGGGGGCACAGCCTCAAGATAAAGGGGAGGCGGTTTAGAACGGAGTTGAGGAGGAACTTCTTCACTCAAAGGGTGGTGAATCTCTGGAATTCTCTGCCCGTTGAAGTGGTGGAGGCTGCCTCGCTAAATATTTTTAAGAAGCGGGTTGATGGGTTCTTGATAAGAGAGGGGATTAAGGGTTATGGGGAGAGGGCGGGAAAGTGGAACTGAGCCACAACAGATCAGCCATGATCTTATTGAATGGCGGGGCAGGCTCGAAGGGCTAGATGGCCTACTCCTGCTCCTATTTCTTATGTTCTTATGTTCTTATGATATCTGTACACTGACTGGTGTCTCTCAGTCCCCTCTCTCTTTCAGGAGATATCTGTACACTGACTGGCGTCTCTCAGTCCCCTCTCTCTCTCTCTCAGGGAGATATCTGTACACTGACTGGTGTCTCTCAGTCCCCTCTCTCTCTCTCAGGGAGATATCTGTAAGAACATAAGAACATAAGAACATAAGAAATAGGAGCAGGAGTAGGCCATCTGGCCCTTCGAGCCTGCCCCGCCATTCAATAAGATCATGGCTGATCTGTCGTGGCTCAGTTCCACTTTCCCGCCCTCTCCCCATAACCCTTAATCCCCTCTCTTATCAAGAACCCATCAACCAGCTTCTTAAAAATATTTAGCGAGGCAGCCTCCACCACTTCAACGGGCAGAGAATTCCAGAGATTCACCACCCTTTGAGTGAAGAAGTTCCTCCTCAACTCCGTTCTAAACCGCCCCCACTTTATCTTGAGGCTGTGCCCCCTAGTCCTACTGTCTTTTTTGAGCGGGAAGAGTCTCTCCACCTCTATCCTATCCATCCCATTCATCATCTTATACACTGACTGGTATCTCTCAGTCCCCTCTCTCTCTCTCAGGGAGATATCTGTACACTGACTGGTATCTCTCAGTCCCCCCTCTCTCTCAATATCATCAATATCCTCTTTAATTAACAATGACAATGCATAAAATGCCTTGGGATTCTCCTTAATCCTATTCTGCCAAGGACATTTTGTGACCTCTTTTCACCCTCCAAACTCTCTGTTTGAGCTCTTCTCTACTTTCCCTGTATTCTTCAAATGCTTCATCTGTTTTTAGTTGCCTTGACCTGATGTACGCATCTCTTTTTGACTAGACTCTCGATTTCCCTGGTCATCCATAGTTCCTGAATTCTGCCTTTCCTGTCCTTCCTTTTCATAGCCACACACCTGTTCTAGAACATTAAAACTAGAAGCAGGAGTAGGTCACCTGACCCCTTGAGCTGCTCCATCATTCAATAAGAAATCCTATTCTCTGACCAACTGCTCCTTAAATGACTCTCAGATGCCAGATGTGGATTTACCCTCAAACAGCCTCTAAATCCTGCCTAATCTGGTTGTCGTTAACCTTCCCCCAATTTAACACTTTAACCCTAGGACGACACTCATCCTTTTCCATCAGTATCCAAAAGCTTATGGAATTGTGTCACTGTTTACCGCATGTTCCCCATTGCGATCTGGCTGGGCTCATTCCCTAATAGCAGGTCCAGTATCACCCCCTTCTCTAGTGTTCTCCCAGAGGGGAGTGGATCTGTGGAATTCTTTCCTGCAGATGGTTGTAGATGTTGGGTTATTAAGTATACTCAAGACTGAGATAGACAGATTTTTAATCAGGAAGCGAATCGAGGATTATGGGGAAAGAGTGGGAAAGTGGAGTTGAGGATGATCATATTGAATAGTTGGATGGGCTGAATGGCCACCTTCTGCTTCTAATCTTAAGGCCTGATTTTCTGTCTATCAGTCTGCCTCTTTCTAATTGATTGTTTGTTGTTTTGTGTCCCTCAGGTTTTGGCAAATGATTTGGACCAGGGACAAAATGGTCAAGTGACTTACTCCATCGCAGCTTCTTCCCAGAGTGACCTTTTCCGGATCAACCCCTTGACAGGAGATATCAGCACAGCTGCCATCATGGACCGAGAGATCTGGCCAAAGACTCAGTAAGTACTGATCGCACCACAGAACATAGAACATTACAGCGCAGCACAGGCCCTACAGCCCTCGATGTTGTGCCGACCTGTGAAACCAATCTAAAGCCCATCTAACTTACACTATTCCAATATCATCCGTATGTTTATCCAATGACCATTTAAATGCCCTTAATGTTGGCAAATCCACAACTGCTGCAGGCAGGGCATTCCACACCTTACTACCTTGTGCATGAGTCGCAAAAACCCAGCCTGCAAGTGCAGCAGGTGGTCAGGAAGGCGAATGGGATGCTGGCCTTCATAGCGAGGGGGATTGAATATAAAAGTAGGGAGGTCTTGCTGCAGCTGTATAGGGCATTGGTGAGGCCGCAGCTGGAGTACTGTGTGCAGTTTTGGGCGCCGCACCTGCGCAAGGATATTTTGGCCCTGGAGGGAGTGCAGAGGAGGTTTACTAGGCTGATACCGGAGTTGAGGGGGTTGAGCTATGAGGAGAGGCTGAATAAACTAGGCTTGTACTCGTTAGTTTAGAAGAATGAGGGGAGATCTCATTGAGACGTATAAGATGATGAATGGGATGGATAGGATAGAGGTGGAGAGACTCTTCCCGCTCAAAAAAGACAGTAGGACTAGGGGGCACAGCCTCAAGATAAAGGGGGGGCGGTTCAGAACGGAGTTGAGGAGGAACTTCTTCACTCAAAGGGTGGTGAATCTCTGGAATTCTCTGCCCGTTGAAGTGGTGGAGGCTGCCTCGCTAAATATTTTTAAGAAGCGGGTTGATGGGTTTTTGATAAGAGAGGGGATTAAGGGTTATGGGGAGAGGGCGGGAAAGTGGAACTGAGCCACGACAGATCAGCCATGATCTTATTGAATGGCGGGGCAGGCTCGAAGGGCCAGATGGCCTACTCCTGCTCCTATTTCTTATGTTCTTATGTTCTTATGTACCCTCTGAGTAAAGAACCTACCTCTGACATCTGTCCTATAATTACCACCCCTTAATTTAAAGCTATGTCCCCTCGTATTAGCCATCACCATCGGAGGAAAAAGGCTCTCACTGTCCATCCTATCTAACCCTCTGATCATCTTGTATGCCTCTATTAGGTCACCTCTTAACCTTCTCTCTAATGAAAATAACCTCAAGTCCCTCAGCCTTTCCTCATAAGACCTTCCCACCATACCAGGCGACATCCTGGTAAACCTCCTCTGCACCCTTTCCAATGCCTCCACATCTTTCTTATAATGCGGCGACCAGAACTGTACGCAATACTCCAAGTGCGGCCGCACCAGAGTTTTGTACAGTTGTAACATGACCTCACGGCTCTGAAATTCAATCCCTCTACCAATAAAAGCTAACACGCCGTACGCCTTCTAACAACCTTATCAACCTGGGTGCCAACTTTCAGGGAGCTATGCACATGTACACCGAGATCTCTCTGTTCGTCCACACTACCAAGTATCTTACCATTAGCCCAGTACTCTGTATTCCTGTTACTCTTTCCAAAGTGAATCACCTCACACTTTTCCACATTAAACTCCATTTGCCACCTCTCAGCCCAGCTCTGCAGCTTATCTATGTCCCTCTGTAACCTGCACCATCCTTCCGCACTGTCCACAACTCCACCAACTTTAGTGTCATCCACAAATTTACTAACCCATCCTTCTACACCCTCGTCCAGGTCATTTATAAAAATGACAAACAGCAGTGGCCCCAAAACAGATCCTTGAGGTACACCACTTGTAACTGAACTCCAGGATGAATATTTCCCATCAACCACCACCCTCTGTCTTCTATCAGCTAGCCAATTCCTGATCCAAACTGCTAAATCACCCTCAATCCCATGCATCTGCATTTTCTGCAATAGCCTACCATGGGTAACCTTATCAAACGCTTTGCTAAAATCCATATACACCACGTCAACTGCCTTACCCTTATCCACCTCTTTGGTCACCTTCTCAAAGAACTCAATAAGGTTTGTGAGGCACGACCTACCCTTCACAAAACCGTATTGACTATCCCTAATCAATTTATGTCTTTCAAGTTAATAATAGTCCTATCTCTTATAATCCTTTCCAAAACTTCACTGGTCTATAATTCCCAGGATGGTCTCTACTCCCCTTCTTGAACAAGGGGACAACATTTGCTATCCTCCAGTCTTCCGGCACTATACCTGTAGCCAATGACGACATGAAGATCAAAGCCAAAGGCTCTGCAATCTCCCCCCTAGCCTCCCAGAGAATCCGAGGGTGAATCCCATCTGGCCCAGACGACTTATCAATTTTCATACTTTCCAGAATTGCCAACACCTCCTCCTTATGTACCTCAATCCCAATCTTCCTCCCTATCTGACAGGTACATACTTATCAAGGACACGCAGTAGCTGGTTTACTAAAGAAGTTGAATCTCTTGTGTGTGAGATAGAGGGAAATTTGGCCGATTGGATAAGTAACTGGCTGTCTCATAGAAGACAGAGGGTGGTGGTAGAGGGAAAATTTTCAGGCTGGAGGCCAGTTACCAGCGGTGTACCACAGGGATCAGTGCTGGGTCCTCTGCTATTTGTGATTTTTATCAATGACTTGGAAGAGGGGGCTGAAGGGTGGGTGAGTAAATTTGCTGATGACACCAAGACTGATGGAGTAATGGATGAGGTGGAGGGGTCTTGTAGGCTGCAAGGAGACATTGATAGGATGCAGAGCTGGGCTGAAAAGGGGCAGATGGAGCTTAACCCTGATAAGTGCGAGGTGATTCATTTTGGTAGGACAAACTTGAATGTGGATTAGAGGGTCAACGGCAGGATTCTGAGGAATGTGGAGGAACAGAGAGATCTTGGGGTTCATATCCACAGATCTCTGAAGGTTGCCACACAAGTGGATAGAGCTGTGAAGAAGGCTGATAGTGTGTTAGTGTTTATTAACAGAGGGTTTGAGTTTAAGAGCCATGGGGTTACTATACCGGACGTTGATGAGAGCACATTTGGAATATTGGGTGCAGTTCTGGTCACCTCACTATAAGAAGGATGTGGAAGCATTGGAGAGAGTGCAGAGAAGATTTACCAGGATGCTGCCTGGTTTGGAGGGTAGGTCTTATGAGGAAAGGTTGAGGGAGCTGGGGCTTTTCTCTTTAGAGCGGAGGAGGATGAGAGGCAACTTAATAGAGGTTTATAAGATGATGAGGGGGATGGATAGAGTAGACGTGCAGAGACTATTTCCTCGGGTGGATGTAGCTGTTACTAGGGGGCAAAACTATAAGGTTCATAGTGGGAGATATAGGAGGGATGTCCGAGGTAGATTCTTTACTCAGAGAGTGGTTGGGGTGTGGAATACACTGCCTGCTGTGATAGTGGAGTCGGACACTTTAGGAACTTTGAAGCGGTTATTGGATAGGCACATGGAGCACACCAGAATGATAGGGAGTGGGATAGCTTGATCTTGGGGTTTGGACATAGCTCGGAACAACATTGAGGGTCGAAGGGCCTGTACTGTGCTGTACTGTTCTATGTTTCTATCCCAGTATTGATCCCATGCCAATCTTGACTCTGATCCCTGTGGAACTTCATTTCCCACTTCCAGTCGCTCTGAATAAGGATTTTTCCTGCAGCTTGCTCTATTGAAGCCAATCTCCATTCCCGATTCATTCCCGATCCATTCCCGATCTAGTCTGTCCCATCCCCAGACACCACATTGTCTGAAGCTGCTGATTGGTGTATTCTGGGCACCAGGATGATTTGAGAATCTGGATAAATGATATCTAATGCATCACCGTTACCGACTCTCCTCTCTCCATAGAAATTACATCCGAATGGTGCAGGAAAACTTCCCCTTTACAATCTGTGCTGATTGCATTCTCACGATTCTGGACGCTAACTCGATCTGCCGTTACTGATATTTGTGATGATTTGAAACTGGCCACTTTTTGCATTAATTTCTGCTGATGTGATTTCAGGCTGCGTTTGACCGCGACAGACAGAGGGACACCGAGGCTGGTGGGTACGGCCACCCTCACCGTCATCATCCTGGATCTAAATGACAACAGCCCAACCATCCCACTGCCCCGTGTGGTTCGCGTCCCCGAGAGTGAGTGACCACTCGCACACTCACACGCACACTCGCGCACACTCACACTCACACACACACACTCACACGCACACTCGCACACACACTCACACGCACACTCACACGCACACGCACACTCACACTCACACACTCACACGCACACTCGCACGCACACTCGCACACACGCACACTCACACTCACAAACGCACACGCACACTCACACTCACACACGCACACTCACACACTCACACACGCACACTCGCACGCACACACGCACACTCACACTCACAAACGCACACGCACACTCACACTCACACACGCACACTCACACACTCACACACGCACACTCACACTCACACACGCACACTCACACTCACACACTCGCACACTCACACGCACACTCACACGCACACTCACACACTCACACGCACACTCACACGCACACTCGCTCGCACACACGCACACTCACACTCACAAACGCACACGCACACTCACACTCACACACGCGCACTCACACACTCACACACTCACACACGCACACTCACACTCACACGCACACTCACACTCACACACTCACACGCACACTCGCACGCACACTCGCACACACGCACACTCACACTCACAAACGCACACTCACACTCACACACTCACACACGCACACTCACACACGCACACTCACACACTCACACACGCACACTCACACTCACACACTCACACACTCACACTCACACACTCACACACGCACACTCACACTCACACACTCACACACTCACACTCGCACACTCACACGCACACTCGCACGCACACACGCACACTCACACTCACAAACGCACACTCACACACACGCACACTCACACGCACACTCACTCGCACACTCACACGCACACTCACACTCGCACACACGCACACTCACACACTCACACGCACACTCACACACTCACACGCACACTCACACTCACACTCTCGCACGCACACACGCACTCACTCACACACACACACTCACACTCTCACACACACACACACACACACACATTCTCACACGCACACACAGACACACACTCACTCGCACACACGCACGCACACACACAAATTCTCACACACACATGCTCACTCACACACATACACACATACACACACACACACACATACATACTCACATACACACACTCTCACATACACGTGTATATACACACACACATGCACACACCCATACTCATGCACACACACGCACACATATGCACACACGCACATACACATGCACACACATACCACACACACGCACAAACACACACGCATACACACATATACTCAAACACAAACTATTTCTCTCTTGTATGTTCGCACATATGAAGAACAAAAATCACTACAAGATTCAAATTGGACAAACAAACTAGCAGTGGTTCAGTGGAGGAGGAATTTCTGGAGCATATGCGGTGGTTTTTTTTTATACAAATACATTGAGGAACCACCCAGAGAACAGGGTGTTCTAGACTGAGTTCTTAAAGGCTGACAAACCCCCAGGATCTGATAATCTACATCCCAGATTATTAAAGGAAGCAGCCCTGGAAATATAGGATGTATTGTTGGACATCTTCCAAAATTCGATAGACTCTGGAGCAGTTCCTGCAGATTGGAGGGTGGCGAATGTAATCCCACTATTTAAAAATGCCCAGCACTCAGAACAAGACCCATTTATTCCCATTCTCTATTCCCCATTTGTTGATCCATGCCAGTACATTACCCCCTATTCCCTGGGCTTCAATTTTACCCACTGACCTCTTATGAGGGACATTACCAAAAGCCTGGGCTAGGTGGGGTAGGTGGGACCTGTTCAGGTGGGATGGGGTTGGTCTGAACCGTGCTGGGACCAGAGTCCTGGTGAATCGTGTAAATAGGAATGTAGACAGGGCTTTAAACTAATTGGGGGGGGGAGGGTGCGAGGGTCGGTGACGTTACGAGGTCTAAAGTTAAGGAGAGGGTACAGGTAAGGGAAGAGGCCGAGGATGTCCCAATAATAAAGGGAGTAGGGGGCGTGAGTATGGTTGGTGGTGTTCTGGCAAATAGGGTCCAGGTGAAGGCTGGGATGAAAGCGCTTTATCTGAATGCACGAAGCATTCGGAATAAAGTGGATGAGCTGATGGCACAGATCAGCACAAATGGATACGATCTGGTGGCCATTACAGAGACGTGGCTGCAAGGTGACAGGGACTGGGAGCTGAATGTCCAGGGGTATCAAGTGTTTAGGAAGGATAGGCAGGAGGGAAATGTGGGGGGCGTAGCTCTGCTGATTAAGGATAGCATCAGGGTGGTAGCAAGGGATGATATCGGAGCCAAAGAGCAGAAAGTGGAATCATTGTGGGTGGAGATTAGGAACAGCAAAGGGAGGAAGACGCTGGTGGGTGTCGTCTATAGGCCCCCCAATAATGATCTGGAGGTGGGGCGGGCTGTTAACGCGCAAATAAGTGCGGCGTGCAGGAATGGGACGGCCGTAATTATGGGGGATTTCAATCTACATATTGATTGGTTGACCCATGTTGGACGCGGTGGGCTTGAGGAAGAGTTCTTGGAATGCTGCCGGGATAGTTTCCTTGAACAGTGTGTGTTGGAGCCGACGAGGGAGCGAGCTATCTTGGATCTGGTGCTATGTAATGAGGCGGGTAGAATTAGGGACCTTGCGGTGAAGGATCCTCTTGGAGAGAGTGATCATTGTATGGTGGAGTTTCTGGTGCAGATGGAGGAGGAGAAAGTGGGTTCCCGGACACGCGTACTTTGTTTGAACAGAGGGGAGTATGGTAGGATGAGAGAAGAATTGGCGAATGTGGACTGGGGGAGCGCGTTGGAAGGTAGGTCTGCTGAGGAGCAGTGGAGGATCTTTAAGGAGATCTTTCTTGGTGCTCAGCAGAAATTTATTCCGATGGTCAAAAAGGACCGTAGATAACGAAGGAGGTGAAGGAAAGTGTTAAATTAAAAGCGGAGGCGTTTAGAGTAGCTAAGAGTAGTGGGCGAGAAGAGGATTGGGAGAGGTTTAAATGTCAACAAAGATTGACAAAGAAGTTGATAAAGAAGGGTAGGAGAAACTATGAAGCTGGGCTAGCGCTTAATATAAAAAAGAATAGCAAGAGTTTTTATAAATATATAAAAAGGAAGAGGCTGGCTAGGGTGAATGTTGGTCCTTTAGAGGATGAGAAGGGGGACTTAGTGGTAGGGGATGGGGATATGGCTAAGGTCTTGAATAACTTTTTTGTTTCTGTCTTCACGGAGGAGGACGTGAATAATTTGCCGGGTGTTAGCGATGGAAAGGTGGTAGGACTGGAGGGTCTTAATGACATTACTGTTACTAGAGAGGCGGTGCTCGACAGACTGGAGGGGCTGATTGTGGACAAGTCCCCAGGGCCGGATGGAATGCATCCGAGGGTTCTGAAAGAAATGGCGGAGGTGATAGTGGATGCCTTGGTGGTTATTTTCCAGACGTCGCTGGATTCTGGGGAAGTGCCGGAAGATTGGAAAACGGCTAATGTTACGCCGTTGTTTAAGAAGGGTGGCAGGCAAAAGGCGGGGAATTATAGGCCGGTTAGTTTAACGTCTGTTGTAGGTAAAATGTTAGAATCCGTCATCAAGGAGGAAATAGCGAGGCATCTTGAGGGGAACTGCTTGATAGAGCAGACGCAGCACGGTTTCGTTAAGGGGAAGTCGTGTCTGACAAATTTACTGGAGTTCTATGAGGATGTGTCTAGGGCGGTGGACAGAGGAGAGCCGGTGGATGTGGTCTTTCTTGATTTTCAGAAGGCGTTTGACAAGGTACCTCACAAGAGGTTATTGCAGAAGGTCAGGGGGCATGGAGTTGGGGGTAGGGTGTTAGCTTGGATAGAGGACTGGTTGTCAAATAGGAGGCAGAGAGTGGGGGTCAATGGGTGCTATTCGGATTGGCGGTTGGTGACTAGTGGAGTGCCCCAGGGGTCGGTGCTGGGGCCTCAGCTATTTACCATTTATATAGATGATCTGGAGGAGGGAACAGAGAGTATGGTGTCGAAATTTGCTGATGACACCAAGATTGGTGGAACGGCAAATTGTGCGGAGGGTGTGGAGAGTCTGCAGAAGGATCTAGATAGGCTGGGCGAATGGGCCAGGAACTGGCAAATGGAATTTAATGTTGGCAAGTGTGAGGTGGTCCACTTTGGTAGGAATAATGGTAGGAAGGACTATTACTTATGTGGCGAAAAACTGCAGCAGGCGACGGTGCAGAGGGACTTGGGGGTCCTTGTGCATGAGTCGCAAAAACCCAGCTTGCAGGTGCAGCAGGTGGTCAGGAAGGCGAATGGGATGCTGGCCTTCATAGCGAGGGGGATTGAATATAAAAGTAGGGAGGTCTTGCTGCAGCTGTACAGGGCATTGGTGAGGCCGCAGCTGGAGTACTGTGTGCAATTTTGGTCGCCGCACTTACGCAAGGATATTTTGGCCTTGGAGGGAGTGCAGAGGAGGTTTACTAGGCTGATGCCGGAGTTGAGGGGGTTGAGCTATGAGGAGAGGCTGAATAAACTAGGCTTGTACTCGTTAGAGTTTAGAAGAATGAGGGGAGATCTCATTGAGACGTATAAGATGATGAATGGGATGGATAGGATAGAGGTGGAGAGACTCTTCCCGCTCAAAAAAGACAGTAGGACTAGGGGGCACAGCCTCAAGATAAAGGGGGGACGGTTTAGAACGGAGTTGAGGAGGAACTTCTTCACTCAAAGGGTGGTGAATCTCTGGAATTCTCTGCCCGTTGAAGTGGTGGAGGCTGCCTCGCTAAATATATTTAAGACGCGGGTTGATGGGTTTTTGATAAGAGAGGGGATTAAGGGTTATGGGGAGAGGGCGGGAATGTGGAACTGAGCCACGACAGATCAGCCATGATCTTATTGAATGGCGGGGCAGGCTCGAAGGGCTAGATGGCCTACTCCTGCTCCTATTTCTTATGTTCTTATGTTCTTCTGAAAGCCCAAATACACCACATCCACTAGTTCTCCCGTGTCTATTCTCCCTGTTACATCCTCAGAAAACTCCAGTTGATTTGTCCAATCCTGTTAATGATTCCCTGCTGCTGTCAGACTTTTGAATGGACCTACCTTACATTAAGTTGATCTTTCTCTATACCCTCGCTGTGACTGTAACACTACATTCTGCACCCTCTCCTTTCCTTCTCTATGAACAGTATGCTTTGTCGGTATAGCGTGCAAGAAACAATACTTTTTACTGTGTTAATACAGGTGACAATAAATCAAAATCAGATATTCTGTTATCACGTCTCTTACAATCATCGCTAGTACCTTCCTGACGACAGGGACCCGATTTTACCATTTGGAGTCTGAGGGTTGGATCCGGGTGTAATACAGATCCGAGCCCGGAATCCCCGTTCCAGCGCGCCCGTACGTTTTTTGCTGGCTCCATTCCGATTTGTGCTGTGGGTGGGGCTTAGCACTGCCGGAACGATCGGAGCAGATCCGGAGCAGCGTGTCCGGATCGGGAAAGAGGGAAAAAGCAGAGAGAGCGGCTCCCCCCACCCGACACAGATCATTCTCGGGGTGGGTGGGGGCTGATTGTTGTCCGGTGGTGGGGGTGGGGGAGGGGAGGCCCGATCACTCGCTGTTGGGGGGGGAGTCAGGGGGTCCGCTGCCACTCTGCGGGCGATTGGCCACATGTCCACTTCGGGAGGAGGGGGATTCGTTCCTCCAGGTGGGGAGGAGGGTCGCTCGCAAAATGGCAGTGGGGACACCTCTGCCCACCATCCCCTCCAGATCCCCCCCACCAGAGATCCCCCCCCCTCCCACCTGCCATCAGTGAGCAATCAGGCCCCCCCCCCCCCCCCTACCAGACAATGACCAGCCCTCTCGCCCCCCCCCCCCCGAGGATGCTATTAAATCATCGAGCTGCCCGATTTGGGTACAGACCGGATCTGCACCCAAATCAGGTGTCGGTAAAACCGCGATCTGCTCGAATTCGGGTACAGATCGCGTTAAAGACCCAACAAAGTTTTGGTAAAATCAGGCCCCTGATGTCAGGTCTATAATTTTCCCTTTTGTCTCTCCAATCTCTCATTCTCAACACAACACATTCACGTTTAGACACAAACTCTACACACATGCATTCACACAAAGAACAAAGAAAATTACAGCACAGGAACAGGCCCTTCGGCCCCTCCATGTCCGCACCGACCATGATGCCTGAACTAAGGGACATCCTATTGAACCAAGTTACTGCGGTTCTTTGGAGGAATAACACATGCCATGGATAAAGGGGAACCCGTAGATGTTATGTACTTGGATTTCCAGAAGGCATTTGATAAGGCACCACATCAAAGGTTATTGTGGAAAATAAAAGCTCATGGAACAGTGGGAAAGATATTAGACTGGATTGGAAACTGTCTGGCTGGCAGAGAGTACGTATAAATGGATATTTTTCTGATTAGCAGGGTGTGGTGAGTAGTTCCGCAGAGAACCAGGCTGGGGCCTCAATTCATATCACAGGCTTAGACGAGGGGAGTGAAAGCCTTGGTGTGAGTGACTGAGTGAGTGAATGTGAGTGAGTGAAAATATGTGAGTGTGTATGGTAATTTATGTGTGCATATAAAAGTGAATGTGTAAGTGAGGAAGGCAGGGTTTGTGTTTGTATGAGTGAGTGAAAACTGGGACATTAGCAGCAAGAGGCACCTGGATGGGTACATGAGTAGGGAAGAAATAGAGAGATACAGTCCAGTAAGGGCAGAAGGGTTAGTTTAGTTTATTTAGGGCATCATGATTGGCACAGGCTTGGAGGGCCGAAGGGCCTGTTCCTGTGCTGTACTTTTCTTTGTTCTTTGTTTCTAGTTTGTACAGCTGGATATGGAAGGACTGCAGAGCTTAGATCTGATCTGTTGGTTGTGGGATTGCTGTTTTTTCCGTTTGGTATGCAGAGTCCTGTGTTGGAAATTCATTTTTAAATATTCCTGGTGCTGCTCCCAGCAAGCCCTCCTGCACTCTTCATTGAACCAGGGTTGATGCCCTGGTTTGATGGTAATGGTTGAGTGGGGGATATACCGGGCCATGAACATAGAACATAGAACATTACAGCGCAGAACAGGCCCTTCGGCCCACGATGTTGCGCCGACCAGTTACAAAAACAATGACCCACTAGCCTATACCAATCCCTTTTCGTCCATAAACCTATCCAGAGATCTCTTAAACGCCCCCAAACTAGACGCATTTACAACTGCAGCAGGCAGGGCATTCCAATCCCTCACCACCCGCTGGGTAAAGAACCTACCCCTGACATCCGTCCTGTAGCTACCCCCCCTTAATTTAAAGCCATGCCCCCTCGTGCTAGCTTTCTCCATCCGAGGAAAAAGGCTATCACTATCCACCCTATCTAAACCTCTAATCATCTTATATGTTTCAATAAGATCCCCTCTTAGCCGCCTTCTTTCCAACGAAAACAACCCTAGATCCCTCAGTCTCTCCTCATAGGACCTCCCCACCATACCAGGCAACATCCTGGTAAACCTCCTCTGCACCCTCTCCAACGCCTCCACATCCTTCTTGTAATGCGGGGACCAGAACTGCACACAATACTCCAAGTGCGGCCGCACTAGAGTAGTGTACAGTTGCAACATTACACTGCGACTCCTAAATTCAATCCCCCTACCAATAAACGCCAAGACACCGTACGCCTTCTTGACAACCTTATCTACTTGATTCCCAACTTTCAGGGATCTATGTACACACACACCTAGATCCCTCTGTTCATCCACACTATTCAAAGTCCTCCCGTTAGCCCTATACTCGACACATCTGTTGCTCCTACCAAAGTGAATTACCTCACACTTCTCCGCATTAAATTCCATCCGCCACCTCTCGGCCCAGCTCTGCAACCTATCTAAGTCTCCCTGCAGACTATGACACCCTTCCTCACAATCTACCACACCTCCAACTTTGGTGTCATCAGCAAATTTACTAATCCACCCAACTATACCCTCATCCAGATCATTAATAAAAATTACAAACAACAGTGGCCCCAAAACAGATCCCTGAGGCACACCACTCGTAACTGCACTCCATGATGAATATTTACCATCCACCACCACCCTCTGTCTCCTATCTGATAGCCAATTCCTGATCCAACTTCCTAGATTACCCACAATCCCATACATCTGCATTTTCTGCAGAAGCCTACCATGGTGAACCTTATCGAACGCCTTACTAAAATCCATGTATACCACGTCAACTGCCTTACCCCCATCCACCTCTTTGGTCACCTTCTCAAAAAGGTGAGGTTACAGACTGTGCTGAGTACAATTCCACTGCTGTTGATGGCCCACAGCACCTCCTGGACGCCCAGTCTGGAGTTGTTAGATCGGTTCGATGTCTGTCCCATTTAACACGGTGATTGTGACACACAACATGATGGAGGGTATTCTCAACGTGAAGGTGGGACTTTGTCTCCCCAAAGACTCTCCTCCTGATACTGTCATGGAGAGACTCGTGTGTGACAGGTAGGATGAGGTCTTGTATGTTTTTCCCTCTTGTTGGTTCCCTCACCACTTGCCCAGTTTAACCTTGTTAATGATTGGTCCTTGCACCTTCCCCGTGACGGATCCCAAGCTAACTGACCAATAGCTGCCTGGTTTCTGCCTCCCTTCCTCCTTAAATAGAGGGATCTGATTGGCTCCTTTCCAATCTGGTGGAAACTTCCCAATTCTAATGAATTTTGTAAAATTATCACCAACACTTCTTGCCAGTCAAGTAACATCTTCATTTTTGAATTCTTATCCATGTTGGAATTCCTCACAGAACCTCTGCAATTCTCTCCCACACCTCTGCAGCTCACCTCAGGCACTGATTGGTTAGCTAATGTTGCTTGTTGGCTGTTTGGTTTTCGAATGCTCGTTGAACATAAGAAATAGGAGCAGGAGTAGGCCATCCAGCCCTTCGAGCCTGCCCCGCCATTCAATAAGATCATGGCTGATCTGTTGTGGCTCAGTTCCACATTCCCGCCCTCTCCCCATAACCCTTAATCCCCTCTCTTATCAAGAACCCATCAACCCGCTTCTTAAAAATATTTAGCGAGGCAGCCTCCACCACTTCAACGGCCAGAGAATTCCAGAGATTCACCACCCTTTGAGTGAAGAAGTTCCTCCTCAACTCCGTTCTAAACCGCCTCCCCTTTATCTTGAGGCTGTGCCCCCTAGTCCTACTGTCTTTTTTGAGCGGGAAGAGTCTCTCCACCTCTATCCTATCCATCCCATTCATCATCTTATACGTCTCAATGAGATCTCCCCTCATTCTTCTAAACTCTAACGAGTACAAGCCTAGTTTATTCAGCCCCTCCTCATAGCTCAATCCCCTCAACTCCGGTATCAGCCTAGTAAACCTCCTCTGCACTCCCTCCAGGGCCAAAATATCCTTGCGTAAGTGCGGCGACCAAAACTGCACACAGTACTCCAGCTGCGGTCTCACCAATGCCCTATACAGCTGCAGCAAGACCTCCCTACTTTTATATTCAATCCCCCTCGCTATGAAGGCCAGCATCCCATTCGCCTTCCTGACCACCTGCTGCACCTGCAAGCTGGGTTTTTGCGACTCATGCACAAGGACCCCGAGGTCCCTCTGCACCGTCGCCTGCTGCAGTTTTTCACCACATAAGTAATAGTCCTTCCTACCATTCTTCCTACCAAAGTGGACCACCTCACACTTGCCAACATTAAATTCCGTTTGCCATTTCCTGGCCCATTCGCCCAGCCTATCTAGATCCTTCTGCAGACTCTCCACACCCTCCGCACAATTTGCCTTTCCCCCAATCTTGGTGTCATCAGCAAATTTCGACACCCTACACTCGGTTCCCTCCTCCAGATCATCTATATAAATGGTAAATAGCTGAGGCCCCAGCACCGACCCCTGGGGCACCCCACTAGTCACCAACCGCCAATCCGAATAGCACCCATTGACCCCCACTCTCTGCCTCCTATTTGACAACCAATCCTCTATCCACGCTAACACCCTACCCCCAACTCCATGTCCCCCTGACCTTCTGCAATAACCTCTTGTGAGGTACCTTGTCAAACGCCTTCTGAAAATCAAGAAAGACCACATCCACCGGCTCTCCTCTATCCACTGCCCTAGACACATCCTCATAGAACTCCAGTAAATTTGTCAGACACGACTTCCCCTTAACGAAACCGTGCTGCGTCTGCTCTATCAAGCAATTCCCTTCAAGATGCCTCGCAATTTCCTCCTTAATGACGGATTCTAACATTTTACCTACCACAGACGTTAAACTAACCGGCCTATAATTCCCCGCCTTTTGCCTGGCACCCTTCTTAAACAACAGCGTAACATTAGCCGTTTTCCAATCTTCCGGCACTTCCCCGGAATCCAGCGACGTCTGGAAAATAACCACCAAGGCATCCACTATCACCTCCGCCATTTCTTTCAGAACCCTCGGATGCATTCCATCCGGCCCTGGGGACTTGTCCACAATCAGCCCCTCCAGTCTGTCGAGCACCACCTCTCTAGTAACAGTAATGTCATTAAGACCCTCCATTCCTACCACCTTTCCATCGCTAACACCTGGAGATTGTTGTGTGAAAAATGCTGAGTTAATAAATGTTCACCTGAAGATGTTCAGTGAAGTAGCAGCAAGATTCCACTGTGTTTGATATGCCCCTGTCCAGGACAGGCTGGGTGCTGCTCAGTTTTGGTTGCCGCACTTGCGCAAGGATATTTTGGCCTTGGAGGGAGTGCAGAGGAGGTTCACTAGGCTGATACCGGAGATGAGAGGGTTGGACAATGAAGAGAGACTAAATAGACTGGGTCTGTACTCATTGGAGTTTAGAAGGATGAGGGGGGATCTTATAGAGACGTGTAAGACAATGAAAGGGATGGATAGGGTAGAGGTAGAGAGATTCTTCCCGCTCAGAAAGGACAGCAGGACTAGAGGACACAGCATCAAGATAAGTGGGGGGCGCAGTTTAGAACATAAGAACATAAGAAATAGGAGCAGGTGTAGGCCATCTAGCCCTTCGAGCCTGCCCCGCCATTCAATAAGATCATGGCTAATCTGAAGTGGCTCAGTTGCACTTTCCCGCTCTCCCCATAACCCTTAATTCCCCTGTCTATCAGAAACCTATCTACCTGTGACTTAAATATATTTAGCGAGGCAGCCTCCACCACTTCAACGGGCAGAGAATTCCAGAGATTCACCACCCTTTGAATGAAGAAGTTCCTCCTCAACTCCGTTCTAAACTGCCCCCCCTTTATCTTGAGGCCCCCTAGTCCTACTGTCCTTTCTGAGCAGGAAGAGTCTCTCCACCTCTATCCTATCCATCCCATTCATCATCTTATATGTCTCAATGAGATCTCCCCTCATTCTTCTAAACTCTAATGAGTACAAGCCTAGTTTATTCAGCCTCTCCTCATAGCTCAAACCCCTCAACTCCAGTATCAGCCTGGTAAACCTCCTCTGCACTCCCTCCAAGACCAAAATATCCTTGCATAAGTGCGGCGACCAAAACTGCACACAGTGCTCCAGCTGCGGCCTCACCAATGCCCTGTACAGTTGCAGCAAGACCTCCCTACTTTTATATTCAATCCCCCTCGCTATGAAGGCCAGCATCCCATTCGCCTTCCTGACCACCTGCTGCACCTGCAGGCTGGGTTTTTGCGACTCATGCACAAGGACCCCGAGGTCCCTCTGCACCGTCGCATGCTGCAGTTTTTCGCCATGTAAGTAATAGTCCTTTCTACCATTATTCCTACCAAAGTGGACCACCTCACACTTGCCAACATTAAATTCCATTTGCCAGTTCCTGGCCCATTCGCCCAGCCTATCTAGATCCTTCTGCAGACTCTCCACACCCTCCGCACAATTTGCCGTTCCACCAATCTTGGTGTCATCAGCAAATTTCAACACCCTACACTCGGTTCCCTCCTCCAGATCATCTATATAAATGGTAAATAGCTGAGGCCCCAGCACCGACCCCTGGGGCACTCCACTAGTCACCATCCGCCAATCCGAATAGCACCCATTGACCCCCACTCTCTGTCTCCTATTTGACAACCAATCCTCTATCCACGCTAACACCCTACCCCCAACTCCATGCCCCCTTACCTTCTGCAATAACCTCTTGTGAGGTACTTTGTCAAACGCCTTCTGAAAATCTAGAAAGACCACATCCACCGGCTCTCCTCTATCCACCGCCCTAGACACGCCCTAGAACAGAGTTGAGGAGGAACTTCTTCACTCAAAGGGTGGTGAATCTCTGGAATTCTCTGCCCGTTGAAGTGGTGGAGGCTGCCTCGCTAAATATATTTAAGTCACAGGTAGATAGGTTTCTGATAGACAAGGGAATTAAGGGTTATGGGGAGAAAGCGGGAAAGTGGAACTGAGCCACTTCAGATCAGCCATGATCTTATTGAATGGCGGGGCAGGCTCGAAGGGCTAGATGGCCGACTCCTGCTCCTATTTCTTATGTTCTGACCCGGACACAGACCAGGAATCAGCAGCCAGGATGAGATGTGAAGGAATACGACCTATCAGGTGTGACGGTGGGAAAGTTTGTATGGAACGTGTAGAAATAGCAGAGATACTTAATGAATACTTTACTTCAGTATTCACAGTGGAAAAGGATCTTGGTGGTTATAGTGCAGGTTTGCAGTGACTGAAAAGCTTGAGCATGTAGATATTAAGAAAGAGGATGTGTTGGAACTTTTGCAAAGCATCAAGATAGATAACTCGCCGGGACCGGATGGGATGTACCCCAGGCTACTGTGGGAGGCGAGGGAGGAGATTGCTGGGCCTCTGGCGATGATCTTTGCGTCATCAATGGAGACGGGAGAGGTTCCAGAGGATTGGAGGATTGTGGATGTGGTTCCTTTACTCAAGAAGGCTGAATAAACTGGGCTTGTACTCGTTAGAGTTTAGAAGAATGAGGGGACATCTCATTGAGACGTATAAGATGATGAATGGGATGGATAGGATAGAGGTGCAGAGACTCTTCCCGCTCAGAAAGGACAGTAGGACTAGGGGGCACAGCCTCAAATTAAAGGGGGGGCGGTTTAGAACGGAGTTGAGGAGGAACTTCTTCACTCAAAGGGTGGTGAATCTCTGGAATTCTCTGCCCGTTGAAGTGGTGAAGGCTGCCTCGCTAAATATTTTTAAGACGCAGGTTGATGGGTTTTTGATAAGCGAGGGGATTAAGGGTTATGGGGAGAGGGCGGGAATGTGGAACTGAGCCACGACAGATCAGCCATGATCTTATTGAATGGCGGGGCAGGCTCGAAGGGCTAGATGGCCTACTCCTGCTCCTATTTCTTATGTTCTTAAGAAAGGGAGTAGAGATAGCCCTGGAAATTATAGACCAGTGAGTCTAACCTCAGTGGTTGGTAAGTTGATGGAGAAGATCCTGAGAGGCAGGATTTATGAACATTTGGAGAGGTATAGTATGATTAAGAATAGTCAGCACGGCTTTGTCAAAGGCAGATCATGCCTTACGAGCCTGATTGAATTTTTTGAGAATGTGTCTAAACACATTGATGAAGGAAGAGCAGTAGATGTGGTTTATATGGACTTCAGCAAGGCATTTGATAAGGTGCCCCATGCAAGGCTTATTGAGAAAGTGAGGGGGCATGGGATCCAAGGGGACATTGCTTTGTGGGTTCAGAACTGGCTTGCCTGCAGAAGGCAGAGAGTGGTTGTAGATGGGTCATATTCTGCATGGAGGTCGGTCACCAGTGGAGTGCCCCAGGGATCTGTTCTAGGACCCTTGCTGTTTGTCATTTTCATTAATGACCTGGATGAGGAAGTGAAGGGATGGATTGGTAAGTTTGCTGATGACACGAAGGTTGGTGGTGTTGTGGATAGTCTGGAGGGATGTCAGAAGTTGCAGCGAGAATTTGATGGGATGCAAAACTGGGCGGAGAAGTGGCAGATGGACTTCAACACAGATAAGTGTGAAGTGGTTCATTTTGGCAGGTCTGATAGGATGGCAGAATATAATATTAATGGTAGGACTCTTGGCAGTGTGGAAGATCAGAAGGATCTTGGGCTCCGAGTTCATAGGAAGCTCAAAGCAGCTGCGCAGGTTGAAGCTGTGGCTAAGAAAGCGTATGGTGTCCTGGCCTTCATCAATTGAGGAATTGAGTTTAGGAGTCGGGACGTAATGCTGCAACTTTATAGGACTTTGGTCAGACCCCACTTGGAGTACTGTGCTCAGTTCTTTGTCACCTCACTACAAGGAGGATGTGGGAGCCATTGAAAGAGTGCAGAGGAGATTTACAAGGATGTTGCCTGGATTGGGTGGCATGCCTTATGAGGATAGGTTGAGGTAGCTGGGACTCTTCTCCTTGGAGAGACGAAGGATGAGGGGTGACCTGATAGAGGTTTATAAGATGTTGAGAGGTATTGATCGGGTGGATTCTCAGAGGCTTTTTCCCAGGGCTGAAATGGTTGCCACAAGAGGACACAGGTTTACGGTGCTGGGGAGTAGGTACAGAGGAGGTGTCAGGGGTAAGTTTTTCACTCAGAGGGTGGTGAGTGAGTGGAATCGGCTGCCGTCGGTGGTGGTGGAGGCAAACTCAAAGAACAAAAACAGCTCGGGAAACAGGCCCTTCGGCCCAAAGAGCCCGCGCCGCCATTTTAACTGTACCAGTCACCCCTCCACCCAACTCACTGGGGTCTTTTGAGAGACTTCTGGATTTAATGGGATTGGGAGTTATAGGTAAGCCTAGTAGGTAGAGATATGATCGGCGCAACTTGTGGGCCGAAGGGCCTGTTTGTGCTGTAGTTTTTCTATGTTCTAGCCATGGACATTGTGACTCACTGCTCTCTCTATTCGCCTACAGATACGTTGATTGGTTCTGAGATCACCAAGGTTACAGGGAATGACGTGGATTCTGGGCCGGCCTTGTCCTACAGCTTAGTGCCTGAAAGTGAGAAGTTCAGCATCAATCGTTATCGAGGCAGCATTGCTCTGTCAGACTCGTTAGACTTTGAGGAACGAAGCTGGTACCTGCTCACAGTCCAAACATCTGACTCGAAACACGGAACTGAGGCCAATCTGACCATCGTAGTGGAGGATGTCAACGATAACCCACCCGTCTTTGTACAGGACCTGTATCAGGTGAGGAGCAACCATGACAGTGACACACATACACACACACTGAGACACACACAGAGACACACTCACTCACACACACACTGAGACACACTCACTCACACACACACACACTGAGACACACACACACACTGAGACACACTCTCTCACACACACACACACTGAGACAGACACACTCACTCACACACACACACACACTGAGACACACTCTCTCACACACACACTGAGACACACTCACTCACACACACACACACACTGAGACACACACACACACTGAGACACACACACACACTGAGACACACTCTCTCACACACACACACACTGAGACACACACACACACTGAGACACACTCTCTCACACTCACACACACTGAGACACACACACACACACACACACACACTGAGACACACACAGAGACATACTCACTCACACACACACACACTGAGACACACACACACACTGAGACACACTCTCTCACACACACACACTGAGACACACTCTCTCACACACACACACACTGAGACACACACACACACAGAGACACACTCACTCACACACACACACACTGAGACACACACACACACTGAGACACACTCTCTCACACACACACACTGAGACACACTCTCTCACACACACACACACTGAGACACACACACACACTGAGACACACACACCGACACACTCACTCACACACACTGAGACACACACACACACAGACACACACACACTGAGACACACACAGAGACATACTCACTCACACACACACACACTGAGACACACACACACACTGAGACACACTCTCTCACACACACACACTGAGACACACTCACTCACACACACACACACTGAGACACACACACACACTGAGACACACTCACTCACACACACACACACTGAGACACACACACACACACAGACACACTCTCTCACACACACACACTGAGACACACTCACACACACACACACTGAGACACACACACACTGAGACACACACACCGACACACTCACTCACACACACTGAGACACACACACACACAGACACACACACACTGAGACACACACACACACAGACACACACACACTGAGACATACAGACACACACACACACACTGAGACACACACACACACAGACACACACACACTGAGACACACACACACACACACACACTGAGACATACAGACACACACACACAGACATATGGACCATACAGGAGCTGACATTGAAATACATGAGGGTGGAGTTTTCCCATCCCACTCACTATGGGAATTGTAGTGGGTGGGGGGGAGGGGGTGGCGGGGATACAGTGGGTGTGGCGTTGGGGGGGAGGGGTGTTGGACCCCACAAAGATCCATTGACCTTGGACAAGATTTTCCAGTTTTGGGGCGAGAGCGGCTCAAAACCCCCCCACACCACCCCCCCAAAACCACCCCCCTCCCCCGCCCCCCGGTGTGAGTTGGACTGACCCGGTGTGAGTTGGACTGACCCGGTGTGATCAGACTGACCCGGTGTGAGTCAGACTGACCCGGTGTGATCGGACTGACCCGGTGTGATCGGACTGACCCGGTGTGATCGGACTGACCCGGTGTGATCGGACTGACCCGGTGTGAGTCGGACTGACCCGGTGTGATCGGACTGACCCGGTGTGATCGGACTGACCCGGTGTGAGTCGGACTGACCCGGTGTGAGTCGGACTGACCCGGTGTGATCGGACTGACCCGGTGTGATCGGACTGACCCGGTGTGAGTCGGACTGACCCGGTGTGATCGGACTGACCCGGTGTGAGTCGGACTGACCCGGTGTGATCGGACTGACCCGGTGTGAGTCGGACTGACCCGGTGTGAGTCGGACTGACCCGGCGTGATCGGACTGACCCGGCGTGATCGGACTGACCCGGTGTGATCGGACTGACCCGGTGTGGGTCGGACTGACCCGGTGTGGGTCGGACTGACCCGGTGTGATCGGACTGACCCGGTGTGAGTCGGACTGACCCGGTGTGATCGGACTGACCCGGTGTGGGTCGGACTGACCCGGTGTGATCGGACTGACCCGGTGTGAGTCGGACTGACCCGGTGTGATCGGACTGACCCGGTGTGATCGGACTGACCCGGTGTGAGTCGGACTGACCCGGTGTGGGTCGGACTGACCCGGTGTGGGTCGGACTGACCCGGTGTGAGTCGGACTGACCCGGTGTGGGTCGGACTGACCCGGTGTGAGTCGGACTGACCCGGTGTGAGTTGGACTGACCCGGTGTGAGTCGGACTGACCCGGCGTGATCGGACTGACCTGGTGTGAGTCGGACTGACCCGGCGTGATCGGACTGACCCGGTGTGATCGGACTGACCCGGTGTGAGTCGGACTGACCCGGTGTGATCGGACTGACCCGGTGTGAGTCGGACTGACCCGGTGTGATCGGACTGACCCGGTGTGAGTCGGACTGACCCGGTGTGAGTCGGACTGACCCGGTGTGATCGGACTGACCCGGCGTGATCGGACTGACCCGGCGTGAGTCGGACTGACCCGGTGTGATCGGACTGACCCGGTGTGATCGGACTGACCCGGCGTGATCGGACTGACCCGGCGTGAGTCGGACTGACCCGGCGTGAGTCGGACTGACCCGGTGTGATCGGACTGACCCGGTGTGAGTCGGACTGACCCGGTGTGAGTCGGACTGACCCGGTGTGATCGGACTGACCCGGTGTGAGTCGGACTGACCCGGTGTGATCGGACTGACCCGGTGTGAGTCGGACTGACCCGGTGTGGGTCGGACTGACCCGGTGTGGGTCGGACTGACCCGGTGTGATCGGACTGACCCGGTGTGATCGGACTGACCCGGTGTGAGTCGGACTGACCCGGTGTGAGTCGGACTGACCCGGTGTGATCGGACTGACCCGGTGTGATCGGACTGACCCGGTGTGATCGGACTGACCCGGTGTGGGTCGGACTGACCCGGTGTGAGTCGGACTGACCCGGTGTGATCGGACTGACCCGGTGTGAGTCGGACTGACCCGGTGTGATCGGACTGACCCGGTGTGAGTCGGACTGACCCGGTGTGAGTCGGACTGACCCGGTGTGATCGGACTGACCCGGTGTGAGTCGGACTGACCCGGTGTGGGTCGGACTGACCCGGTGTGGGTCGGACTGACCCGGTGTGATCGGACTGACCCGGTGTGATCGGACTGACCCGGTGTGATCGGACTGACCCGGTGTGAGTCGGACTGACCCGGTGTGATCGGACTGACCCGGTGTGATCGGACTGACCCGGTGTGATCGGACTGACCCGGTGTGAGTCGGACTGACCCGGTGTGATCGGACTGACCCGGTGTGATCGGACTGACCCGGTGTGAGTCAGACTGACCCGGTGTGATCGGACTGACCCGGCGTGAGTCGGACTGACCCGGTGTGGGTCGGACTGACCCGGTGTGAGTCGGACTGACCCGGTGTGAGTCGGACTGACCCGGTGTGATCGGACTGACTCTGTGGGATTCTCTCCAGGTTTCCGTGTCGGAGTTTGTGAGTTCCAGCAGCAGCATTGTTACCGTCACAGCAACTGACCGAGATTCCGGAGAGAATGGACAAATCCTGTACCGGGTGCTCTCCCCAACAAACGGGGCATTTTCCATCGACCCCCACAACGGTCAGTGACCCTGAGGGTAGGGATGGGGCAGGAGAGGGGGGGTGAGTGCGAGGTGGTGGGTGAGAGTTAGAGGGTGCGTGCATGAGAATGAGTGTCTGATTGGGTGATGATACTAATGTACAAATTAGGAGCAGGAGGAGGCCACTCGGCCCCTTGAGTCCTGCCATCCCATTCTATAAGATCACGGCTGATCTGATTGTAATCTCAGCCCCACATTCCTGCCAACCCCAATAATCTTTCACCCTGATAACCTTTCACCCCCTTGTTAATCGAGATTCTATCGAGCTTTGGCTGAAAAATACCCAGACTCTGCTTCCTTTGTTTTTTGAGGAAGCGAGTTCCAGAGACTCTCAACCTTCAGAACAAATTTCTCCCCATTTCTGTCTTAAACAGTGACCCCTTAGTTCTAGATTCTCCTACAAGTGGAAACGTCCTCTCCACATTCAACGTGGGTGGAGGCAATGGGAAGGATAAAGTGCTGGGAATGGATGGTGAAGATGGGATGAGTGGGGGCAGGAGTGGGTGTTGAGGGGGTTTATTGGGTTGAGTGGGTGTTGTGGGTGTTTATTGGGATGAGTGGGTGTTATGGAGGGTTTATTGGGATGAGTGGGGGTTATGGAGGGTTTATTGGGATGAGTGGGTGTTATGGAGGGTTTATTGGGATGAGTGGGGGTTATGGAGGGTTTATTGGGATGAGTGGGGGTTATGGAGGGTTTATTGGGATGTGTGGGGGTTATGGAGGGTTTATTGGGATGAGTGGGGGTTATGGAGGGTTTATTGGGATGAGTGGGGGTTATGGAGGGTTTTATTGGGACGAGTGGGGGTTATGGGGGGTTATTGGGTGAGTGTGAGTGCTGGTTTGCTCCCTCACTTGTTTCTTCTGTTACAGGAACCCTCTTCACTGTGCGGGGAGTGGATTTCAGAGTGTCTGATCCCCTGGATGTGGTCATTGAGGCGCGAGATCGAGGCTCTCCCTCTCTCTCCTCTCTCACCACTGTTCAGATCCAGGTTCTGGACATTAATGACCATTCACCAGCATTTAGCCAGCGAGTGTACATGGCCGATATTCAGGAGGATCTGCGTCCTGGGAGCACAATTCTCACCCTGGAGGCCGTCGATTCTGATATTTCCCAAGATAACAGTGGGCTGGATTATACCATCGTCAGTGGAAATACTGCCAATGTATTCCAGGTGGAGAGCAGAGTCAGTCTTATTGACGGCCAGTTCAGGACGTTGGGTTCCATTGTTCTCCTCGATGCTTTGGATTTTGAGACTGTTACTGAATACAATCTAACGGTAGCAGCATCAGACCGTGGGGTTCCTCAGCGCAGCGCTCTTGTGTCTGCCATTGTAACCATCCAGGATGTCAATGATAACGCCCCAGTTTTCAACCGTACTCAGTACAAGGTGACAGTGAGTGAAAGCATTGCCGTGGGAACGGAGATTGTCCGCGTGGCCGCTCATGATGCAGATTCCGGCCAGCACTCGGCGCTCCGATACACCATCACCTCGGGCGATGAAGATGGGCAGTTTGTGGTCAGTGAGGTGACCGGAATGGTGAAACTGGTGAAATCCCTGGACCGAGAGATTCAACATCAACACATTTTCATTATCCAGGTGACTGACAGCCAGAGCTCTCATCCCAACTTTGCCCTGGTCCCGTTAACGGTGGAGGTTAGCGACGTGAATGACAATCACCCCTTCTTCCCATTGGAGAGACTGAGTGCCAACATTCGGGAAAATCTCCCAGCTCACTCACTTGTGGCTAAAATCCATGCCATCGACTTTGACTGTGGAATATTTGGCAAACTGCAATACTCGATAATTAGCCAGTCCATCTCGCAGCCAGGGCTCGGGAAAAACAAAGAGATTTTTTATATTAACCAATCCACAGGAGCCCTTCGTACAAAACTCTCCTTCGACTTTGAGAAGTTAAATTCTTTCCAAGTTGTGGTGAAAGCAGTGGATTCTGGGAATTCCTCAGCCACTGCCACTGTCCAGGTTCTGGTCACTGGTGAGGATGAGTACGATCCCGTCTTTGTCAACCCAACGTATAACTTTGTTGTTCCGGAGAATGCGAAGAAGGGGCAGAGCATCGGGCAAGTGTTGGCCACAGATGAGGACGGAGGTCTGGACGGGATTGTCCTGTACTCACTGTTGGCGCCATCACAATTCTTTGAAGTGAATAAAACCACAGGTGACCTCATTCTCAAGATGGACAGTCGGAGAGACCACAGTAAGCGGTCAAAGAGAGAAACGCGGATAATGACTCTTAACATCCAAGCCAAAAGCCCATTGGCTACGTCCAGGTCCACAATCACCCAGGCGAATATTGACATCACCCAAACCTCCTTCGGACTGGCCCCTGAGATCAACTTGCTGCTGATTGTTGCCCTGGCAGCATCTCTGGGGATTGGAGGGATTCTGGCCATCATTGGTTTAGCTCTGGTGATTGTTCGAGCAAAGAGGAAAAAGAGTCATGAAGAAAGCAGCTCTCAACTCAACAACATTCAGGATAACACCTTACAGAAGCTGGGACCAGATGATGCCACTTTGCCAGTGAGTGACCGAATCTATCACCAAACCTTGCCAGGATACTCTGCAGAGCCCACAGTGGTGGGAGGTCCGTACGCCAGAGGAGACTCGATAGATCCCTCGCACTCGAGTGGCCGAGGGTCAGCAGAGGCAGCAGAAGATGATGAAATTCGGATGATAAATGAGTATCCACGTGTGAGCAGTATCACCTCCTCGATGCAGGAACACGTATCCACCCGAGGCCCAGACTCTGGCATCCAGCAAGATACTGACCAGATGTCAGATATTTCCACTGACCCAGGGATGGAGTGGTTTAAACACAAAAAGAACAGCGGTCTCCTGATATCAGGGCAGCAGCAGCTGTACAGAGACGATGGAGGTGGCTACATTGGAACAGGGGTGGGCCTGGCAGTTTCTCAAACCAAAGACTATGTCTTTGCTGAAGATGGCCGCCCATCAGCCCAAGGATCCCTGACCGCCATCGTTGCCAGTGATGAGGAACTAAGAGGCAGCTACAACTGGGATTATCTGCTTAACTGGTGCCCACAGTTCCAACCACTGGCTAGTGTCTTCACGGAGATCGCCCGGCTAAAGGATGAGAGTGCACCTCGCAAACCCTTCCAGTCAAAACCCAAGGTGGACCCCAAACCTCGTATTGATCCCCCTCCACTCATCACCTCTGTGGCACACCCCAACGCCATGTCCGTACCTCCTCGATTGGCGGTGGGTCGCACCCACAGTCATGTGACAGCAATGCCACGATCCCCCATTGCCGGGGAAGCATCAATAACATCTGCAGCCATGTCTCCCAGCTTCTCGCCCTCACTCTCACCTCTGGCAGCTCGGTCACCTGCTGTCTCCCCATTCGACGTTTCCCAAGGGCCTCCAACCTCAATCATTAGCACCGAGCATTCCTTAGACAACACGGAGGAGCCAGAGTTACGGATATAGTGTCATCTTCACTCACCAGCCAATGGCCTCCACTCACTCTCACCAGGTGCAGAGACTGGGCCATGTCACAGCGAGCAGCTATCTGAACACTGGGACATTGTACAGAACAACTCACCAGCAACCTGTCCCATAATCCTGGCCTCAGGTCCACAGAATAACATCAGCATTAATTTAATCCATTCATTAATTCATCAAGTCCCATGAGATTGGACAAAAACTGATTCTGAATCCTGTGTAGAAAAAGGTCAAACTGTTACAATAAGATGGAACATAAATAGATTATTGTAAAAGGTAGAGGGAGCTTTACTCTGTATCTAACCCCGTGCTGTACCTGTCCTGGGAGTGTTTGATAGGGGGACAGTGTAGAGGGAGCTTTACTCTGTATCTAACCCCGTGCTGTCCCTGTCCTGGGAGTGTTTGATAGGGGGACAGTGTAGAGGGAGCTTTACTCTGTATCTAACCCCGTGCTGTCCCTGTCCTGGGAGTGTTTGATGGGGACAGTGTAGAGGGAGCTTTACTCTGTATCTAACCCCGTGCTGTACCTGTCCTGGGAGTGTTTGATGGGGGACAGTGTAGAGGGAGCTTTACTCTGTATCTAACCCCGTGCTGTACCTGTCCTGGGAGTGTTTGATGGGGGACAGTGTAGAGGGAGCTTTACTCTGTATCTAACCCCGTGCTGTACCTGTCCTGGGAGTGTTTGATGGGGGACAGTGTAGAGGGAGCTTTACTCTGTATCTAACCCCGTGCTGTACCTGTCCTGGGAGTGTTTGATGGGGGACAGTGTAGAGGGAGCTTTACTCTGTATCTAACCCTGTGCTGTACCTGTCCTGGGAGTGTTTGATGGGGGGACAGTGTAGAGGGAGCTTTACTCTGTATCTAACCCCGTGCTGTACCTGTCCTGGGAGTGTTTGATGGGGACAGTGTAGAGGGAGCTTTACTCTGTATCTAACCCCGTGCTGTACCTGTCCTGGGAGTGTTTGATGGGGGACAGTGTAGAGGGAGCTTTACTCTGTATCTAACCCCGTGCTGTACCTGTCCTGGGAGTGTTTGATGGGGGACAGTGTAGAGGGAGCTTTACTCTGTATCTAACCCCGTGCTGTACCTGTCCTGGGAGTGTTTGATGGGGGACAGTGTAGAGGGAGCTTTACTCTGTATCTAACCCCGTGCTGTACCTGTCCTGGGAGTGTTTGATGGGGGACAGTGTAGAGGGAGCTTTACTCTGTATCTAACCCTGTGCTGTACCTGTCCTGGGAGTGTTTGATGGGGACAGTGTAGAGGGAGCTTTACTCTGTATCTAACCCCGTGCTGTACCTGTCCTGGGAGTGTTTGATGGGGGACAGTGTAGAGGGAGCTTTACTCTGTATCAAGCTGAGGATCAGGTTCGGCTGAGGAGAGCTCAGAATCCTGATTCTGATTCCAGTTCGATTTCCTGTTCAGCTGGAGAGAGGAATTGAATTAAATTGTAAATGTTTTTGATTTTTTCGCCTCTCTCAGAGCCAATGGGTTCACACACCCACCTGTGTGCCAAACAGCAGGTTTGAAAGTCCCCCACCCTCAGTTGTGAATCCGAACCTCCCCCTCCTCAGTGTCCCTCACTGATCTACCCCGAAGCAGAAAGATTCTGAAAACAGTTCTGTTCCAGGCTTTCTTCCATCTTTGGTGAAATGAATTAATCTCCAGGAACGAATCCTAATTCTTGCTGCAATGTCACATCTTTTTACCTGGAGATCCTGACCAATAATGAGCAGTGCTCAGACCCTTCTATTCGGCATTTTATATGCAACTAGTTGACGTGTGACAGTGTCGCACCCTGACAGTACCGCGCCCTGACAGTACCGCGCCCTGACAGTACCGCGCCCTGACAGTACCGCGCCCTGACAGTACCGCGCCCTGACAGTACCGCGCCCTGACAGTACCGCGCCCTGACAGTACCGCGCCCTGACAGTGTCGCGCCCTGACAGTCCCACCCTGACAGTACCGCGCCCTGACAGTGTCGCGCCCTGACAGTGTCGCGCCCTGACAGTACCGCGCCCTGACAGTGTCGCGCCCTGACAGTGTCGCGCCCTGACAGTGTCGCGCCCTGACAGTACCGCGCCCTGACAGTGTCGCGCCCTGACAGTGTCGCGCCCTGACAGTACCGCGCCCTGACAGTCCCACCCTGACAGTACCGCGCCCTGACAGTGTCGCGCCCTGACGGTGCCGTGACCCTGGACAGTGTTTGTGACTTTTACAGTTTTATGTGTGACTGTAACAATATTGAGGCTGTTACAGTATTATGTGGGACTGTTACAGTATTATGTGGGACTGTTACAGTATTATGTGGGACTGTTACAGTATTATATGCGACTGTTACAGTATTATATGCGACTGTTACAGTGTAACATGGGACTGTTACAGTATTATATGACAGTGTTTATGATGCACTGCCCCATCCTTTGCCCAGAATCCTAAACAATTCGTGAGGTGGTTTTACTGTAAATACAGATTAGACTGTACAATAAGGACATGAACCTTCACTATTTTTATCCTTAATTTGCACAACTGTTGTGTGAAATAATGTTTGTAATTTACCCAGAGACTATTAAAGAGCAGACTGACTGTCAGTGGCCAATGAGGAATGGCCAGATGATACGTTGCCTCGAAGAAACTTTGCAGGATCAGTTGTAGATGATGTCATTTGACTGCAAATCGCATTTGCAAATGTTTAATATTTTATTGTATTTGAAACACACGCCAAGCATTGAGACTGAAGGTCGTGACTGAGCTTCCGCCACCTTCACTGTCCAGTCACTGCTCGAATCATCACTCAGAAAATTCCCACAGCGATGAACCCAGCAGCAATCCTTCGGCACACACACTCCATCCGAACACAGTTTGCCGAATGGCTGCATTATACAATGGGCTGTGTGGAGAATGTTCCAGCTCCAAGTTCAGGGAACATCCAGATATTGGGAATATGGAAAAGCAGCGTGGACAATGCCAAGGGATTCGGGGAGGAGTCAGTGAAGATAAATATCCAGACACTGATTGGGAAATAATAACAACCAATACCAGAAAGCTCGAGAGCATCCAGGACAAAGTATTCCCGATTATCACCATCCCATCCACATCACCCCCTACACACCCCCCCACCCCACCATCAATAAACAGTGGCAGTCGTCAGTGTGTGTGGGACCCGTACCCCAGCGAGAGTCAGTGTGTGTGGGACCCGTACCCCAGCGAGAGTCAGTGTGTGTGGGACCCGTACCCCAGTGAGAGTCAGTGTGTGTGGGACCCGTACCCCAGTGAGAGTCAGTGTGTGTGGGAGCCGTACCCCAGTGAGAGTCAGTGTGTGTGGGACCCGTACCCCAGTGAGAGTCAGTGTGTGTGGGACCCGTACCCCAGTGAGAGTCAGTGTGTGTGTGGGACCCGTACCCCAGTGAGAGTCAGTGTGTGTGGGAGCCGTACCCCAGTGAGAGTCAGTGTGTGTGGGACCCGTACCCCAGTGAGAGTCAGTGTGTGTGGGAGCTGTACCCCAGTGAGAGTCAGTGTGTGTGGGACCCGTACCCCAGTGAGAGTCAGTGTGTGTGGGACCCGTACCCCAGTGAGAGTCAGTGTGTGTGGGACCCGTACCCCAGTGAGAGTCAGTGTGTGTGGGACCCGTACCCCAGTGAGAGTCAGTGTGTGTGGGACCCGTACCCCAGTGAGAGTCAGTGTGTGTGGGACCCGTACCCCAGTGAGAGTCAGTGTGTGTAGGACCCCGTAGCCCAGTGAGAGTCAGTGTGTGTGGGAGCCGTACCCCAGTGAGAGTCAGTGTGTGTGGGAGCCGTACCCCAGTGAGAGTCAGTGTGTGTGGGACCCGTACCCCAGTGAGAGTCAGTGTGTGTGGGAGCCGTACCCCAGTGAGAGTCAGTGTGTGTGGGACCCGTACCCCAGTGAGAGTCAGTGTGTGTGGGACCCGTACCCCAGCGAGAGTCAGTGTGTGTGGGAGCCGTACCCCAGTGAGAGTCAGTGTGTGTGTGAGCCGTACCCCAGTGAGAGTCAGTGTGTGTGGGGCCCGTACCCCAGTGAGAGTCAGTGTGTGTGGGACCCGTACCCCAACGAGAATGAAACAGTGATGGTGATCAGTTGGTGAATATTAATAGACACTATTTTCTTTATGGGTCACTGATGGTGAGCCAGGCTGCGAACCCTGGCTGATTTCCCCTCTCTCCCCCAGTGAGCCATTTCCGCCGGTGGTGTAAGCAGAGTGTGGTACTGATTGTGGGGTTTGTTTGACTGTTACAGCAGCCAGAGGGAAGAGGATGGAAACAGTGGCCAGCTTTATTTGACAATCCTTTATTCAACGGAGATTGAGTTCCGGAGGAATCTGATACCCAATGGCAAGTTCGCAATTGTTTGGATGTGTTTTTTTTCCAGCTGTTTTTATTCAGAAACATGCGGAAGATACAAAGGCCTTATTTATTTTTACACTTTGTAATATAAGCAGTGTTTTTGTACTCTGATTTAACACCATTGCATGAATTTCTCGGTGAATTGGACTCCCCAGTGGGGGGGATGTTTCATCTCTGTGCCATATTGGTCCATCTTTTATATCAGACGTTTCATTAAAACCATTGTTTGTACAAATCTTTGTCCCACATCATTTGCTGCACAGCACAAGGCCATTCGGCCCATGATTCTATGCTGGTCCACAGGACAGTCTTCTCCAGCTTTCTGTGTGTGTGTGTGTGTGTGTGTGTGGGGGGGTGGGGTGTGGTGGGGGTGGGGGGGGAAACATTTCTGGGCTTTTTTCTTTTTGCCAAAGGGCAAATTTCAGGAAGTTACAAGAACTTCAAAAAAGTTAAGTGAATGAAGTTGCTCCCCCTCGCGCTCTCATACCTGACACCCATCCACCCACACACCTACAAACCCACTCACACATCCACACTCTCACACCCATACACACACCCACTCACACATCTACACTCACACACCCACTCACACACCCATACACACACCCACTACACAGACGCACACACACACACACACACACCCATTCACACGCGTACACACAACAGACACACTCACTAACACACACTGACACAAACACACACATGTACCCGCACATACATGTTCACACACACATATACACTCACAAACGCTCACACATATACACACCCACACACGCTCATGCACACACACACATTCATACACTCAGACACACACACACACATACACAGACACTCGTACAAACATGCTCACACACACTCCTGCACACTCACTGAGGGTGATGCTCTGAGGATCCAGGTTCGAATCCCATCATGGCAAGTGGTGGAATTTAAATTCAATTAAAAAACTCTGGTTTCATGTCAACAGTAGATTCTTAATTCTGTTGTCGATTGTTGGAAAAACCCATCTGGTTCACTAATATTGTTTAGGAAAGAAAATCTGCTGTCCTTACCTGCTTCTGTCTGCAATGTTGTGAAACACTGCATTTGCAAGCAGCAATAGAAATGGCACAAAATCCCACTCAGCCCGCGATGCCAGAGTCACACAGAAAGAGAGGTTTACAGCATGGAAACAGGCCCTTTGGCCCAACTTATCTATGCTGCCCTTTTTTTACAGTAAAAAGTCTGACAACACCAGGTTTTAGTCCAACCTATTTATTTGATAATATTCTCACTAGCTTTCGAGGGGACAGCCTCTTCGTCAGGTGAATGGATAGCTAGTGAGAATATTATCAAATAAATCGGTTGGACTAAAACCTGGTGTTGTCAGACTTTTTACTGTGTTTACGCCAGTCCAACGCCGGCATACCCACATCATGGCCCTTTTTTTAACCACTAAGCTAGTTCCAATTGCCCAGTTTGGCCCATAGCCCTCTATACCCATCTTACCCATGTAACGAAATGCTTTTTAAAAGACAAAATTGTACCCACCTCTACAACTATCTCTGGCAGCTTGTTCCAGACACTCACCACCCTCTGTATGAAAAAATTGTCCCTCTGGACACTTGGGAAAAGATATTGACTATCTAGCTGATCTGTGCCCCTCATTATTTTATAGACCTCTATAAGATCACCCCTCAGCCTCCTACGCTCCAGAGAAAAAAGTCCCAGTCTATTCAGCCTCTCATAACTCAAACCATCAAATCCCAGTAGCATTCTAGTAAATCTTTTCTGCACTCTTTCTAGTTTAATAATATCCTTTCTATAATAGGGTGACCAGAACTGGACGCAGTATTCCAAGTGTGGCCTTACTAATGTCTTGTACAACTTCAACAAGACGTCCCAACTCCTGTATTCAATGTTCTGACTGATGAAACCAAGCATGCCGAATGCCTTCTTCACCACTCTGTCCACCTGTATTAGAAACACAGAAAAACTACAGCACAATACAGGCCCTTCAGCCCCCAAAGTTGTGCCGAACATGTCCCTACTTTAGAGATTATTAGGCTTACCTACAACCTTCCAACTCACTAAGTTCCATGTACTGATCTAAAAGTCTCTTAAAAGACTCTATTGAATCCGCTTCCAACACCGACGGCAGCCGATTCCACTCACCCACCACCCTCTGAGTGAAAAACTTACCCCTGACATCTCCTCTGTACCTACTCCCCGCACCTTAAACCTGTGAACTCTCGTAGCGACCATTTCAGCCCTGGGAAAAAGCCTCTGAGAATCCACCCGATCAATACCTCTCAACATCTTATAAACCTCTATCAGGTCACCCCCCTCATCCTTCGTCTCTCCAAAGAGAAAAGGCCAAGCTCCCTCAACCTTTCCTCATAAAACATGCTCCCCAATCCAGGCAACATCCTTGTAAATCTCCTCTGCACCCCTTCTATGGCTCCCACATCCTTCCTGGAATGAGGTGACCAGAACTGAGCACAGTACTCCAAGTGGGGTCTGACAAGGGTCTTACAAAGTTGCAGCATTATCTCCCGACTCCTAAACTCAATCCCTCGATTGATGAAGGCCAGGACACCATACGTCTTCTTAACCACAGTTTCAACCTGCGAGGCCGCTTTGAGCGTCCTATGAACTCGGACCCCAAGATCCTCCTGATCTTCCACACTGCCAAGAGTCCCACCATTAATATTATATTCTGCCATCCTATCAGACCTGACAAAATGAACCACTACACATTTATCTGGGTTAAAATCCATCTGCCACTTCTCCACCCAGTCTTACAGCCCATCAATGTCTTGTTGCAACTTCTGACACAAAATCACAAACAGCAAGGGTCCCAGAACAGATCCCTGGGGCACTCCACAGGTAAAAGACCCATCTACAACCACTCTGTGCCTTCTGTGGGCAAGCCAGTTCTGGATCCACAAAGCAATGTCCCCTTGGATCGCATGCCCCCTCACTTTCTCAATAAGCCTTGCATGGGGCACCGCTCACACCGTGTCTCACTCACACCGTGTCTCACTCACACCGTGTCTCACTCACACCGTGTCTCACTCAGATCGTGTCTCACTCACACCGTGTCTCACTCACACCGTGTCTCACTCACACCGTGTCTCACTCACACCGTGTCTCACTCAGACCGTGTCTCACTCACACCGTGTCTCACTCAGACCGTGTCTCACTCACACCGTGTCTCACTCACACTGTGTCTCACTCACACTGTGTCTCACTCAGATCGTGTCTCACTCACACCGTGTCTCACTCACACCGTGTCTCACTCACACCGTGTCTCACTCACACTGTGTCTCACTCACACCGTGTCTCACTCACACCGTGTCTCACTCACACCGTGTCTCACTCACACTGTGTCTCACTCAGACCGTGTCTCACTCAGACTGTGTCTCACTCACACCGTGTCTCACTCAGACCGTGTCTCACTCACACTGTGTCTCACTCACACTGTGTCTCACTCAGACTGTGTCTCACTCACACCGTGTCTCACTCAGACCGTGTCTCACTCACACTGTGTCTCACTCACACCGTGTCTCACTCAGACTGTGTCTCACTCACACCGTGTCTCACTCAGACCGTGTCTCACTCACACTGTGTCTCACTCACACTGTGTCTCACTCACACTGTGTCTCACTCACACTGTGTCTCACTCAGACCGTGTCTCACTCAGACTGTGTCTCACTCACACCGTGTCTCACTCAGACTGTGTCTCACTCACACCGTGTCTCACTCACACTGTGTCTCACTCACACCGTGTCTCACTCAGACCGTGTCTCACTCACACTGTGTCTCACTCAGACCGTGTCTCACTCACACTGTGTCTCACTCACACCGTGTCTCACTCAGACTGTGTCTCACTCACACCGTGTCTCACTCAGACCGTGTCTCACTCACACTGTGTCTCACTCACACTGTGTCTCACTCACACTGTGTCTCACTCACACTGTGTCTCACTCAGACCGTGTCTCACTCAGACTGTGTCTCACTCACACCGTGTCTCACTCAGACTGTGTCTCACTCACACCGTGTCTCACTCACACTGTGTCTCACTCACACCGTGTCTCACTCAGACCGTGTCTCACTCACACTGTGTCTCACTCACACCGTGTCTCACTCAGACTGTGTCTCACTCACACCGTGTCTCACTCAGACCGTGTCTCACTCACACTGTGTCTCACTCACACCGTGTCTCACTCAGACTGTGTCTCACTCACACCGTGTCTCACTCAGACCGTGTCTCACTCACACTGTGTCTCACTCACACCGTGTCTCACTCAGACTGTGTCTCACTCACACCGTGTCTCACTCAGACCGTGTCTCACTCACACTGTGTCTCACTCACACCGTGTCTCACTCAGACCGTGTCTCACTCAGACTGTGTCTCACTCACACCGTGTCTCACTCAGACCGTGTCTCACTCACACTGTGTCTCACTCACACTGTGTCTCACTCACACTGTGTCTCACTCACACCGTGTCTCACTCAGACCGTGTCTCACTCACACTGTGTCTCACTCACACTGTGTCTCACTCACACCGTGTCTCACTCACACTGTGTCTCACTCACACCGTGTCTCACTCAGACCGTGTCTCACTCACACTGTGTCTCACTCACACTGTGTCCCATTTGATGTCTTTCCCAGTTTTTGTTGTAATTAACATCTAACTGGTCTTATTTCAAGCAAGGGGCTTTCAGATGATTCCGGGTTAACTGTCACTCAGTCAGCTACCTATTTAATTTGAACACTAAAAGGATTTACCAGTTGATTACCTACTTTGACCTAAACTCCTAAATACACCCACTTGGATTCTCTCTCCCTCACTGCTCATGCACCACTTACTGATCCCACCCACTCGCCTACCCCCGTATCCCCAATCCTGCCTACCCATCTCTCCCTGTATCCCCCAATCCCACCTACCCATCTCTCCCCGTATCCCCCAATCCCACCTACCCATAGAACATAGAACATTACAGCGCAGAACAGGCCCTTCGGCCCACGATGTTGCGCCGACCAGTTAAAAAACAATGACCCACTAACCTAAACCAATCCCTTTCCATCCATAAACCTATCCACGGATCTCTTAAACGTCCCCAAACTAGGCGCATTTACCCATCTCTCCCCATATCCCCAATCCCCCCTACCCATCTCTCCCTGTATCCCCCAATCCCACTTACCCATATTCCCCAGTATTCCTCAACCCACCTTCTCCCTATATCCCTTAATCCACATCGAACCATAGAAAATTACAGCTCAGAAACAGGCCTTTTGGCCCTTCTTGTCTGTGCTGAACTATTTTTTGCCTCGTCCCACTGACCTGCACTTGAACCATATCCCTCCACACCCCTCTCATCCATGAACCCGTCCAAGTTTTTCTTAAATGTTAAAAGTGACCCCGCGTTTACCACTTTGTCCGGCAGCTCATTCCACACTCCCACCACTCTCTGTGTGAAGAACCCCCCTAATATTCCCTTTAAACTTTTCTCCTTTCACCCTTAACCCATGCCCTCTGGTTTTTTTCTCCCCTAGCCTCAGTGGAAAAAGCCTGCTTGCATTCACTCTATCTATACCCATCAAAATCTTATACACCGCTATCAAATCTCCCCTCATTCTTCTACACTCCAGGGAATAAAGTCCTAACCTATTCAATCTCTCTCTGTAACTCAGCTTCTCAAGTCCCAGCAACATCCTTGTGAACCTTCTTTGCACTCTTTCAACCTTATTTTCATTCTTCCTGTAACTAGGTGACCAAAACTGTACACAATACTCTAAATTCAGCCCCACCAATGCCTTATACAACCTCACCATAACATTCCAACTCTTATACACTTATACTTATCTACCTTCTCTCTGTATCCTTGTATCCCTGTGTCCTGCAATCCCAGCCACCCACACTCTCACTCAGACTTTGTCTCACTCAGGATGACATCTCTCCCATAACTCATGCACCCACTTCCTCATCACTCCCCATTCTTCTCTCTTCTCTGCCCTCTGCCTCGATCTGTCCCAGCTCGGTGTCTCTGCCCTCAGTGAAGCCGGTGAGGGATTCGAGTTCACACAGCAGCCAGAGGGAAATGGGATTGCTGATTGTGAGGGGAGTGGATCCAAGCCCAGAAGATGTGGAAAAGCTCCAAGTGTATTGATCCCTTGGGGCTAATCCTGTCATCCTGCAGGGCTGGAAGCTCGCTCCAAGTTTGTGGTTTGGAGAATGACCATTTTTGCTGTGAATATTAAACGAACAAACACGTGACCACAGCAGAAAGTTCAACAAGATTGCTGACTGTCTGCAAATCAGAAGGTCAACAACAGCTCAGCAAATACAACCCACACCGGCTTCAGAAATCCCAATCCTTCCTCTCCTGTAGTCAGTGAGAATGAGAATCAGGTGTCCCTGTCTGGGTGACACAGAATGACCCAGACACAGAGTTCTGTCCTTCACCCTGACCGGTAAACTACTGGTGAACAGCAAAGGACAAGAATAAAGCAGGGATCGGATAATAAACATCACTAAAGGGGAGAGAAAGTGGCAAATAATACATCAATATCCCAACGTATTCACATCACTGAGGAAGGATGTCCTTGTTACAGAGGGAATACAGAGAAGGTTCACCAGGCTGATTCCTGGGATGGCAGCTCTGTCACATGAGACGAAGTGGGTTAGGATTAGATTCACTGGAGTTTAGAAGAGTGAGAGGGGATCTGTTAGAAACTTATAAAATTCTAACAGGGTTAGACAGGATAGATTCAGAAAGAATGTTCCCAATGGTGGGGGAAGCACAGAACTAGGGGTGATAGTTTGAGGATAAGGGGGAAACCACTTAGAACTGAGGTGAGGAGAAATTTCTTCACCCAGAGGGTGGGGAATGTGTGGAATTCAAAGAACAAAGAAAATTCCAGCACAGGAACAGGCCCTTCGGCCCCTCCAAGCCTGCACTGACCATGCTGCCCCCGACTGAACTAAAACCCCCTCCCCTTCCCAGGACCATATCCCTCTATTCCCATCCTATTCATGGATTTGTCAAGATGCCCCTTAAAACTCACTACCGTATCCGCTTCCACTCCCTCCCCCGGCAGTGAGTTCCAGGCACCCACCCCCCTGTGGTCTCACTAAGGTTCTATAAAGCAGCAACATGACTTGCCAATTTTTAAACTCAATACCCCGGCTGATGAAGGCAAGCATGTCGTATACCTTCTTGACTGCCTTCTCCACCTGCGTTGCCACTTTCTACCACAGAAAGTAGTTGAAACCAAAACATTGTCTGATTTCAAGAAGAAATTAGGTTTCTCTCTTGGGGTTAAAGGGATGGAGGGATACGGGGGGGGGAACGGGGGACCAGGATATAGAATTCAGTGATCAGCCATGATTAAAATGTATGGTGGAGAGGCTGGGAGGACTACGGTTTATATGTTTCTTTCATTCATTCATGGGACACGGGTGTCACTGGCTGGGCCAGCATTTATTACCCATCCCTAGTTGCCCGTGGGGGGCAGTTGAGAGTCACCCCCATTGCTGTGACTCTGGAGTCACATGTAGGCCAGACCAGGGGAAGAACAGCAGATTTCCTTCCCTGAAGGACATCAGTGACCCAGATGGGTTTTTCTGATTATCGACAATGGCTTCATGGTCATGAGAAGATTCTTAATTCCAGTTGTTTATAGAATTTAAATTCCGCTATCTGCCGTGGTGAGATTTGGACCCCCCCATCCCCGGAACACGAGCTGAGTTTCTGGATTAGTAATCGAGTGGTAATCCCACTGGGCCTTGGCCTCCCCCGAGGGGGGGGGAAGGGGATTAGCTGTGAGGAGAGATTGAATAAACTGGGATTGTTCCCCCTGCAAAATGGGGGATGACGGGGGGGCGACCAGATAGAAGGTAATGAAATTATTGGGGGTGTGGATAGGGTGAACAGTTGGAAGCTTTTCCCAGGCAAGAATCGATAATTACAAAGGGGGCCCAAGTTCAAGGAGAGGGGAGAAATGTTCAGTGGAGATGTTGGGGGGAGGTTATTCACACAGGGGGTGTGGGGGGGCCTGGAATGCACTGCCAGTGAGGTGGTTGAGACAGATACATTAGCCACATTTCAGACTTATCCTGATAGACACAGCAACAGGCAGGGAATAGAGGGGGATAAGCAGATAGTCTACACAGTACTGACCCTCTGACAGTGCGGCACTCCCTCAGCACTGACCCTCTGACAGTGCGGCACTCCCTCAGCACTGACCCTCTGACAGTGCGGCACTCCCTCAGCACTGACCCTCTGACAGTGCGGCACTCCCTCAGCACTGACCCTCTGACAGTGCGGCACTCCCTCAGCACTGACCCTCTGACAGTGCGGCACTCCCTCAGCACTGACCCTCTGACAGTGCGGCACTCCCTCAGCACTGACCCTCTGACAGTGCGGCACTCCCTCAGCACTGACCCTCTGACAGTGCGGCACTCCCTCAGCACTGACCCTCTGACAGTGCGGCACTCCCTCAGCACTGACCCTCTGACAGTGCGGCACTCCCTCAGCACTGACCCTCTGACAGTGCGGCACTCCCTCAGCACTGACCCTCTGACAGTGCGGCACTCCCTCAGCACTGACCCTCTGACAGTGCGGCACTCCCTCAGCACTGACCCTCTGACAGTGCGGCACTCCCTCAGCACTGACCCTCTGACAGTGCGGAACTCCCTCAGCACTGACCCTCTGACAGTGCGGCACTCCCTCAGCACTGACCCTCTGACAGTGCGGCACTCCCTCAGCACTGACCCTCTGACAGTGCGGCACTCCCTCAGCACTGACCCTCTGACAGTGCGGCACTCCCTCAGTACTGACCCTCTGACAGTGCGGCACTCCCTCAGCACTGACCCTCTGACGGTGCGGCACTCCCTCAGCACTGACCCTCTGACGGTGCGGCACTCCCTCAGCACTGACCCTCTGACAGTGCGGCACTCCCTCAGTACTGTTCCACAAGGTGAGTCCAAATCTTTTTCATAAAGTTCAGCAGTTCTTGAAATCAGAACTGTGCGACTCCAAGCCAGTGAACCTCACAAACTGAGTCACCCTGACCACATTCGAACATCGACTGGATTGGTCCAGTCAGAATAACACTTTTAGTTTTAAAATTGCTGTGGAAAACAAAGAAAATTCCAGCACAGGAACAGGCCCTTCGGCCCCTCCAAGCCTGCACTGACCATGCTGCCCCCGACTGAACTAAAACCCCCTACCCTTCCCAGGACCATATCCCTCTATTCCCATCCTATTCATGGATTTGTCCAGACGCCCCTTAAAACTCACTATCGTATCCGCTTCCACTCCCTCCCCCAGCAACGAGTTCCAGGTACCCACCACCCTCTGTGTAAAAAATCTGCCTTGTACATTTCCTTTAAACCTTGCCCCTCACACCTTAAACCTATGCCCCCTAGTAATTGACTCTTCCACCCTGGGAAAAAGCTTCTGACTATCCACTCTGTCCTTGCCCCTCATAATCTTGTAGACTTCTATCAGGTCGCTACTCAACCTCTGTCACTCCAGTGAGAACAAACCAAGTATCTCCAACCTCTCGTAGAACATAGAACATAACAGCACAGAACAGGCCCTTCGGCCCACGATGTTGCGCCGACCAGTTACAAAACAATGACCCTCTAACCTAAACCAATCCCTTTCCATCCATAAACCTATCCACGGATCTCTTAAACGCCCCCAAACTAGGTGCATTTACAACTGCAGCAGGCAGGGCATTCCAATCCCTCACCACCCTCTGGGTAAAGAACCTACCCCTGACATCCGTCCTATAACTACCACCCCTTAATTTAAAGCCATGCCCCCTCGTGCTAGCTTTCTCCATCCGAGGAAAAAGGCTATCACTGTCCACCCTATCTAAACCTCTAATCATCTTATATGTTTCAATAAGATCCCCTCTTAGCCGCCTTCTTTCTAACAAAAACAACCCCAAATCCCTCAGTCTCTCCTCATAGGACCTCCCCTCCATACCAGGCAACATCCTGGTAAATCTTTTCTGTACCCTCTCCAAAGCCTCCACATCCTTCTGGTAGTGTGGTGACCAGAATTGGACACTATATTCCAAGTGTGGCCTCACTAAGGTTCTATAAAGCTGCAACATGACTTGCCAATTTTTAAACTCAGTGCCCTGGCCGATGAAGGCAAGCATGCCGTATGCCTTCCTGACTATCTTCTCCACCTGCATTGCCACTTTCAGTGATCTGTGTTCCTGAACACCCAGATCCCTCTGCCTGTCAATGCTCTTAAGGATTTTGCCATTCTCCAATCGTCTGGGACCTCTGCTGTAGCCAGTGAGGATACAAAGATTTCTCTCAAGGCCCCAGCAATTTCCTCTCTCGCCTCTCTCAGTATTCTGGGGTATATCCCATCAGGCCCTGGAGACTTGTCTACATTGATGTTTCTCAAGAACCCCAATACCTCCTTTTTGATCTGAACATGAATTAAACTATCTACACGTCCTTCCCCAGACTCATCATTCACCAAATCCTTCTCTTTGGTGAATACTGACACAAAGTACTCATTTAATACCTCGCCCATTTCCTCTGGCTCCATGCATAGATTCCCTCGCTTGTCCTTGAGTCAGCCAACCCTCTCCCTGGCTAGTCTCTTGCTCTTGACATATGTGTAAAAAGCCTTGGGATTTTCTTTAATCCTGCTGGCCAATGCTTTTTCATGACCCCTTTTAGCCCTTCTTACTCCTTGCTTAAGTTTCTTTCTACTTTCCTTGTATTCCTTGTATCCTTGTAAATAAATAGGATGCAGGACTGGGCGGAGAAGTGGCAGATGGACTTCAACGCGGATAAATGCGTAGTCGTCCATTTTGGCAGAACCAACGGGATGAACGAGTACACTATCAAGGGCAGGAGTCTTAGTAGTGTTGAAGAGCAGAAGGATCTTGGGGTCCGGGTCCACAGGACTCTTAAATCGGCCTCGCAGGTGGAAGAGGTGGTCAAGAAGGCGTATGGTGTACTGGCCTTCATTAATCGAGGGATTGAGTTTAGGAATCGAGAGGTAATGCTGCAACTTTATAAGACCCTTGTCAGGCCTCATTTGGAGTACTGTGCACAGTTCTGGTCGCCTCACTATAGGAAGGACGTAGAAGCTATTGAAAGGGTACAGAGGAGATTTACAAGGATGTTGCCTGGATTGGGAGGCATGCCTTATGAAGTTAGGTTGAGGGAGCTGGGACTCTTCTCCCTGGAGAGACGAAGGTTGAGAGGCGACCTGATAGAGGTTTATAAAATGTTGAGAGGAATAGATAGGGTGGATTCTCAGAGGCTATTTCCCCAGGTTGAAATGGTCGCTACGAGAGGACACAGGTTTAAGGTGCGGGGAGGCAAGTACAGAAGTGATGTTAGGGGTAAGTTTTTCACTCAGAGGGTGGTGAGTGAGTGGAATCGGCTGCCGTCAGTGGTGGTGGAGGCGAACTCGCTGGGGTCTTTTAAAAGACTTCTGGATGAGTATATGGGGTTTAATGGCATTGGGGGTTATAGATAGGTCTATGGATTGGTAGGTGTTGATGTGATCGGCGCAACTCGTGGGCCGAAGGGCCTGTTTGTGTTGTAGTGTTCTATGTTCTATGTTCTATTCCACACTTGCTTCGTGTGTTCCCAGCCTCCTAGCTTTGACAAATGCTTCCTTTTTTTTTGACTAGGCTCACAATATCTCTCATTATCCACAGTTCCCAAAACTTGCCATGCTTATCCTTCATCCTTACGGGAATGTGCTGGTCCTGAATCCCTATCAACTTACACTTGAAAGCCTCCCACATGCCAGATGTTGATTTGCCCTCAAACATCTGCCTCCAATCTACATTCTTCAGTTCCTGCCTAATATTATTGTAATTAGCCTTCCCCCAATTTCGCACCTTAACTTGAGGACTACATTTCTCTTTATCCATCAGTACGTTAAATTTTACTGAATTGTGGTCACTATTCCTGAACTGCTCTCCTACTGAAACACTGACCACCTGGCTGGGCTCATTCCCCAATACCAGGTCCAGTATGGCCCCTTCCCTAGTTGAACTGTCTACATACTGTTTCAGGAAGCCTTCCTGGATGCTCCTTACAAACTCTGTCCCATCCACAGCCCCTAGCAGTAAGTGAGTACCAGTCAATATTGGGGAAATTAAAATCTCCCACCACAACAACCCTGTTACTCTTACACTTTGCCAAATTCTGTCGATCGGAGCAGGGCCGGTTTTGGGGGAATTAGGCAGGATCTAGCAGAGGTTGATTGGGTGAGGCTGTTTGAAGGAAAAGGAACAACTGGCAAATAGGAAACTTGAAAAGTCTGATTCAAGAGTCTGGGGCAATCTTTTCCTGTTGGGATGAAGGGGAAGGCTGGCGGATTTAGGGATCCCTGGCTGATGAGGGATATTGAAGCTGTGCTCAGGATGAAGAAGGAAGCATCCTTTGGGTTTCGGCAGTCTTGGATGAGTGAATCCCTGGATGACAATAAACAGTGTGAGAGTGTTCTTCAGAGGGAAATCAGGAGGCAAAAACAGGCTATGAGATGGATCTGGAAGGAAAATCCCAAGAGGTTCTCAATTTTGTCTTTTAGAAAGCATTTAGACAGTTACATGGGTAAGATGGGTATAGAGGGATATGGGCCAAACGTGGGCAATTGGGATAAGCTTGGGGGTTTAAAAAAAGGGCAGCATGGACAAGTTGGGCTGAATGGCCTGTTTCCATGCCGTAAACCTCTATGACTTTATCTGTGTTGAAATCCATTTGCCAATCCTCGGCCCACTTCCCTAACTGATCAAGATCTCCCTGTAATTTTTGATAACCTTCATCACTATCTACAACGCCACCTATTTTAGTGTCATCTACAAACTTACTGACCTTGCCCTGTATATTTACATCCAAAACCATTGATATAAATGACAAATAACAGGGCCCCAGCACTGTCTCCTGAGGCACACCACTCATCACAGGCCTCCAGTCCGAGAAACAACCTTCAGCCATCACCCTCTGCTTCTTACCATCCAGATCATTTTGAATCCAATTTCCTAACTCCCTCTGGATCAGTCTAGCTTGTCATGCGGGACTTTGTCAAAGGCTTTGTTAAAGTCCATATCGTCAATATCTACTGTCCTACCTCCTCCATCCTCTTGGCTGCCTCTTTGAAAAACTCTGACAAAAAGGTTTGTCAGAGATGACTCCACATGCACAAAGCTGTGATGATCATTCCCAATCTGACCTTGACTATTCATATGTTGTGGATGTGCTGGCGTTGGATAGTAAACGCGTTTACTATCAAATAAATCGGTTGGACTAAAGCCTGGTGTTGTCAGACTTTTTACTGTATTCAAATGTTGACAGACTCTGCCGCTCAGAATCCCCTCCACTAACTTCCCCACCACTCAGCACCAGCTCGCATTGCCCTGGCTTGTCTTTGCTATCCTTCTGAAACAACAGAACAATATTAGCCACCTTCCAGCATTCCGGAACTTCATCAGTGGGAAGGGATGAAATAAATATCTCTCCAACAGCCTCTGTAATTTCTTCCTGAGCCTCCAGGAAGATCGGAGGATGCACTTGACCAGTCCCAGGCTGTTCATCCACGTTAATGCACTTTAAAGCTGGAGAGGATTTTGAGGGACAGGATTTATGAGCATTTAGAGAAGTTTAGAATGATGAGGAATAGTCAGCATGGTTTTGTCAAGGGCAGCTCGTGCCTTACGAGCCTGGTTGAGTTCTTTGAAAATGTGACTGAACACATTGACAAAGGAAGAGCGGTGGATGTGGTTTACATGGACTTCAGCAAGGCGTTTGATAAGGTCCCCCATGCAAGACTTCTTGAGAAGGTGAGAGGGCATGGGATCCAAGGGGCTGTTGCCTTGTGGATCCAGAACTGGCTTGCCTGCAGAAGGCAGAGAGTGGTTGTGGATGGGTCTTTTTCTGCATGGAGGTCAGTCACCAGTGGAGTGCCCCAGGGATCTGTTCTAGGACCCTTGCTGTTTGTCATTTTCATAAATGACCTGGATGAGGAAGTGGAGGGATGGGTTAGTAAGTTTGCCGACAACACGAAGGTTGGTGGTGTTGTGGATGGTCTGGAGGGATGTCAGAAGTTGCAGCGTGACATAGATAGGATGCAAGACTGGGCAGAGAAGTGGCAGATGGACTTCAACGCAGATAAATGTGTAGTGGTCCATTTTGGCAGGACCAATGGGATGCAGGAGTACAATATCAAGGGCAGGAGTCTTAGCTGCGTTGAAGAGCAGAAGGATCTTGGGGTCCGGGTCCACAGGACTCTTAAATCGGCCTCTCAGGTAGAGGATGTGGTCAAGAAGGCGTATGGTGTCCTGGCCTTCATTAATCGAGGGATTGAGTTTAGGAGTCGGGAGGTAATGCTGCAACTTTATAAGACCCTGGTCAGACCCCACTTGGAGTACTGTGCGCAGTTCTGGTCGCCTCACTACAGGAAGGATGCGGAAGCTATTGAGAGGGTGCAGAGGAGATTTACAAGGATGTTGCCTGGATTGGGAGGCATGCCTTATGAAGATAGGTTGAGGGAGCTGGGACTCTTCTCCCTGGAAAGACGAAGGTTGAGAGGCGACCTGATAGAGGTTTATAAAATGTTGAGAGGAATAGATAGGGTGGATTCTCGGAGGCTATTTCCCCGGGTTGAAATGGTCGCTACGAGGGGACACAGATTTAAGGTGCGGGGAGGAAAGTACAGAAGTGATGTTAGGGGTAAGTTTTTCACTCAGAGGGTGGTGAGTGAATGGAATCGGCTGCCGTCAGTGGTGGTGGAGGCGAACTCGCTGGGGTCTTTTAAAAGACTTCTGGATGAGTATATGGGGTTTAATGGGATTGGGGGTTATAGATAGGCCTGGTAGGTATGGATGTGATCGGCGCAACTTGTGGGCCGAAGGGCCTGTTTGTGCTGTAGTGTTCTATGTTCTACGCCTCCTCCTTAATAATATCCACTTCACCCACGACATTAGCTCTTGTTTTCCTTATTTCTCCCTTAACCATGATTTTCTCTGCAGTAAAGAGTGAGGAGAAATATTCAATAAAAATCTCACTCACCTCCTGTGGCTCCACACACACAGACAGCTGTGCTGATCTTTAAGGGGAACTATTCTCTCTCTTGACACCCTTTTACTCTTAATATAGAGTCATAGAGATTATAGACTATCAAGCCATGCTGACTGTCCCTAATCAGTCCTTGTCTCTCTAAATGCCTGTAGATCCCGTCTCTCAAAATACCTTCCAACAATTTACCCAGCACAGATGTGAGGCTCACTGGCCTGTAGTTCCCAGGCTTTTCCCTGCAGCCCTTTTTAAACAAAGGCACATTTTCCCCTCTCCAATCTTCAGGCATCTCACCCGTGACTATCGATGATTCAAATATCTCGGCTAGGGGACCCGCAATTTCCTTCCTAGCCTCCCACAGTATCCTGGGATACATTTCATCAGGTCCCGGGGATTTATCTACCTTGATGCGCTTTAAGTCTTCCAGCACCTCCTTATGTGTAAATACACACTCGGCAATATTTAATTCCACATGTTCCCTAACATCCGTGCTTTTCTCAACAGTAAATACAGATGAGAAACATTCATTTAGGATCTCACCCATCTCTAGTGGATCTGCACATAGATGCCCTTATTGATCTTTAAGAGGCCCTACTCTCTCCCTTGTTACTCTTTCGCCCTTTATGTATTTGTAGAAGCTCTTTGGATTCTCCTTTGCCTTATCTGCCAAAACAATCTCTTGTCCCCTTTTTGCCCTCCTGATTTCTCTCTTATCTTGACTCCTACACCCCCCATACTAGAGTCACAGACTCATCGAGTCACGGAAACAGGCCCTTTGGCCCAACTTCTCCATGCTGCCCTTTTTTTAAACCCCTAAGCTAATGCCACTTGTCCACATTTGGCCCATATCCCTCTATACCCATCTTACCCATGTAACTATCTGAATGCTTTTTAAAAGACAAAATTGTACCTGCCTCTGCAACTATCACTGGCAGCTTGTTCCAGACATTCACCACCCTCTGTGTGAAAAAATTGTCCCTCTGGATCTCTCCCCTCTCACCTTAAATCTATGCCCTCTAGTTTTAGACTGCCCTACATTTGGGAAAAGATATTGACTATCTCGCTGATCTGTGCCCCTCATTATTTTATAGACCTCTATAAGATCACCCCTCAGCCTCCTACGCTCCAGAGAAAAAAGTCCCAGTCTATCCAGCCTCTCCTTACAACTCAATCCATCAAGTCCCAGTACCATCCTAGTAAATCTTTTCTGCACTCTTTTGAGTTTAATAATATCCTTTCTATAATAGGGTGACCAGGATTGCACACAGTATTCCAAGTGTGGCCTTACCAATGTCTTGTACAACTTCAACAAGACGTCCCAACTCCTGTATTCAATGTTCTAACCAATGAAACCAAGCATGCCGAATGTCTTCTTCACCACTCTGTCCACCTGTGACTCCACTTTCAAGGAGCTATGAACCTGTACCCCTAGATCTCTTTGTTCTGTAACTCTCCCCAACGCCCTACCATTAACTGAGTAAGTCCTGCCCTGGTTCAATCTACCAAAATGCATCACCTCACATTTGTCTAAACTCCATCTGCCATTTGTCAGCCCACTGGCCCAATTGATCAAGATCCCGTTGCAATTGGAGATAACTTTCTTCACTGTTCACTGTGCCACCAATCTTGGCGTCATCTGCAAACTTACTAACCATGTCCCCTATATTCTCATCCAAATCATTAATATAATTGATAAATAACAGTGGGCCCAGCACTGATCCCCGAGGCACACCGCTGGTCACAGGCACAGAAGCCAATTTTGTATCCATTTAGATACCTCACCCTGGATCCCGTGAGATTTAACCTTATGCAACAACCTACCATGTGGTACCTTGTCAAAGGCCTTGCTAAAGTCCATGTAGATAACATCAATATCACACTCTTCAGGGAATCCACTTGATCCCAGTTGCATGTCATGTGCCTCCTCCTTATTCAGTCTGATGATAATTCTGAGGTGCTGCATTTTGGAAAGTCAAACCAGGGTAGGATTTATACAGTGAATGGGAGGCTCCCTGGGGAATGTTGAGGAATAGAGACACCTGGGACTACAAGTACATAGTTCATTAAAAGTGGTATCACAAGTAGACAGAGTGGTGAAGAAGGCGTTTAGCACACTGGCCTTCAGCAGTCAGGGCACTGAGTATAAAAGTTGGGACATTGTGTTACACTTGTGTAAGTCATTGTGAAGCCACACTGGGAGTATTGTGTACAGTTTTGGTCACCCTGCTATAGGAAAGACACTGATAACTGGAAAGGACACGGAGAATATTTATGAGGATGTTTCCAGGACTCGTGGGCCTGGGTTATAGGGAATGGTTGGTCAGGTTGGGGCTTTAATCCTTGGTACGTAGGAGAATGAGGGGTGACCTTATTGAGGCACATAAAATCATGAGGGGCAAAGATAGGATGAACGCAGGTAGTCTTTTTCCCCAGGGAAGGGGAAACTCGAGGGCACAGGTTTAAGGTGAGAGGGGAAAGATTTAAAAGGGACTGGAGGGTGGTGCGGGTATGGAACGAGCTGCCAGAGGAAGTAATTGAGGCAGGTTCAATAGAACTGTCTGACTCAACAGCCAGAACTTCACCACCTCACCCCCCGTGGAACTGGAGCGGGCAAGGCTCCGACAGCGGGAATCTCTCTTATCCTCGGGCAGGGATTTCAGGTCTCACCAGAGCAAGGCTGTAATATCCCGTCCAATGAATCTAATTCCCAGCCAAGGTAACTGGAGAAAGTGTTTAATTGAAGGTCCTGCAGTACTGAGGGGATGGTTTGCTCAGAAGGATTTCTCTTAGTGTCAGCAGTCTGACTGGGTCTCCGTTCTGAGTGCAGTTGCCTGGGATTGTGACAGTCTCACATTCCTTCCAGCCTATGATTACAGCTGCTCACTCAGCAGGCAGGGCAGAAGGAACCTCTCTTACAAACCCACTTTTTCCAATTACTGCCATTTCTTTATAAAAATAAAAGTGCTGCTTTGGTACAGACTGTGGTAACACGATAATGAGAGCGTGGCTTTGAACACAGAATGGGAGCTGGAGAACTCACTCACTCACTCACTCACTCACTCACTCAGACACACTAATGCTCAGCACAGTGACAGACTGGGACAGAGCTCTCTGCCCCCCCCACCCCCCCCGGCCCACTGCCCGCCCCCAGTCTCCCTCACTCAAACAGAGTTAATATTCTGACAAGTCTTCCCTTCCTCTTCTGCAGCAAGACTGTCACCAAATCCTCTGGGAATTCTTGGATAATCATTCATTTAATTTTCTATTTCAGTTCCATTCATAAAAATATAAATATGTACCATAGATGGAGGCCATTCAACCCATCATAGGTGTGCTAGCTCTTTGAAGAATCTATTTAATTAATCTCACTCTCCCCAGTTCTTCCCCATTTCTGTAAAATTTCCTTTCCAACTATTTCTCCAATTCCCTTCCGAAAGTTCCGAATGAATCTGCTTCCACTGCTCTTCCAGCTCTCATCTTCCAGATCATAACTCACAATACCAGAAACATCCCCCCACCCCCAGCTCCTGTCCTAATTCTCCACCCCCCACCCCCCCCACCCCACCCGTCACTGGAAACACTGTCTCCTTATTTACTCTATCCAAATCCATTTGAAGGATCTCGGTTAAATTTCCTCTTCCCCGCTCTAAGGAGAACTCCAGTCTCTCCACATTGACGGAGGTGCCTCCTCCACAGACCCACAGAAATGATAAAGGGCAGAAAGGGACCATTTGGTCCCATAAAGGGGGGGGGGCAGGACTCCCAGCTTAAGGTTCCAGGATACAGGTGCTTTGGGGGGGCAAGAGGTGGAGAAAAGAGAGGAGGGGGAATTGCGTTCTTGATTAAGGGGAGAATCAGAGCAGTGGTCAGAGATGAAATAACCAAGGCTTTGTGGGTAGAACTCAGAAACAAGAAGGGGATGGTGACCTTATTGGGATTGTATTATAGGTCCCCAAATAGTTGACGGGAATTGGAAAAACAACGACGCAGACTTGCAGGAGTAATAAGGTTGTCATAGGAGGGGATTTTAATTTTCCTAACATAGACTAGGACTGCCATAGTGTTAAGGGTTTAGATGGGGTGGATTTTGTTAAGTGCATTCAGGGAAGTTTCCTCAGGCAGTACATGGAGAGCCCTACACAGGAAAAAGCAAAACCTACTCTTGGGAAATAGGGCAGAGCAAGTGACTGAGGCGATGGTGGGGAACCACTTTGGACCATAAGAACATAAGAACATAAGAAATAGGAGCAGGAGTAGGCCATCTAGCCCTTCGAGCCTGCCCCGCCATTCAATAAGATCATGGCTGATCTGTCGTGGCTCAGTTCCACATTCCCACCCTCTCCCCATAACCCTTAATCCCCTCTCTTATCAAAAACCCATCAACCCGCGTCTTAAAAATATTTAGCGAGGCAGCCTCCACCACTTCAACGGGCAGAGAATTCCAGAGATTCACCACCCTTTGAGTGAAGAAGTTCCTCCTCAACTCTGTTCTAAACTGCACCCCCCTTTATCTTGAGGCTGTGCCCTCTAATCCTACTGTCCTTTCTGAGTGGGAAGAACCTCTCTACCTCTACCCTATCCATCCCATTCATCATCTTATACGTCTCTATAAGATCCCCCCTCATCCTTCTAAACTCCAACGAGTACAGACCCAGTCTATTTAGTCTCTCTTCATAGTCCAACCCCCTCATCTCCGGTATCAGCCTAGTGAACCTCCTCTGCACTCCCTCCAAGGCCAAAATATCCTTGCGCAAGTGCGGCGACCAAAACTGCACACAATACTCCAGCTGCGACCTCACCAGTACCCTGCACAGTTGCAGCAAGACCTCCCTGCTTTTATATTCTATCCCCCTCGCTATAAAGGCCAGCATCCCATTCACCTTCCTGACCACCTGCTGCACCTGTAGACTGGGTTTTTGTGACTCGTGCACAAGGACCCCCAGGTCCCTCTGCACCGTAGCATGCTGCAGCTTTTCGCCCTGTAAGTAGTAGTCCTTCCTACTATTATTTCTGCCAAAGTGGATAACCTCACACTTGCTAACATTATACTCCATCTGCCAGGTCCTCGCCCACTTGCTCAGCCAATCCAGATCCCTCTGCAGACTTTCCACACCCTCCGCACAATTTGCTTTTCCACTCATCTTTGTGTCATCAGCAAATTTCATCACCCTACACTCGGCCCCCTCCTCCAGATCATCTATATAAATGGTAAATAGCTGAGGCCCCAGCACCGATCCCTGCGGCACTCCACTAGTCACCAACCGCCAATCAGAATAGCACCCATTGATACCAACTCTCTGCTTCCTGTTAGACAACCAGTAACCAAAGTTCCATTAGTTTTAAAATAGTTATGGAAAAGGGACAATACGGGTCCACAGGTGCAAGTTCTAAATTGGGGCAAGGTGAATTTTGATGGAATTAGGTTGGGGGGGATGCGGGGGGGAGGTGTGGGTGTGACTGGAGCAGCTTGTTTGAGGGAAAAGGGACCTCCGGCAAGTGGGAGGCTTTTAAAAGTGGAATAGCTGGAGTTCAGGGTCTGTACGTTCCTGTTAGGGTGAAGGGCAAGGCTGGCAGGGGTAGGGAACTCTGGATGACAAAACATATTGAAGTTTTGGCCAGGAGAAAGAAGGAAGCGTGGTTCAGGTACAAGCAGCTGGATTCTGAGGTAAGATATACAGGCATTTGGAAAGATAAAGTTTGATTAAGGGTAGTCAGGATGGCTTTGTACATGAGAGATCAGGCCTTACAAATCTGTTAAGAGTTCTTTGATGAAGTGACCAGGAAGTTTGATGAGGACAGAGCGATAGACACAGTCTAGAGGGATTTCAGTGAGGACTTTGATAAAGTTCCACACGGTAGGCTGCGCTGGAAGGTTAGATCACATGGAATCCAGGGAGAGCTGGAAAATTGGATATACAATTGGCTTGATGATAGGAAATAGAGGGTTATGGTGGAAGGATGTTTGTCAGACTGAAGGCCTGTAACTAGTGGTGTGCCTCAGGGGTCAGTGCTGGGCCCACTGCTGTTTGTTATCTATATCAACGATTTGGACGAGAATGTACAGAGCATAGTCAGTAAGTTTACAGATGACACTATAATAGGTGGGATTATAGACAGTGAATTATCAAAAATTGTAGCAGGATCTTGATCAGCTGGGGAAGTGGGCTGAGAAATGGCAAATGGAGTTCAATACAGATAAGTGTGAGGTGTTATATTTTGGAAAGTCAAATCAAGATAGGACTTTCTCGGTGAATGGTAGGACCTTAAGGAGTATCGTGGAATAGAGGAACGTTGGAGTTCAGGTGCACGATTCTCTAAAGGTGGAGTCACAGGTAGATAGGGCAGTGGAAAAGGAGTTTGGCCTGCTGACCTTCATCAGTTAGGGCATTGAGAATAAAAGTTGGGAGGTTTTGTTCCAGTTGTACAGGACGTTGATGAGGTCGCACCTGGAGTATTGTGTTCAGTTTTGGTCACCTTGCTATTGGAAAGATGTTATTAAACTGGACAGAGTGCAGAAGAGATTTACATGGATATTGGCAGAACTCAAGGGACTGAGTTATAGAAAGAGATTGGACAGGCTTGGATTTTATTCTTTGGAGCGTAGCAGACTAAGGGGTGATTTTATAGAGGCGTATAAGCCCATGAGAGGCATGGATAGGGTGAATGCACTCAGTCTTTTTCCCAGGGTTGGGGAGTCGAGAACTAGAGGGCACAGGTTTAAGTTAAGAGAGGAAAGAATTAATGGGAGCCTGAGGAGCAATATTTTTATCCAGAGAGTGATACGTGTGTGGAATGAGTAGCCGGAGGAAGTGGTTGAGGCAGGGTATTGACAACATTTAAAAAGCATTTGGACAGATACATGGATAGGAAACTTGGAGAGAGATATGGGCCAAATGCAGGCAAATGGGGTTAGCTTAGATGGGCTTTTTGATTGGCATAGAACATAGAACATAGAACATAGAACACTACAGCACAAACAGGCCCTTCGGCCCACAAGTTGCGCCGACCACATCACCTACCAACCTACAGACCTATCTATAACCCTCAATCTCATTAAACCCCATATACTCATCCAGAAGTCTTTTAAAAGACCCCAGCGAGTTCGCCTCCACCACCACTGACGGCAGCCGATTCCATTCACTCACCACCCTCTGAGTGAAAAACTTACCCCTAACATCACTTCTGAACCTCCCTCCCCGCACCTTAAATCTGTGTCCTCTCGTAGCGACCATTTCAAACCGGGGAAATAGCCTCTGAGAGTCCACCCTATCTATCCCTCTCAACATTTTGTAAACTTCTATCAGGTCGCCTCTCAACCTTCGTCTCTCCAGGGAAAAGAGTCCCAGCTCCCTCAACCTAACTTCATAAGGCATGCCTCCCAGTCCAGGCAACATCCTTGTAAATCTCCTCTGCACCCTTTCAATAGCTTCTACATCTTTCCTATAGTGAGGCGACCAGAACTGCGCACAATACTCCAAATGAGGCCTGACAAGGGTCTTATAAAGTTCCAGCATTACCTCCCGACTCCTAAACTCAATCCCTCGATTAATGAAGGCCAGTACACCATACGCCTTCTTGACCACCTCCTCCACCTGCGAGGCCGATTTAAGAGTCCTGTGGACCCGGACCCCAAGATCCTTCTGCTCCTCAACACTACTCAGACTTCTGCCCTTAATAGTGTACTCGTTCATCCCGTTGGTTCTGCCAAAATGGACGACAACACATTTATCCGCGTTGAAGTCCATCTGCCACTTCTCCGCCCAGTCCTGCATCCTATCTATGTCCTGCTGCAACTTTTGCCATCCTTCCAGATCATCCACAACACCACCGACCTTCGTGTCATCAGCGAACTTACTTACCCATCCCTCCACTTCCTCATCCAGGTCATTTATGAAAATGACAAACAACAAGGGTCCCAGAACAGATCCTTGAGGCACTCCGCTGGTGACTGACCTCCATTCAGAAAAAGCCCCATCCACAACCACTCTCTGCCTTCTGCAGGCAAGCCAGTTCTGGATCCACAAGGCCAAAGGCCCTTGGATCCCATGCCCTCTCACCTTCTCAAGAAGTCTTGCATGGGGGACCTTATCAAACGCCTTGCTGAAGTCCATGTACACTACGTCCACGGCACTTCCTTCGTCAATGTGTTCAGTCACATTATCGAAGAACTCAACTAGGCTTGTAAGGCACGACCTGCCCTTGACAAATCCATGCTGACTATTCCTGATCATGTCAAACCTCTCCAAATGTTCGTAAATCTTGTCCCTCAGAAGCCTCTCCATCAGCTTACCAACCACTGAGGTCAGACTCACCGGTCGGTAATTTCCCGGGCTATCTCTGTTCCCTTTCTTAAAAATAGGAACTACATCCGCAATCCTCCAATCCTCTGGAACCTCTCCCGTCTCCATTGACGACGCAAAGATCATCGCCAGGGGTTCTGCAATCTCTTCCCTCGCCTCCCACAGTATCCTGGGGTACATCCCATCTGGTCCCGGCGACTTATCTACCTTGATAGAATTCAAAAGTTCCAACACATCCTCCTCCTTAATATTCACGTACTCAATCCTTTCCATCTGCTGCAAATCCATAACAAAATCTCCCAGATCGGCTTCCACCGTGAATACTGAGGCGAAGTACTCGTTAAGCACCTCCGCCATTTCTTCTGGTTCCACACAAACCTTTCCCCCCTCACCTTTTATCGGTCCTATCCCTTCTCTTCTCATCCTTTTACCTTTCACATATTTATAGAAGGCCTTGGGATTCTCCTTAATCTTACCCGCCAAGGTCTTCTCATGACCCCTTCTGGCTCTCCTAATTTCCCTTTTAAGTTCCCTCCTACAGTCCTTATACTCCTCAAGATCTTTAACATCTCCTAATTCCCTGAACCTCTTGTACACCTTCCTTTTCTTCCTGACTAGGTCCAACACATCCTTTGTGCACCACGGTTCCCTCGACCCACCAAACCCCCCTCGTCTCATCGGAACGTTGTCATTCAGAGCTCCAGACACACATTCCTTGAATATCTGCCACCTTCCTTCGGTACTTTTCCCTAAGAACGCCTCCTTCCAGTTTATTTGTCCAAGTAACTTCCTGACTTCTTCGTATCTCCCCTTACCCCAGACAAACACCTTCCTAGCCTGCCTGATCCTATCTCGTTCCAACGCAATTGTGAAGGAGATAGAATTATGGTCACCATATCCAAGATGCTCTCCTACCGAAAGATCCGTCACCTGCCCTGGTTCATTCGCCAGTACCAGGTCAAGTACAGCCTCTCCCCTCGTAGGCTTGTCCACATACTGCGTCAGGAAACCCTCCTGAACACACCTAACAAACTCCTCCCCATCCAAACCCCTTACCCTAGGGATATTCCAGTCGATGTTTGGGAAATTGAAGTCTCCCATCACGACAACTCTGTTATTAAAACATCTCTCCAGAATCTGTTTCCCTATTTGCACTTCAACTTCCCTGTCACTATTGGGCGGCCTATAGATTACACCCAGCAAAGTTTTTGACCCTTTGCTGTTCCTAACTTCCACCCACAGAGATTCTGTAGACAATCCCTCCACGACATCCTCTTTCTCTGTAGCCATGACACTATCCCTGATCAACAGTGCCACGCCACCACCCCTTCTGCCACCCTCCCTGTCCTTCCTGAAGCACCTGAAGCCTGGCACCTGAAGTACCCAGTCCTGTCCCTGAGACATCCAAGTCTCCATAATGGCCACCACATCACAATCCCAAACAGCTATCCACGCCCTAAGCTCATCTACCTTATTCACTATACTCCTTGCATTAAAATATATACACTTCAGCCCCTCAGTCTGGGCATTTCCCATCTCCACCACCTGTCTAACCTCCCTCGCATACTGCCTGCGGTCCTCCCCTACCTGGGAGCGAACCTCCTCCGTCCCAGTTTCCCCAACACAGTTCCCTCCCCCCATCCTTTCTAGTTTAAAGTCCCCCCGGTAGCCTTAGCCAGTCTTCCCGCCAAGATACTAGTCCCCCTGGTATTTAAGTGCCACCCGTCCCTACTATAGAGGTCCCACCTACCCCTAAAGAGGTCCCAGTGATCTAGGAACCGAAATCCCTGCCCTCTACACCAGTCCCTCAGCCACGCATTCACCCTCCACCTCATTTCATTTCTTCCCTCATTCTCCCTTGGCACAGGCAGCAATCCTGAGATTACTACCTTTGCTTTTCTCTTCCTCAGCTGCCTACCCAGTTCCCTATAGTCCTTTTTCACAAGTGCCTCCCTCTTCTTGCCTACGTCAGTAGTACCTATATGTACTACTACCTCCGGTTCCTCACCCTCCCCTTTCAGGATGTCTGGGACCCGCCCAGAGACATCCTGGATCCCAGCCCCAGGGAGACAAACCACCATCCGCGACTCCCTTCTACGTCCACAAAAACGCCTGTCTGCGCCCCTCACTGTGGAGTCCCCTATTAATACTACCTTTCTGCTTCCCTTTTTGATTTTTTGGCTCACTGGCTCAGCTCCAGAGACCTGGCCACCGCTTCCTCCCTCAGATGAGCTGTCCCCCCCAGTAGTACTCAGGCCGGAGTACTTATTTTGAAGGGGGACATCCACCGGAGTGCTCTCCATCACCCGTGTTTTCCCCTTCCTAATGGTAACCCAAGTGCCCTCATCCCGTTGCCCTGGTGTGACTACCTGCTGGTAGCTCCTTTCTATAACGTCCTCACTCTCCCTAACTAGCCGAAGGTCCTCGAGCTGCATTTGCAGCTCCTTAACCTGGTTTCGTAGGGCCTGCAACTCCACACACCGAGCACAGGTGTGGATGTCTGGCAGGCCAGGAGCCTCCAAGACCTCCCACATATTGCATTGGCAACAACATACAGGGCTCACACTCATATTTACCCCTTATAGCAACCCAAAGGAAAAAAGGAAAAAAAAACTTACAACTTACCTTATCTCTTTGGCCCTGTGAGCCAAAGCACTTACAGCACACACAAATACAAAAGCAGTCTTACCAGCTCTCAGACAGAGCCCCTCTCTCTCTCTCTTTTTTTTTAGGTTAGGGGAGGGGGGAGGGCTGGGATACTCTACCCGTGTAGAGTATCGGGAATCCCCTCCGGTCTAATTTATAGTCGGGTAAAAAAAAAACGCGACCCGAGTGCCCTCGCAACTACTTCCGGGGTCAAACCGGGGTCAAACTTAAAAAAAACAATCAAAAAAAAACCCACTAAAAAATAAAGTTAGTTTCTAAAAGAAAAAGTCGCTTTTACTCACCCACAGCTCTCCACTCTCAAATCGCAGCCTCTCTTCAATGCTCCCACGGAACAATGAGGCTGGACCCCCGAGGTGAGTAAACTTTTAAAGGTGAAAAAAAAACGCGACCCGAGTGCCCTCGCAATTACTTCCGGGCATAGACTGTCCCCAAATATCACCACTGACTTTCCCAGGTTCCCAGGTTTTTCTCCATGGTAAACACAGAGGAGAAATATTCATTGAGAACCTCACCCATCTCCTGCGGTTCCACACATGTCCACTTGGGTCCCTGAGGGGTCCGATTCTCTTTCGCGTTATTCTTTTTTCTTTAATATACTTGAAGAATCCCTTTGGATTCACCTTAATCCTCTCAGGATTGAATATTTATCCAGTTTGGGGGCCTAAATAACTGAGCTTATAATCACCATGAAAGTTTTGTCTAGTTTCAATAGGAGGACAATAGGTGTTGCTTATTCGAAGAACTGAACTGGCTGAATAACACCCCATTCTCCCAATCTACTTAACTCAGTATTCACTTTATCTCATTAGATATATGAGGCCTGCCTTGCTCCAAAGAATTGGGAGTCACCTCTACATCACATAAATTGTAGCTTTTGCCCTTTGATTTTGCTGAATTTATCACTGAGACACTCTGGTACCTCTCAGCAGTCTGGACAATCCCTAATCTCCACCCAGTTCAACTTCTTTCATCCAATCATGTTTGAGAAGGATGGTTCCAATATGACTGTGTACAGTCCTGGTCACCCTATTATAGAAAGGATATTATTAAACTAGAAAGAGTGCAGAAAAGATTTACTCGGATGCTACCGGGACTTGATGGATTGAGTTATGAGGAGAGGCTGGATAGACTGGGGCTTTTTTCTCTGGAGCGTAGGAGGCTGAGGGCTGATCTTACAGAGGTCTAGGACTAGAGGGCACAGCCTCAAGATAAAGGGGGAGGCGGTTTAGAACGGAGTTGAGGAGGAACTTCTTCACTCAAAGGGTGGTGAATCTCTGGAATTCTCTGCCCGTTGAAGTGGTGGAGGCTGCCTCGCTAAATATTTTTAAGACGCGAGTTGATGGGTTTTTGATAAGAGAGGGGATTAAGGGTTATGGGGAGAGGGCGGGAAAGTGGAACTGAGCCACGACAGATCAGCCATGATCTTATTGAATGGCGGGGCAGGCTCGAAGGGCTAGATGGCCTACTCCTGCTCCTATTTCTTATGTTCTTATTTCTTATAATGAGGGGCACAGATCAGCTAGATAGTCAATATCTTTTCCCAAAGGTAGGGGAGTCTAAAACTAGAGGGCAGAGGTTTAAGGTGAGAGGGGAGAGATACAAAAGTATCCAGAGGGGCAATTTTTTCTCACAGGGTGGGGACTGTCTGGAACAAGCTGCCAGAGGCAGTAGTAGAGACAGGTACAATTTTATCTTTTAAAAAGCATTTAGATAGTTACATGGGTACGATGGGTATAGAGGGATATGGGCCAAATGTGGGCAATTGGGATGAGTTTAGGGTTTAAAAAAAAGGGCACCATGGACAAGTTGGGCTGAAGGGCTGTAAACCTCGATGACTCTATGACAATACTCCGATAATTGTTTCAGTTTAACAATGTAACTCACGATCGATTTGCCTGAGGCTCTTACTCTCAAATTAAACTTTAATCTCTGGAGTGTGTTTGAGAGTTGACACTGTATTCCAGCCTTCACTAAATCCACAAACTCACTCAATGATTCAGAGTAGGGTGAACTCAGGACTATAAGATTGTAAATAAGGTCATAAATAGGATGCAGGACTGGGTGGAGAAGTGGCAGATGGACTTCAATGAGGATAAATGTGTAGTGGTCCATTTTGGCAGGACCAATGGGATGAAGGAATACAATATCAAGGGTAGGAGTCTTAGCTGGGTCAAAGAGCAGAAGGATCTTGGGGTCTGGGTCCACAGGACTCTTAAATCAGCCTCGCAGGTGAAGGCTGTGGTTAAGAAGGCGTATGGTGTACTGGCCTTCATTAATCGAGGGATTGAGTTTAGGAGTCGGGAGGTAATGCTGCAACTTTATAAGACCCTTGTCAGACCCCACTTGGAGTACTGTGCGCAGTTCTGGTCGCCTCACTATAGGAAAGACGTAGAAGCTATTGAAAGGGTACAGAGGAGATTTACAAGGATGTTGCCTGGATTGGGAGGCATGCCTTAAGAGGATAGGCTGAGGGAGCTGAGACTCTTCTCCCTGGAGAGACGAAGGTTGAGAGGCGACCTGATAGAAGTTTATAAAATGTTGAGAGGAATAGATAGGGTGGATTCTCAGAGGCTATTTCCCCGGGTTGAAATGGTCGCTACGAGAGGACACAGGTTTAAGGTGCGGGGAGGCAAGTACAGAAGTGATGTTAGGGGTAAGTTTTTCACTCAGAGGGTGGTGAGTGAATGGAATCGGCTGCCGTCTGTGGTGGTGGAGGCGAACTCGCTGGGGTCTTTTAAAAGACTTCTGGATGAGTATATGGGATTTAATGGGATTGGGAGTTACAGATAGTTCTATGGCTTGGTAGGTATAGATGTGATTGGCGCAACTCATGGGCCGATGGGCCTGTTTGTGCTGTAGTGTTCTATGTTCTACGTTCTATGAAATTCCCAGCACCAATATCCAGGGGATAACCATCGACCAGAAACTCAACTGCTCAACACTGCGCCTGCCAGGGCAGATTAAAGGTTGAGAATAACATGGCCCCTTAACTGCAAATCTAGGATCAAAAACTATGCACAAAACCTCTGACAGTGCGGCACTCCCTCAGCACTGACCCTCAGTGCGGCACTCCCTCAGCACTGACCGTCTGACACTGCAGCACTCCCTCAGTACTGACCCTCTGACAGTGCGGCGCTCCCTCAGCACTGACCCTCTGACAGTGCGGCACTCCCTCAGCACTGACCCTCTGACAGTGCGGCATTCCCTCAGTACTGACCCTCTGACAGTGCGGCACTCCCTCGGCACTGACCCTCTGACAGTGCGGCACTCCCTCAGCACTGACCCTCTGACAGTGCGGCGCTCCCTCAGCACTGACCCTCTGACAGTGCGGCGCTCCCTCAGCACTGACCCTCTGACAGTGCGGCGCTCCCTCAGCACTGACCCTCTGACAGTGCGGCACTCCCTCAGCGCTGACCCTCTGACAGTGCGGCGCTCCCTCAGCACTGACCCTCTGACAGTGCGGCACTCCCTCAGCGCTGACCCTCTGACAGTGCGGCACTCCCTCAGCACTGACCCTCTGACAGTGCGGCACTCCCTCAGCGCTGACCCTCTGACAGTGCGGCACTCCCTCAGCACTGACCCTCTGACAGTGCAGCGCTCCCTCAGCACTGACCCTCTGACAGTGCGGCACTCCCTCAGCACTGACCCTCTGACAGTGCGGCGCTCCCTCAGTACTGACCCTCTGACAGTGCGGCGCTCCCTCAGCACTGACCCTCTGACAGTGCGGCGCTCCCTCAGCACTGACCCTCTGACAGTGCAGCGCTCCCTCAGCACTGACCCTCTGACAGTGCGGCACTCCCTCAGCACTGACCCTCTGACAGTGCGGCACTCCCTCAGCACTGACCCTCTGACAGTGCGGCGCTCCCTCAGCACTGACCCTCTGACAGTGCGGCACTCCCTCAGTACTGACCCTCTGACAGTGCGGCACTCCCTCAGCACTGACCCTCTGACAGTGCGGCACTCCCTCAGCACTGACCCTCTGACAGTGCGGCACTCCCTCAGTACTGCAGTGTTGCTGTTGGCCTGAATTTTGTGCTAAGATCTCTGAATTTTGTGTTGAACCCAGAAAGCTGTCAGTCTGAAGCCTGAGCAGTTGTTGAGGATGTTGTGACATTATCTTTGAGTTGTGTGTGTGTCACAGGCTGATCCCACAGCTGCCACATTCCTGCTATTGGTAGGGCTGGCGTCTGAGGGCAGTTCTTGTGGGCTGTGCGGAGTGTGCTAAATGGAAACAGATGACAGGCTTTGCTCCAACACAGAGACCGCATCACATTCCCTCAGCAAGCGGCTGATTACAGGATAGAGCACTCAGCTTAACATGAGAGCTGTCCTCAGCAAGAGGCAGCTTCCAGGCCACAATCCTGGCGCCACTGCTGTCCCTCCGTCTGGAATAATCCACACAGCTCGCCCATGGCACCAGAGACATGGGTTCAAATCCCACCGCAGCAGATCGAGGAATTTAAATCCAATTCATAAAGTCTCAGCGCTGGCCTCATGGTATTATCGTTAGATTATTAAACCAGAAACTCAGTTAATGTTCTGGGGATCCAGGTTCGAATCCCACCACGGCAGAGGTTGGGATTTTAATTCAATAAACAATATCAGGAATTAAGATTTTACGGATAACCATGAAACCATTGTCGATTATCAGAAAATCCCATTATGTTGACTAATCTCCTCTAGGGAAGGAAAGGCAGTGTATCAGAGAGACCCACCCATCACCCCATCAGGCTCTGCCCCCATAGCTCACCCCCCATCCAACCCCACCCATTGGGCAATGCCCATGCCTGATAGGCAGTGCCAAGGTACCCCCAGGCATTAGTACGTTGCCCCTTGGGAAGTGCCAGGGTACCCATGCCCAGGCCCCCACCATCCAACCCCCTGGGGGGACCCCGATTGTCCTCCCTTCACTTCAGCGAAGTCTCCCGATAGTTCCCCAAAAGTGGGGAACGAGTCTGAACTCCGCTGGTGTGAATACAAGAACGTAAGAACTAGGAGCAGGAGTCGGCCATCTGGCCCCTCGAGCCTGCTCCGCCATTCAATAAGACCATGGCTGATCTTCTCGTGGACTCAGCTCCACTTACCCACCCACTCACCATAACCCTTAATTCCTTTACTGTTCAAAAATCTATCTATCCTTGCCTTAAAAACATTCAATGAGGGAGCCTCAACTGCTTCACTGGGCAGGGAATTCCACAGATTCACAACCCTCTGTGTGAAGAAGTTCCTCCTCAACTCAGTCCGAAATCTGCTCCCTCTTATTTTGAGGCCATGCCCCCTAGTTCTAGTTTCACCCTCCAGTGGAAACAACTTCCCTGCTTCTATCTTATCTATTCCCTTCATAATCTTATATATTTCTATAAGATCTCCCTTCATTCTTCTGAATTCCAATGAGTATAGCCCCAGTCTACTCAGTCTCTCCTCATAATCCAACCCTCTCAACTCCAGAATCAACCGAGTGAATCTCCTCTGCACCCCCTCCAGTGCCAGTATATCCTTTCTCAAGTAAGGAGACCAAAACTGTACACAGTACTCCAGGTGTGGCCTCACCAGCATCCTATATAAATGAAACATTTGGTGGAATTCTTTGAGAACATTACATAGAACATAGAACATAGAACACTACAGCACAAACAGGCCCTTCGGCCCACGAGTTGCGCCGATCACATCAACACCTACCAATCCATAGACCTATCTATAACCCTCAATCTCATTAAACCCCATATACTCATCCAGAAGTCTTTTAAAAGACCCCAGCGAGTTCGCCTCCACCACCACTGACGGCAGCCGATTCCATTCACTCACCACCCTCTGAGTGAAAAACTTACCCCTAACATCACTTCTGTACTTGCCTCCCCGCACCTTAAATCTGTGTCCTCTCGTAGCAACCATTTCAACCCGGGGAAATAGCCTCTGAGAATCCACCCTATCTATTCCTCTCAACATCTTATAAACTTCTATCAGGTCGCCCCTCAACCTTCGTCTGTCCAGGGAAAAGAGACCCAGTTCCCTCAACCTAACTTCATAAGGCATGCCTCCCAGTCCAGGCAACATCCTTGTAAATCTCCTCTGTACCCTTTCAATAGCTTCTACATCTTTCCTATAGTGAGGCGACCAGAACTGCGCACAGTACTCCAAATGAGGCCTGACAAGGGTCTTATAAAGTTGCAGCATTACCTCCCGACTCCTAAACTCAATCCCTCGATTAATGAAGGCCAGTACACCATATGTGCACATTGGACAATGGGGAACCTGTGGATGTGGTGTATCTGGATTTCCAGAAGGCATTTGACAAGGTGCCGCACCAAAGGCTATTGTTTTTAGTCATTTATTAGAATCACAAAGAGCCAGGGTCCCCGAACAGATCCCTGGGGCACTCCACTGGTGACTGACCTCCATGCAGAAGAAGTCCCATCCACAACTACTCTCTCCCTTCTGTGGGCAAGCCAGTTCTGGATCCACAAGGCCAAAGCCCCTTGGATCCCATGCCCTCTCACTTTCTCAATAAGCCTTGCATGGGGCACCTTATCAACTGTCTTGCTGGAGTCCATATAAACCACATCTACTGCTCTTCCTTCATCAATGTGTTTAGTCACATCTTCAAATAAATTCAGTCAGGCTCGTAAGGCACGATCTGCCTTTGACAAAGCCATGCTGACTATTCTTAATCATACTATACCTCTCCAAATGTTCACAAATCCTGCCTCTCAGGATCTTCTCCATCAACTTACCAACCGCTGAGGTTTGACTCCCTGGTCTATAATTTCCAGGGCTATCTCTACTCCCTTTCTTGAATAAAGGAACCACATCCGCAATCCTCCAATCCTCTGGAACCTCTCCCATCTCCATTGATGATGCAAAGATCATTGCCAGAGGCCCAGCAATGTCCTCCCTCGCCTCCCACAGTAGCCTGGGGTACATCCCATCCGGTCCCGGTGAGTTATCTATCTTGATGCTTTGCAAAAGTTCCAACACATCCTCTTTCTTAATATCTACATGCTCAAGCTTTTCAGTCGCTGCAAGTCTGCACTACAACCACCAAGATCCTTTTCCACTGTGAATACTGAAGTAAAGTATTCATTAAGTATCTCTGCTATTTCTACAGGTTCTATACGTGGAGACCCTGGAGAGAGTGCAGAGGAGGTTTACCAGGATGCTGCCTGGTATGGAAGGACTGGGTTATGAGGAAAGATTGGGCAAATTGGGGCTGTTTTCCCTAGAAAGACGGAGACTGAGGGGAGATCTAATAGAGGTGTATAAGATTATGAAGGGTATAGATAGAGTAAACAGTGGTAAGCTTTTTCCTAGATTGGAAACGCACATTACGAGGGGCCATGGGCTTAGAGTGAGGGGGGGCAAGGTATAATTCGGATGTTAGAGGGAAGTTTTTCACACAGAGGGTAGTGGGGGTATGGAATGCTCTGTCAAGCAAGGTGGTGGAGGCAGGCACGCTGGAGTTATTTAAGAGTTACTTAGACAGGCACATGAGCGGGATAGAACATAGAACATAGAACATTACAGCGCAGAACAGGCCCTTCGGCCCACGATGTTGCGCCGACCAGTTACAAAAACAATGACCCACTAGCCTATACCAATCCCTTTTCGTCCATAAACCTATCCAGAGATCTCTTAAACGCCCCCAAACTAGACGCATTTACAACTGCAGCAGGCAGGGCATTCCAATCCCTCACCACCCGCTGGGTAAAGAACCTACCCCTGACATCCGTCCTGTAGCTACCCCCCCTTAATTTAAAGCCATGCCCCCTCGTGCTAGCTTTCTCCATCCGAGGAAAAAGGCTATCACTATCCACCCTATCTAAACCTCTAATCATCTTATATGTTTCAATAAGATCCCCTCTTAGCCGCCTTCTTTCCAACGAAAACAACCCTAGATCCCTCAGTCTCTCCTCATAGGACCTCCCCACCATACCAGGCAACATCCTAGTAAACCTCCTCTGCACCCTCTCCAACGCCTCCATATCCTTCTTGTAATGCGGGGACCAGAACTGCACACAGTACTCCAAGTGCGGCCGCACTAGAGTAGTGTACAGTTGCAACATTACACTGCGACTCCTAAATTCAATCCCCCTACCAATAAACGCCAAGACACCGTACGCCTTCTTGACAACCTTATCTACTTGATTCCCAGCTTTCAGGGATCTATGTACACACACACCTAGATCCCTCTGTTCATCCACACTATTCAAAGTCCTCCCGTTAGCCCTATACTCGACACATCTGTTGCTCCTACCAAAGTGAATTACCTCACACTTCTCCGCATTAAATTCCATCCGCCACCTCTCGGCCCAGCTCTGCAACCTATCTAAGTCTCCCTGCAGACTATGACACCCTTCCTCACAATCTACCACACCTCCAACTTTGGTGTCATCAGCAAATTTACTAATCCACCCAACTATACCCTCATCCAGATCATTAATAAAAATTACAAACAACAGTGGCCCCAAAACAGATCCCTGAGGCACACCACTCGTAACTGCACTCCATGATGAATATTTACCATCAACCACCACCCTCTGTCTCCTATCTGATAGCCAATTCCTGATCCAACTTCCTAGATTACCCACAATCCCATACATCTGCATTTTCTGCAGAAGCCTACCATGGTGAACCTTATCGAACGCCTTACTAAAATCCATATATACCACGTCAACTGCCTTACCCCCATCCACCTCTTTGGTCACCTTCTCAAAAAACTCAATAAGGTTAGTAAGGCACGACCTACCCGCTACAAAACCATGCTGACTATTTCTAATCAATTCATTACACTCCAAATAACTATAAATCCTATCCCTAATAATTTTTTCTAAAACCTTGCCCACAACAGAAGTAAGACTCACCGGTCTATAATTCCTGGCAAAGTCTCTGTTCCCCTTCTTAAACAATGGGACAACATTCGCTATCCTCCAATCCTCCGGGACTACACCAGAGACCAATGACGACCTGAAGATCTGAGCCAGAGGCTCTGCAATCACCTCTCTAGCCTCCCAGAGAATCCTAGGGTAGATCCCATCCGGACCAGGGGACTTATCTATTTTCAGCCCCTCAAGAATTTCCAGCACATCCTCTTTATCAACCGTAATACTGTCTATTTTACACCCCTGCAACCCAATGTCCTCCTCAGCTATATTCATGTCCCCCTGCGTGAACACCGAAGAGAAATATTGGTTCAATACTTCTCCAATCTCCTCCGGTTCCACACACAACTTCCCCCTGCTGTCTGTAACTGGCCCTAATCTTGCCCTGACCAACCTTCTGTTCTTGACATACCTATAGAACGCCTTAGGATTCTCCTTAATCCTATCAGCCAAAGTCTTCTCATGTCCTCTTTTAGCCCTTCTCAACTCACTCTTCAACTCCCTCCTAGCCAATCTAAAGCTTTCTAGTGCACTATCTGAGCCCTCCAATCTCATCCGAACATAAGCCTCCTTTTTCTTTTTAACCATCGACTCAACTCTTTTAGTGCACCACGGTTCCCTAGATCTACCAAATCCACCATGCCTGACAGGGACATACCTATCAAGGACTCGCAGTAGCTGCTCCTTGAAAAAACTCCACATTTCAGACGTTCCCAGTCCCTGTAATCCCCTAATCCAATCCATGCTTCCTAATTCACTCCTGATAGCCTCATAATCGCCCTTACCCCAGCTAAAATTGCTGACCCGAGGTTCATGCCTATCTCTTCCCATCACTAAGGTGAACGTAACCGAATTGTGGTCACTATCACCAAAATGCACACCAACTTCCAAGTCTAGCACCTGGTCTGGCTCATTTCCCAGCACCAAATCCAATATAGCCTCACCTCTAGTTGGCCTGTCTACATACTGAGACAAAAAACCTTCCTGCACGCTTTGTACAAACACTGACCCCTCTAGCGAGCTAGAACTATAGCAATTCCAATCAATATTCGTAAAGTTAAAGTCCCCCATAACAATTACCCTATTACTTTCACTCCTAACCAGGATTGTCTCCGCAATCCTTTCCTCAACCTCTCTAGAACTTTTAGGAGGTCTATAAAAGACTCCCAACAGGGTGACCTCTCCTCTCCTATTTCTAATCTGGAGATGGAGATGGAGGGATACAGGAGACTGTTTTAAATAAAGTTCAGGAGCTTTGGGACGTTCCTGGGAATCTTTTGATTCCTATGGACCTTCCAACATATTTTCTTGCTCACTTGTTTTACTTTTGAGCTTCTGGGGATTCCCTTGAATGTTTGTATAAGGATGTGCATGTTATTGATGTTTCTCTCTTTTAATCCACAGGTGCTCCGGTCCGCCTTGTTGTCCAACAAGGGGCATACACGCGATGGGTCGTACAAGGACTACTCTTGGATGTTTTGAGAGTAGCCTAGTGCTTCACATCGTTAGTGTGTGCTTAAACTGGACCAGATGCTGGGCAACACGACAGCTCAGTGACTATCACTGTTTGCTGTGCAGACACATGGATTTGGGCCAGTGTCTGTGGGAGTTTGCGCATTCTCCCCGTGCTTGCGTGGGTTTTCTCCGGGTGCTCCGGTTTCCTCCCACACCCCAAAGATGTGCTATTAGGCTGATCGGTGTAACAAATTGTTCCTAAATTAATCTCCCCTCAATCTGGTTTCCAATGTGGAATGCCATAAGCGTAGGCAAGGGTCATGGGTGGAGAGGGGACTCACAATGTTAAAATGGCGGCGTGGGCTCATTGGGCCGAAGGGCCTGTTTCTCGTGCTGTGTTGTTCTTTGCTCTTTGTATACAAACTTTCCCATCGTCACCCCTGATAGGTCCTATTTCTTCATGTTTTATCCTCTTGCTCTTCACATATTTGTAGAACACCTTGGGGTTTTCCGTAATCCTGCCTGCCAAGGCCTTCTCATGACCCCTTCTGGCTCTCCTAGCTTCCTTCTTAAGATCCTTCCTACTAGCCGTATACTCTTCTAGATCTCTAACATTACCCAGCTCTCTGAACCTTTTGTAAGCTTTTCTTTTCTTCTTGACTAAATTCATTACAGCTTTCGTGCACCACGGTTCCTGTGACCTACCATAACTTCCCTGTCTCATTGGAACGTTGCTATGCAGAACTCCAGACAAATATTCCTTGAAAATTTGCCACATTTCTTCCGTATATTTCGCTGAGAAAACCCCTTTCCAATTTAAGCCTCCAATTTCCTGCCTGATAGCCTCATAATTCCCCTTACTCCAGTTAAACACTTTTCTAACTTGCCTGATCCTATCTCTCTCCAATGCTCTTGTAAAGGAGATAGAATTATGATCACTATCTCCAAAATGCTCTCCCACTGAGAGACCTGACACCTGTCCAGGTTCATTTCCCAATACTAGATCGAGTACAGCCTCTCCTCTTGTTGGCTTATCCACATACTGTGTCAGGAAACCCTCCTGAACACACCTAACAAACTCCTCCCCATCCAAACCCTTTACCCTAGGGATATTCCAATCGATATTTGGGAAATTAAAATCTCCCATCACAACAACTCTGTTATTATTACACCTTTCCAGGATCTGCTCCCCATTCTGCTCCTCAACATCCCTGTCACTATTGGGCGGCCTGTAGAAAACACCCAGTAAAGTTATTGACCCCTTCCTGTTCCTAACTTCCACCCACAGAGACTCTGTGGACAATCCCTCCATGGCATCCTTTTTTTCTGCAGTCGGGTCATTATCTCTGATTAACAGTTCCACTCCCCCACCTCTTTAACCTCCCTCCCTGTCCCTCCTGAAACATCTGAAACCCGGCACTTGAAGTATCCAGTCCTGTCCCTGAGACATCCAAGTCTCTGTAATGGCCACAACATCACATTTCCGAGTAGTGATCCACGCTCTAAGCTCATCCCACACAACACTCCTTGTGTTAAAATAGACACATCTCAAACCTTCAGTCTGAGCGTTCCCCTTCTCCATCACCTGCCTATCCTCCCTCTCTGTCGACAATCTCTCTCTATTTGTGAGCTATCCTCCTCTCTCCCAGTCACTTCACTTTGATTCCCACCGCCCCCCCAACCATTTTAGATTAAACTCTCCCCAGTAGCTTTAGCAAACCTTCCCGCCAGGATATTGGTCCCCCTGGGATTCAAATGCATCCCATCCCCTTTGATATGTAGATTAAAATCCCCTATGATAATTGCTGTACCATTTTTACACGCATCAGTTATTTCTTTGTGTATTCCTCACCCCAGCGTGATATCACTATTTGGTGGCCTATAGACTATGCCTTTCAGTGACTTTTCCTCCTTACCATTTCTAATTTCCACCCAAAAGGATTCAACCTTTTTATCCATTGAACCTATAATCATCTCTCACTCCCGCCCTGATGTCTTCCTTGAATATCAGAGTTACACCACCTCCCTTACCCTCCTGTCAGTCTCTCTAAACAATCTGCTACCCCTGTCTATGGTAAGTATTTGATTGTCCCAGCTGTGGACAGGTGGGAGTTTAATTTAAACAGCCCTGATTGATACTTTCACATCCATTCATAAACAGGAAGATATTTGGATTTTGATTTCCCCTTTTAGAAGTGATTTACTATTTCTCAACCCAGCCTTCTTGGTGTGATCCAATTCCTCATAGCTAACTCCAGGTTAGATGAACTCAGAGGGTTAGTTTACTTGCAGACAGAAAGTGCAGGATTCGTGTTGTTACGTAGCCCCCTGTGCATTCACACCAAACAATAGGTAGAGGAAGAGAGCCTCAGGGCAATGAGAACAGAGCAAAGAATTCTTGTTTCACCAGAGTCCAGAATCAAAGTTCCTTCACCAACGTGGGCAGACTGAAGCTGGAGCTGAATAATTCATTGTGCCACTGGAGATGAGATAAACATGTAAAGATTAATGAGTTTTGTATGTGATAGAAGTTCAGATGTCCACATAGAGACAGTGTAGATGGGAGCCAGACCACCCAATCTGGACAAGGCTCTTTTTCCAGAGCTGCTCCCTGAAAGATGGTTGATGGATGATGGTTGATGGATGATGGTTGATGGATGATGGTTGATGGATGATGGTTGATGGATGATGGTTGATGGATGATGGTTGATGGATGATGGTGGAGTGTTTTGTACTGCAGCAACCACAGAGAATAGGAGCAGAAAGAGGCCATTTTGACAAGTCCCACATGAGAGACTTGTAAAGAAGGTAAATTCACTCAGGATACAGGGTAATTTGATAAAGTGGATTCAAAATTGTCTCAGTTGTAGGAGACAGAGGGGAATGACAGAAAGCTGCTTTAGTGACTGGAAGCCAGTGTCCAGTGACCGTACCACAGGGACCTGTGCTGGGGCCCCTATTAGAATCATAGAGGTTTACAGCACGGAAACAGGCCCTTCGGCCCAACTTGTCCATGCTGCCCTTTTTTTTAAACCCCTAAGCTAATCCCAATTGCCCACATTTGGCCCATATCCCTCAATACCCATCGTACCCATGTAACTGTCTAAATGCTTTTTAAAAGATAAAATTGTACCTGCCTCTACTACTACATATAGAGGGACATGGGCCAAATGTGGGCAATTGGGATTAGCTCAGGGGTTTAAAAAAAAGGGCAGCATAGACAGGTTGGGCCGAAGGGCCTGTTTCCGTGCTGTAAACCTCTGTGATTCTAACAGGGAATGTCCGAAATGTGGAGTTTTTTCAAGGAGCAGCTACTGCGAGTCCGTGATAGGTATGTCCCTGTCAGGCAAGGAGGATTTGGTAGGGCTAGGGAACCGTGGTGCACTAGGAAAGTTGATTCGTTGGTTAAAAAGAAAAAGGAGGCTTATGTTCGGATGAGACTTGAGAGCTCAGGTAGTGCACTAGAAAACTTTAGATTGGCTAGGAGGGAGTTAAAGAGTAAGTTAAGAAGGGCTAAAAGAGGACATGAGAAGACTTTGGCTGATAGGATTAAGGAGAATCCTAAGGCATTCTATAGATATGTTAAGAACAGAAGGTTGGTTAGGGCAAGATTAGGGCCAGTTATAGACAGCAGTGGGAATTTATGTGTGGAACCGGAAGAGATTGGAGAGGCATTGAACCAATATTTCTCTTTGGTGTTCACGCAGGGGGACATGAATGTAGCTGAGGAGAACACTGGGTTGCAGGGGTGTAAACTAGGCAGTATTGCAGTTGATAAGGGGGATGTGCTGGATATTCTAGAGGGTTTGAAAATAGATAAGTCCCCTGGTCCGGACGGGATTTACCCTAGGATTCTCTGGGAGGCAAGAGAGGTGATTGCAGAGCCTCTGGCTCTGATCTTCAGGTCGTCGTTGGTCTCTGGTATAGTACCGGAAGATTGGAGGACAGCAAATGTTGTCCCATTGTTTAAGAAGGGGAACAGAGACTTCCCTGGGAATTATAGACCGGTGAGTCTTACTTCTGTTGTGGGCAAGGCTTTAGAAAAAATTATTAGGGATAGGATTTATAGTTATTTGGAGAGTAATGAATTGATTAGAAATAGTCAGCATGGTTTTGTGGAGGGTAGGTCGTGCCTTACTAACCTTATTGAGTTTTTTGAGAAAGTGACCAAAGAGGTGGATGGGGGTAAGGCAGTTGACGTGGTATATATGGATTTTAGTAAGGCGTTTGATAAGGTTCACCATGGTAGGTTTCTGCAGAAAATGCAGATGTATGGGATTGAGGGTAATCTAGGTAATTGGATCAGGAATTGGCTAACAGATAGGAGACAGAGGGTGGTGGTTGATGGTGAATATTCGTCATGGAGTTCGGTTACGAGTGGTGTGCCTCAGGGATCTGTTTTGGGGCCACTGCTGTTTGTAATTTTTATTAATGATCTGGATGAGGGTATAGTTGGGTGGATTAGTAAATTTGCTGATGACACCAAAGTCGGAGGTGTGGTAGATTGTGAGGAAGGGTGTCATAGTTTGCAGGGAGACTTAGACAGGTTGCAGAGCTGGGCTGAGAGGTGGCGGATGGAGTTTAATGCGGAGAAGTGTGAGGTAATTCACTTTGGCAGGAATAACGGATGTGTCGAGTATAGGGCTAACGGGAGGACTCTGAATAGTGTGGATGAACAGAGGGATCTAGGTGTATGTGTACATAGATCCCTGAAAGTTGGGAATCAAGTAGATAAGGTTGTTAAGAAGGCGTACAGTGTCTTGGCGTTTATTGGTAGGGGGATTGAATTTAGGAGTCGCAGCGTCATGTTGCAACTGTACACAACCACCTGGGCAGGTGGTTGACGTTGAAGTAGGAGAGCATGTGGCTAACAGTGACCACAACTCTGTCTGGTTTAAGATATTAATGGATAAAGATGAAGCCTGTCCTAAGGGGAGGGTGTTAAACTGGGGGAGGGCTAGATACAACCGGATTAGGCAGGATCTTAAAGATACGGACTGGGGTAAGCTGTTTGATGGCAGGTCGACGCTGGGTATGTGGGAGTCTCTCAAGGGGAAACTAAAATCTTTGCAGGAAAGACACGTGCCGGTCAAGAGGAAGGATGGGAAGGGTAGGATTAGAGAGCCGTGGGTAACTAGGGATATTGAGGACCTGGTCAGGAGGAAGAGGGAGGCGTACATTAGATCTAGGCATTTGAGGACAGGGATAGCGTTAGAAGAATACAGAGAATGTAGGAGAGAACTTAAAAGGGGCATCAGAAAGGCAAAAAGGGGCCACGAAATGGCTTTGGCGGGTAGGATTAAGGAAAATCCTAAGGCATTTTACTCCTATGTTAGAAACAAAAGGATGGTTAGAGGGAAGATTGGTCCTCTCAGGGACAGAGGAGGGGAACTATGCTTGGAGCCTGGGGGAATGGGGGAGATCCTGAATGAATACTTTGCGTCGGTATTCACGCAGGAGAGGGGCCTGATGTCTGGTGCTGTGCTTGAGGAGTTTGAGGATCTGTTGAGGGATATAGTCATCACGAGGGAAGAGGTGTTGGGACTTTTAGACAGTATAAAGACAGATAAATCTCCGGGGCCTGATGGCATCTATCCCAGGCTGCTTAGGGAGGTGAGGGATGAAATTGCTGGGCCTCTGACGCAAATCTTTGTCTCTTCTTTGGACACAGGTGAGGTCCCAGAGGATTGGCGGATTGCAAATGTAGTACCGTTGTTTAAAAAGGGTCAGAGGGATAACCCAGGGAATTATAGGCCGGTGAGCTTGACTTCAGTTATAGGCAAGCTAATGGAGAGGATCCTCAAGGATAGGATGTATGAACATCTGGAGCGCTGCAATCTGATCAGGGATACGCAGCATGGCTTCGTTACAGGGAGGTCGTGCCTTACGAATCTAGTGGAATTTTTTGAAGAGGTGACAAAAACGGTTGACGAAGGACAAGCCGTTGATGTCGTCTATATGGATTTCAGTAAGGCGTTTGACAAGGTCCCTCATGGTAGGCTGATAGAAAAGGTGAAGGCTCATGGGATACAAGGCCAGGTATGTAGATGGGTGGAGAACTGGCTTGGGAGGAGGAGACAGCGGGTAGTAGTGGAAGGCTCCTTTTCCAATTGGAGGTCTGTCACCAGTGGTGTGCCGCAGGGCTCGGTACTAGGACCTCTTCTATTTGTGGTATATATTAATGACTTGGAAGAGGGGGTAGGTGGTGTGATCAGCAAATTTGCTGATGACACTAAGATGGTTGGATTGGCGGGTACTGAGGAGCAGTGCCTGGCAATGCAACAAGACATAGACAGGCTGGTAGATTGGGCAGATAGATGGCAAATGGAATTTAATCCGGAGAAATGTGAGGTGATGCACTTTGGCCGGAATAATGTGGAGGGGAGTTATACGATAAAAGGTAGAACTATCCGGAGTATAGATACGCAGAGAGACCTGGGGGTGCAAGTGCACAAGTCCCTGAAGGTGTCGGCGCAGGTGCAGAATGTGATGAGGAAAGCGTATGGTATGTTAGCCTTCATAGGAAGAGGTATAGACTATAAGAGTAGGAGTCTGATGTTGCAGTTGTATAGAACGTTGGTTAGGCCTCACTTGGAGTACTGCGTCCAGTTCTGGTCGCCGTACTACCGGAAGGATGTAGAGATCCTGGAGAGAGTGCAGAGGAGATTTACCAGGATGCTGCCTGGTATGGAAGGGCTGTCTTACGAGGAAAGATTGAACGAACTTGGGCTGTTTTCCCTTGAGAGACGTCGGCTGAGGGGGGACCTAATAGAGGTTTATAAGATTATGAAGGGGATAGATAGAGTAAATGGTGGTAAGCTTTTTCCGCTATTAGAAATGGATAGAACGAGGGGTCACAGGCTTAGGGTGAGGGGGGCTAGGTATAAGACAAATATTAGAGGGCAGTTTTTCACGCAAAGGGTAGTGGGGGTGTGGAATGTATTGCCGAGTAAGGTGGTGGAAGCAGGCACGCTAGGGTTGTTTAAGAGTCACTTAGACAGCCACATGAGCGGTCTACATATAGGGGGATATAGCAGGCCTTACTAAACATTGTAGGCTTGGGATTCCGTTTTTGCCTCAGGGATGTTACAGTCTTTGCCTGTTTAATAATGAATTTTTTGTCTCCACAGGCATTTAAGTCCACCTTGTTGACCAGCAAGGGGCATGCATGCGGCAGGTTGTAGTGGGCTGCTCTTGGATGTTGCTTCGGGAGTTGCCTATTGCTTCATGTCATTAGTGTGCTTAAACTGGACCATCTCGAGGGCAACATGACAGCTCAGAGACTATCTCTGTTGCTGTGCGGACACATGGATTTGGGCCTGTGTCTGTGGGAGTTTGCACGTTCTCCCCGTGGTTGCGTGGGTTTCCTCCGGGTGCTCCGGTTTCCTCCCACATCCCAAAGATGCGCTTTTAGGCTGATTGATTGGGTAACAAATTGTCCCTATATTGGACCTCCCTGATCCTCGCACATTAGGCGTAGACTAAAATCATGAATAGGTCACTGAGACAGTGGGACGGCGGCGCGGGCTCATTGGGCCGAAGGGCCTGTTTCCCGTGCTGTGTTGTTCTTTGTTCTTTTGTTCTTTGTTCTTTAACTCTGGTGCGGCCGCACTTGGAGTACTGTGTGCAGTTCTGGTCCCCGCATTACAAGAAGGATGTGGAGGCTTTGGAGAGGGTGCAGAGGAGGTTTACCAGGATGTTGCCTGGTATGGAGGGGAGGTCCTATGAGGAGAGACTGAGGGATTTAGGGTTGTTTTCGTTAGAAAGAAGGCGGCTAAGAGTGGACCTTATTGAAACATATAAGATGATTAGAGGTTTAGATAGGGTGGATAGTGATAGCCTTTTTCCTCAGATGGAGAAAGCTAGCACGAGGGGGCATGGCTTTAAATTAAGGGGTGGTAGTTACAGGACGGATGACAGGGGTAGGTTCTTTACCCAGAGGGTGGTGAGGGATTGGAATGCCCTGCCTGCTGCAGTTGTAAATGCGCCTAGTTTGTGGGCGTTTAAGAGATCCGTGGATAGGTTTATGGATGAAAAGGGATTGGTTTAGGTTAGAGGGTCATTGCTTTTTAACTGGTCAGCGCAACATCGTGGGCCGAAGGGCCTGTTCTGCGCTGTAATGTTCTATGTTCTATGTTAACACAGGTCCCTGTGGTACGGCCACTGGACACTGGCTTCCAGTCACTAAAGCAGCTTTCTGTCATTCCCCTCTGTCTCCTACAACTGAGACAATTTTGAATCCACTTTATCAAATTACCCTGTATCCTGAGTGAATTTACCTTCTTTGCAAGTCTCCCATGTGGGACTTGTCAAAATGGCCTGTTTCTGCTCCTCTATACCCATCATACACATGTAACTGTCTAAATGCTTTTTAAAAGATAAAATTGTACCCACTTCTACTACCACCTCTGGCAGCTTGTTCCAGACACTCACCACCCTCTGTGTGAAAAAATTGCCCCTCTGGACCCTTTTGTTTCTCTCCCCTCTCACCTTAAACCCATGCCCTCTAGTTTTAAACACCCCTACCTTTGGGAAAAGATATTGACTATCTCGCTGATCTGTGTCTTCCTGTGATTGCTACTAAACTGGACAACCTCACATTTATCCACATTGTACTGCATGTCGCGTGACTCTCACTGTTTCACTCTGGTTTTTACAAACAGTGTAGATTCCTTTATCCGTGTTCTTGAGATTGTTAGTGTTCCAACAATTGGGAATTTGAAAAGAAGGTTCCCAGCAGACAACAGTCTCTGATTGGCCAGTTCTGGTTTAAGAAATGTAAATTGGGTTTGTTCCCTGCAGCCCCCAGTTCAATATCTTAACATCGAGCTGAGGAGATCCCAGTGTTTGTGGTACTAACCGATCAGTTCCTATTGTTCGAACATCACGGCCAAACACGCCTGCAGTCAATTTCAAAGTTATTTCCAGTTTTTTCTCATTTAATTTGGGAATTAATGATGATGTATGTTTGTTTACATATTTCACAAAAATGTAGCGTGAGGTCAGAGCTCTGTTATACAACACTGGCATCTTCCTCAGAGCTCAGATTGCATTTCTCCCATCAGAATGGAGAAGAATCATAGAATCCTGGAATCCCTACAGCGCAGAAGGAGGCCATTCAGCCCATCAAGTCTGTACCAATCACAATCCCACCCAGACCCTATCCCCATAACCCAATGCATTAACCCCAGCGATTCTCCCTGGCACTGGGTCAGTTTAACATGGCCAATCCACCTAACCGCCACATCTTTGGGCTGTGGGAGGGAACTGGAGCACCCGGCAGAAACCCACGCAGATACAGGGAGAACATGCGAGCTCCACATAGACAGTGATCCAAGCCAGGAATTGAACCCGGGTCCCTGGCGCTGAGGCAGCAGTGCTCCTTGTCAGAATAGTATTCCCAATCCCATGTGCTCCAAGAACAAGAGGACGCCAGAAAAACTCAAGCAGGTCTGCCAGCAACATTCAGGAGAGAAAAAGAGTTAATGTTTCCAGGCATTCTCATTTTATTTACTAACCTCCAATGTGAGGCCTTATCAAAAACCTTCTGAAAATCCAAATGCATCATATCCACTGGGTTCTCCTTTATCTATGCTACAGGCAACATCCTCAAAAAAACTCCAAAAAGGTATGCCAAACATGATTTCCCTTTCATAAATCCATGTTGACTCTGATCAATCTCTTTCTCTGCCTGTCCCTGTGTCTTGGACAGGAAGACTGTCAGCAGCATTGGGGGCAGTGGGGGCAATAACATTTCCCACTTACCCTCTGCTACCCCCCCCCACTCCCCAACTGAAATCAGTAAGTGGCCACATTCCAACCTGCCTCAGTTCTGAGTTTGGCAGCTGCTGGGGGAGTTTAAGGGCAGGGTTAAGAACAGCAAGTCACATTTCTCTCTCCCCCCTCGACCCCCCCCCCCCCCAACCCCCCCGTTCCACACTGGGAACCCAGCTGGTGCCCCCCACAGCCTCTACATCAAGACCCCTAATCCACAAGACCCCATCCCCAACTTGGAGCATCAATGGCTGTGATTGGTGGGAATATGTTACATACTGACTCTTCAGGTGGAAATCTTGTCCCTGACTTTCCAGAGGTCATGACCTTTCATTTCTGGATTCATTCAATAAATCTCAGTTCTCTACATCCCATGGACGCTTCTTATAATCTGGAGACCGGAACTGTGCACAGTGCTCCGAGTGTGGGTCTAACTGAGGGATACGGAGACTGGAACTGTGCACAGTGCTCCCAGTGAGGGTCTAACCGAGGGATACGGAGACCGGAACTGTGCACAGTGCTCCCAGTGAGGGTCTAACCGAGGGATACGGAGACCGGAACTGTGCACAGTGCTCCGAGTGTGGGTCTAACTGAGGGATACGGAGACTGGAACTGTGCACGGTGCTCCCAGTGTGGGTCTAACCGAGGGATACGGAGACCGGAATTGTGCACAGTGCTCCCAGTGAGGGTCTAACCGAGGGATACGGAGACCGGAACTGTGCACAGTGCTCCCAGTGTGGGTCTAACCGAGGGATACGGAGACCGGAATTGTGCACAGTGCTCCCAGTGAGGGTCTAACCGAGGGATACGGAGACCGGAACTGTGCACAGTGCTCCCAGTGTGGGTCTAACCGAGGGATACGGAGACCGGAATTGTGCACGGTGCTCCCAGTGTGGGTCTAACCGAGGGATACGGAGACCGGAATTGTGCACGGTGCTCCCAGTGTGGGTCTAACCGAGGGATACGGAGACTGGAACTGTGCACGGTGCTCCCAGTGTGGGTCTAACCGAGGGATACGGAGACTGGAACTGTGCACGGTGCTCCCAGTGTGGGTCTAACCGAGGGATACAGAGACTGGAACTGTGCACGGTGCTCCCAGTGTGGGCCTAACCGAGGGGATACAGAGACTGGAATGGTGCACGGTGCTCCGAGTGTGGGTCTAACCGAGGGATACAGAAACTGGAACTGTGCACGGTACTCCCAGTGTGGGGCTAACCAAGGGATACGGAGACTGGAATTGTGCACAGTGCTCCGAGTGTGGGTCTAACTGAGGGACAGAGAAACTGGAACTGTGCACGGTGCTCCCAGTGTGGGTCTAACCGAGGGATACAGAAACTGGAACTGTGCACGGTACTCCCAGTGTGGGTCTAACCGAGGGAAACGGAGACTGGAATTGTGCACGGTGCTCCCAGTGTGGGTCTAACTGAGGGGTATGGAGACCGGAACTGTGCACGGTGCTCCCAGTGTGGGTCTAACCGAGGGATACGGAGACTGGAACTGTGCACGGTGCTCCCAGTGTGGGTCTAACCGAGGGATACGGAGACTGGAACTGTGCACGGTGCTCCCAGTGTGGGTCTAACCGAGGGATACGGAGACTGGAACTGTGCACGGTGCTCCCAGTGTGGGTCTGACCGAGCGATACGGAGACTGGAACTGTGCACGGTGCTCCCAGTGTGGGTCTAACCGAGGGATACGGAGACTAGAATTGTGCACAGTGCTCCCAATGTGGGTCTAACCGAGGGATATGGAGACTGGAATTGTGCACAGTGCTCCGAGTGTGGGTCTAACCGAGGGATACGGAGACTGGAATTGTGCACAGTGCTCCGAGCATGGGTCTAACCGAGGGATATAGAGACCGGAACTGTGCACGGTGCTCCCAGTGTGGGTCTAACCAAGGGATACGGAGACTGGAACTGTGCACAGTGCTCCGAGTGTGGGTCTAACTGAGGGATACGGAGACTGGAACTGTGCACGGTGCTCCCAGTGTGGGTCTAACCGAGGGATAGGGAGACCGGAACTGTGCACGGTGCTCCCAGTGTGGGTGTCACCGAGGGATAGGGAGACCGGAACTGTGCACGGTGCTCCCAGTGTGTGTCTAACCGAGGGATATGGAGACCGGAACTTTGCACGGTGCTCCCAGTGTGTCTAACCGAGGGATATGGAGACCGGAACTGTGCACGGTGCTCCCAGTGTGGGTCTAACCGAGGGATACGGAGACCGGAACTTTGCACGGTGCTCCCAGTGTGGGTCTAACTGAGGGATATGGAGACCGGAACTGTGCACGGTGCTCCCAGTGTGTGTGTAACTGAGGGATATGGAGACCGGAACTGTGCACGGTGCTCCCAGTGTGGGTCTAACCGAGGGATATGGAGACTGGAACTGTGCACGGTGCTCCCAGTGTGTGTGTAACTGAGGGATATGGAGACCGGAACTGTGCACGGTGCTCCCAGTGTGTGTGTAACTGAGGGATATGGAGACTGGAACTGTGCACGGTGCTCCCAGTGTGTGTGTAACTGAGGGATACGGAGACCGGAACTGTGCACGGTGCTCCTAGTGTGGGTCTAACCGGGGGATACAGAGACTGGAACCGTGCACAGTGCCCCGAGTGTGGGTCTAACCGAGGGATACGGAGACCGGAACTGTGCACAGTGCTCCGAGTGTGGGTCTAACCGAGGGATACGGAGACCAGAACTGTGTACGCTGCTCCCAGTGTGTGTGTAACTGAGGGATATGGAGACTGGAACTGTGCACGGTGTTCCTAGTGTGGGTCTAACGGAGAGATATGGAGACTGGAACTGTGCACGGTGCTCCCAGTGTGGGTCTAACCGAGGGATATGGAGACCGGAACTGTGCATGGTGCTCCCAGTGTAGGTGTCACCGAGGGATAGGGAGACCGGAACTGTGCACGGTGCTCCCAGTGTGGGTCTAACCGGGGGATACAGAGACTGGAACTGTGCACAGTGCCCCGAGTATGGGTCTAACCGAGGGATATGGAGACTGGAACTGTGCACAGTGCTCCGAGTGTGGGTCTAACTGTGGGATACGGAGTCCGGAATTGTGCACAGTGCTCCCAGTGTGGGTTCAACCGAGGGGTACAGAGACTGGAACTGTGCACAGTGCTCCGAGTATGGGTCTAACTGAGGGATACTGAGACCGAAACTGTGTACAGTGCTCCCAGTATGGGTCTAACTGAGGGATACGGAGACCAGAACTGTGTACAGTGCTCCCAGTGTGGGTCTAACTGAGGGATACGGAGACCAGAACTGTGTACAGTGCTCCCAGTGTGGGTCTAACCGAGGGATACGGAGACCGGAACTGTGCACAGTGCTCCCAATGTGGGTCTAACTGAGGGATAGAGAGACCGGAACTGTGCACAGTGCTCCCAGTGTGGGTCTAACCGAGGGATACGGAGACCGGAACTGTGCACAGTGCTCCCAATGTGGGTCTAACTGAGGGATAGAGACACCGGAACTGTGCACAGTGCTCCCAGTGTGGGTCTAACTGAGGGATAGGGAGAACATAAGAACATAAGAAATAGGAGCAGGAGTAGGCCAACTAGCCCTTCGAGCCTGCCCCGCCATTCAATAAGATCATGGCTGATCTGTCGTGGCTCAGTTCCACGTTCCCGCCCTCTCCCCATAACCCTTAATCCCCTCTCTTATCAAAAACCCATCAACCCGCGTCTTAAAAATATTTAGCGAGGCAGCCTCCACCACTTCAACGGGCAGAGAATTCCAGAGATTCACCACCCTTTGAGTGAAGAAGTTCCTCCTCAACTCCGTTCTAAACCGCACCCCCCTTTAATTTGAGGCTGTGCCCCCTAGTCCTACTGTCCTTTCTGAGCGGGAAGAGCCTCTCCACCTCTATCCTATCCATCCCATTCATCATCTTATACGTCTCATTCTTCTAAACTCTAACGAGTACAAGCCCAGTTTATTCAGCCTCTCCTCATAGCTCAACCCCCTCAACTCCGGTATCAGCCTAGTAAACCTCCTCTGCACTCCCTCCAAGGCCAAAATATCCTTGCGTAAGTGCAGCGACCAAAACTGCACACAGTACTCCAGCTGCGGCCTCACCAATGCCCTATACAGCCGCAGCAAGACCTCCCTACTTTTATATTCAATCCCCCTCGCTATGAAGGCCAGCATCCCATTCGCCTTCCTGACCACCTGCTGCACCTGCAGGCTGGGTTTTTGCGACTCATGCACAAGGACCCCGAGGTCCCTCTGCACCGTCGCCTGCTGCAGTTTTTCGCCACGTAAGTAATAGTCCTTCCTACCATTATTCCTACCAAAGTGGACCACCTCGCACTTGCCAACATTAAATTCCATTTGCCATTTCCTGGCCCATTCGCCCAGCCTATCTAGATCCTTCTGCAGACTCTCCACACCCTCCGCACAATTTGCCGTTCCACCAATCTTGGTGTCATCAGCAAATTTCGACACCATACACTCGGTTCCCTCCTCCAGATCATCTATATAAATGGCAAATAGCTGAGGCCCCAGCACCGACCCCTGGGGCACTCCACTAGTCACCAACCGCCAATCCGAATAGCACCCATTGACCCCCACTCTCTGCCTCCTATTTGACAACCAGTCCTCTATCCACGCTAACACCCTACCCCCAACTCCATGCCCCCTGACCTTCTGCAATAACCTCTTGTGAGGTACCTTGTCAAACGCCTTCTGAAAATCCAGAAAGACCACATCCACCGGCTCTCCTCTATCCACCGCCCTAGACACATCCTCATAGAACTCCAGTAAATTTGTCAGACACGACTTCCCTTTAACGAAACCGTGCTGCGTCTGCTCTATCAAGCAGTTCCCCTCAAGATGCCTCGCTATTTCCTCCTTGATGACGGATTCTAACATTTTACCTACAACAGATGTTAAACTAACCGGCCTATAATTCCCCGCCTTTTGCCTGCCACCCTTCTTAAACAACAGCGTAACATTAGAGACCAGAACTGTGCACGGTGCTCCCAGTGTGGGTCTAACCGAGGGATACGGAGACTGGAACTGTGCACAGTGCTCCCAGTGTGGGTCTAACTGAGGGATATGGAGTCCAGAGCTGTGTACAGTGCCCCAAGTATGGGTAGCACGAAGTGCTTTCCAGCATCACATTTGCTTTATTTATAAATCTCTTTAAATCTGTGCTCCTTGTTCTTGACCCTTCCCTGTCCACTCAGTCCCACTCCTTAATGATTTTGAACATCTCTATCTAATCTCCTCTTAGCCTTCTTCTCTCTAAGGAGAACAACCCCAACCTCTCCAATCTATCCTCATAACCAAAGTTTCTCATCCCTGGAACCTCTTCCACACTCTCCAATGCACTCATATCCGAGTGGTGCCCAGGACTGTGCGCAATATTCCAGCTAACGACTGACTGGTGTCTTGTATAAGTTCAGTATAACCTCCTGGCCCTTGGACTCTATGCCTCTATTAATAAAGCCCAGAATAGAATCACAGGCCGTGGATTTACCGACTCGTCCTGCCCGTCAATAGCCGATTTCCCATCTCTTGCAATCTTACCAGTCGCGGGTTTCCAGTGCGACCAGTCTCCTGCCCACTTCTGTGAGAAGCTGAATAAATCATTTAAATATTTGATAAACCTTATTTCAATGAAATTAGCATTTAGTTAATTTGGGCAGCAAGGTCGGTGCAGGCTTGGAGGGCTGAAGGGCCTGTTCCTGTGCTGGAATTTGTTCTTTAATCCCTTGTCTTTATAACCTGGCCAGGAGAGGTTTTCTCCAGCGAGGAAAACACCTGCTTATGGGGAACAGGCGTACTGTCCTCACCGGTAGATCCGGAGACCATTGAGGTCCCCCAGGGTTTGGAGGGGGAGAGTGTCCCTTGGGCAGTGCCAGCCTGCAAGTATCAGCCTGGCACCTTGTCAATGACATTGCATTATCCTTGTGTCACTTTCTCAAAAAATTCAATCAAGTTTATTGGACATGACCTCCCTCTGCTGAAGCCACACTGTTTATCCATGCATATCTCCCAACTCCAATCAAAAGGATGTGATTGGTAAGTGGGAGACCTTCAAAGGAGAAATTTTGAGAGTGCAGTGTTTATATGTTCCTGTCAGGATTAAAGGCAAAGTGAATAAGAATAAGGAACCTTGGTTCTCGAGGGATATTGGAACTCTGATAAAGAAGAAGAGAGAGATGTGTGACATGTATAGGCAACAGGGAACAAATAAGATGCTTAAGTAGTTTAAGAAACTACTTAAGTAGTTTCTTAAGTGTAAGAAACTACTTAAGAAGGAAATCAGGAGGGCTAAAAGAAGACATGAGGTTGCTTTGGCAGTCAAGGTGAAGGATAATCCTAAGAGCTTCGACAGGTATATTAAGAGCAAAAGGATAGTAAGGGATAAAATTGGTCCTCTTGAAGATTAGAGTGGTCGGCTTTGTATGGAACCAAAAGAAATGGGGGAGATATTAAATGGATTTTTTGCATCTGTATTTACTGAGGAAACTGCCTTGGAGTCTATGGAAATAAGGCAAACAAGTAGGGAGGTGATGGAACCTTTACAGATTAAATGGGAGGAGGTGCTTGCTGTCTTGAGGCAAATCAGAGTATATTATAGCCAAACGGGCATCTAAAATGGCATTTTGTAAAGCACTCTGGGACAATTGGACAAGAAACTAAACGGACAGGCTACAGTTTAAAGACAGACAAACAGGCTGCAACCCTGATCAGTGAATAAACAGGATATGGGCCATCTCCAGGATGAAAGGGACTTTATAATCACACTGGCTGGTTTCATCTCCAGGATGAAAGGGACTTTCTGGATAGACTGGGTTTTGTACCAGACACGGGGGCACCGTGAATCCTTATTTCGGAGGGAGGTTTGTGACCTCTGTATGTGACCTCTGTGCCTCCAACACCTACAGACATGGCCACTGGGGACACACCCAGAGATCGGTGTGGTCGCACCTGATTGGACTCTTATCGATCGGGGTGATCACGTCCTGATCGATTGATTGGCAATGGGCAAAAAGGGGTGTGAAACTAAACGGGGGATAAAGGGTGCTGCACAACCAGGAATCTCTCTCTGACCCCACGAACAATCTACAAGAATGGTGACCATCGCCGGCACACCCGAGAAGGAAGGAAGACCACAGCCAGAGTGCCAGACCAGACCAAAGGACCAAACTACACAGACGACTACTGAGACCAGCACACAGATAAAGGCCAGTATCTGTTTGGGTATTTGTCAGTCACTCAAAGTTAACTCAAGGTCTTGTATTGTACTTGAATTCTAGTATTTTCCTGTAAGATAATTTATTGTTGGTCGGGTGGGGGATTATAGATTGTGTGGGTTTAAATAAATATTGGTTGTACTAACAAGATGTCTACTTGTAGTTATTTGTCCACCGTATAAGCATTAAAACAGACTGTACGGCAAACAGCACTGGGACCCAACGTGGGGTCAGAGAGAGATTCCTGGTTGTGCAGCACCCTTTATCCCCCGTTTAGTTTCACACCCCTTTTTGCCCATTGCCAATCAATCGATCAGGACGTGATCCCCCCGATCGATAAGAGTCCAATCAGGTGCGACCACACCGATCTCTGGGTGTGTCCCCAGTGGCCATGTCTGTACAACATAGAACATAGAACATTACAGCGCGGAACAGGCCCTTCGGCCCACAATGTTGCGCCGACCAGTCTTATTTTAAAAAAAAACATTGACCCACTAATCTAAACCAATCCCTTTTCGTCCATAAACCTATCCACCAATCTCTTAAACGCCCCCAAACTAGGCGCATTTACAACTGCAGCAGGCAGGGCATTCCAATCCCTCACCACCCTCTGGGTAAAGAACCTACCCCTGACATCCGTCCTATAACTACCCCCCCTTAATTTAAAGCCATGCCCCCTCGTGCTAGATTTCTCCATCCGAGGAAACAGGCTATCACCATCCACCCTATCTAAACCTCTAATCATCTTATATGTTTCTATAAGATCCCCTCTTAGCCGCCTTCTTTCCAGTGAAAACAACCCCAAATCCCTCAGCCTCTCCTCATAGGACCTCCCCTGCATACCAGGCAACATCCTGGTAAACCTCCTCTGCACCCTCTCCAAAGCCTCCACATCCTTCCTGTAATGTGGGGACCAGAACTGCACACAATACTCCAAGTGCGGCCGCACCAGAGTTGTGTACAGTTGCAACATGACGCTGCGACTCCTAAATTCAATCCCCCTACCAATAAACGCCAAGACACCGTACGCCTTCTTAACAAAAGGTGTAGGTGTTGGAGGCACAGAGGTCACATACAGACGTCACAAACCTCCCTCCGAAATAAGGATTCACGGTGCCCCCGTGTCTGGTACAAAACCCAGTCTATCCAGAAAGTCCCTTTCATCCTGGAGATGAAACCAGCCAGTGTGATTATAAAGTCCCTTTCATCCTGGAGATGGCCCATATCCTGTTTATTCACTGATCAGGGTTGCAGCCTGTTTGTCTGTCTTTAAACTGTAGCCTGTCCGTTTAGTTTCTTGTCCAATTGTCCCAGAGTGCTTTACAAAATGCCATTTTAGATGCCCGTTTGGCTATAAGATAAATCCCCAGGATCGGGCAGGGTATTCCCTCGGACCCTGAGGGAGACGAGTGTTGAAATTGCAGGGACCCTGGCAGATACATTTAAAATGTCGGTATCCACGGGTGAGGTGCCGGATGATTGGAGGACAGCTCATGTTGTTCCGTTGTGTAAAAAAGGCTCAAAAAGTAATCTGGGAAATTATAGGCCGGTAAGTTTGACGTCAGTCGGTAAATTGTTGGAAGGAGTACTAAGATATAGAATCTACAAATACTTGGATGGACAGGGACTCATTAGGGAGAGTCAACATGGCTTTGTGCGTGATAGGTCATGTTTAACCAATCTATTAGAGAGTTTTTCGAGGAGGTTACCAGGAAAGTGGATGAAGGGAAGGCGGTGGATGTTGTCTACATGTACAGCACGGGGTTAGATACAGAGTAAAGCTCCCTCTACACTGTCCTCCCATCAAACACTCCCAGGACAGGTACAGCACGGGGTTAGATACAGAGTAAAGCTCCCTCTACACTGTCCCCCCATCAAACACTCCCAGGACAGGTACAGCACGGGGTTAGATACAGAGTAAAGCTCCCTCTACACTGTCCCCCCATCAAACACTCCCAGGACAGGTATAGCACGGGGTTAGATACAGAGTAAAGCTCCCTCTACACTGTCCCCCATTAAACACTCCCAGGACAGGTATAGCACGGGGTTAGACACAGAGATTAGATACACGGGGTTAGATACAGGGTAAAACACAGTCATATCGATTAAGCATCGAGGTGTTAGGTTTCTATTTCCAGCTAAACGGAACAACATTGTATCAGGTGAATCAAAGATTGAAATGAGCTGCCTCAACTATTGCAGTGGGTGTCAGAGTGAAAACTGCAGACAGAGAGACGGAAGATTTATCCAGGTTAATGCGAGTGTTTCACGTGGAAGAAGCAAAGCCCAGATGTGCAACTGTGTGGATGATTTATCAGAACCATCTCCCTGTTGGTTGCAATCTGAGTTCAGGCTGCTTGTTTGGACACTCTGTGAGTTTGCAGCTTGTTTGCAATGCAGAGGGAATGTTTACCATGAGCTTCCTGTTAATTCTGCAGCAACTCACTGTCTTTCTGCTGTTTTCAGGGTTGTCAGTAATTGCTGCTGTTTGATCTGGGTGAAGGTTGGGATTAACCTGCAGCAAGAACTGCATCCACAGTAATCTCCAAACCTCATCTCAATGCAGAACCTTGGCAATGATTCCGTTACTCAGTGTGTTAGTAATTACTTCCACATTACCAGCTTTTAACTATTTGGAAGGTGCTGTTATTCTGGCCCCAGGAATGTTGGCTCAGAAACTGGGGAGCTGGTGCAGACTCATCAACCCAGCTTAGGAAAGTGGCAGGCTTGACTCCCAGCCTGTTCTCCAAGAGGAATCCGTGAAGAGGAATAATTCATCAGTGATTCATTAGGGGGTAGGGGGTGGGGGATAGGGGGCGGGGTAGGGGGGGTAGGGGGCGGGGGGTAGGGGGTGGGGGATAGGGAGCGGGGTGGGGGGGATAGGGGGCGGGGTGGGGGGGGTAGGGGGCGGGGGGTAGGGGGTGTGGTGGGTGCGGGGTAGGGGGTGGGGGATAGGGGGCGGGGGTAGGGGGTGGGGGGTAGGGGGTGGGTGTAGGGGGTGGGGGATAGGGGGTGGGGGGTAGGGGGTGGGGGGTAGGGGGTGGGGGATAGGGGGTGGGGGGTAGGGGGTGGGGGGTAGGGGGTGGGTGTAGGGGGTGGGGGGTAGGGGGCGGGGGTAGGGGGTAGGGGGTGGGGGGATAGGGGGCGGGGGGGTAGGGGGTGGGGGATAGGGGGCGGGGGGTGGGGGATGGGGGCGGGGGGTAGGGGGTGAATCATCTCTCTCAAAAGATCTCTGCTGAAGTTGGATCTTAATGTCATTCCCCCCACTGCCGCCCCCAGAACTATATTTATGGGAAGGAAACGAGCTAATCATAAAGTGCTTTGGAAAGAGGTTCCCGCCTTTCCCGGATAAATTGGAAAACACAAACTTGTGGGTGGGATTCTCCTTTCCCAGCTCTCACTGGATGTTCCGAATGCACCAGGGGATTGGGGTTCCTGCTGAGCCGAGGTGATGTGGTGTGAACCCCTCAAACTAGAAACAGCCCCCACCCCCCAAATACAAACACACTACCTGTTCCGGGAATTCGAGCTGTCTACCTCAGTGCATCCGAGGTGTGGGAGGAAAATCGGAATTGGAATTAACTCGACCCAGTATAATTGATTCTATTTGCACCTAAACTGACATTAATCTGACTGGTCTGTAACTGCCAGGTTTATCCCGAATGTGACATTTACAATTCTCAGCTTCTGGCATCTCCCCTGAGGCAAGAGAATTCTGGAAGCTTATGGCCAACATCCCAGCAATTCCATTCTCACTTCCTTCAATATCCCTGGATCCATATCATCCGGTCCTGGGGCCTTGCCAACTTCCAGTTCCAACAGTCTCATCAACACTTCCTCCTTTTCAAATTGAATTCTTCTCGGGACAGAGTTTCACTGTCTGTCACCACGTCCTGGGTAACATCCGTGTCCTTGGTAAGGATTAGTTACCTCAGCCTCTGCCCCCCATGTGAAAATTCCCTTTTTGGCTCCTAATTGGTCCTACTCTTTTTACCACCTTTTTACTATTTATCAGCCGAAATGGAGGTGGCATAGATTCGAGGTGAGGGACAGGAGGTTTGGGGGCAGGGGGTGCTGTGAGGAAAACATTTTTAACCCAGAGGGTGGTGAGGGTCTGGAACGTGCTGCCTGGGGGGGAGGGTGGAGGCGGGATGCCTCTCGTCCTTTAAAAAGTATCTGGATGAGCACTTGGCACATCATCACATTCAGGACTCTGGGCCAGGGGCTGGCAGAGGGGATTAGATGGGAGTTCAGGTGCGTGTTGGTGTAGACTCAATGGGCTGAAGGGCCTCTTCTGTGCTGAATGATTCTGTATTATTTCAGCCTTTTCCAGCTGCAGTGAAGTGTTATTCTTGTTCTTGATTCCAGTTTGACTGTGACCCACGTTCAGTTCCAGTGAAGAGTTGTCCAATCTGTGACCGTGCGCATCATACTTTCTTTATCTGCTCATTTGGTGGAACTCTCTGACTTTCCCCTTGATGATAATTAACTGGCTCTGCCCTGCCGTCTGCTACAACCTTTTGTCAGTATTTTCAAAAATGTTTATGTTTAAAGCATCCGTGTTCCTTTCCTCTCTCACTTTTGTGTCATTTGTTTAAAGCAATTGTTTAATTGCTTATTCTTAGCATCACTGGATGGGGGCCGGGGTTGGGGGGGTGGGGTGGGACGGGGAGGGTTGAGTTCCTATCTCAATTTGGAAATTCTGTGCGCTCCATGATGTGGAGGTTACAGTACCTGTCAAAGGCTTTTAATTTCTCATCAAAGCTGGCTGATGATTCATCAATGCCTTGCATTTGGATTGCTTCATTCACAAACGCACCAAACAAATTTTCCTGTCCCACCTGCCACTGGAATTGTACTGGGAAAGGGGTGGACCATGCAAAGACCTGTTGGCCTCGGATAGGCTTTTCTGGTTTTGGGGTGAGCGCGGTTGTAAAGTCCCACTCAATGACTCTGGACTTCTTTCCCATTTCTGATCATTTCAGAAATATCCTTTTCCAGGATGCATAATTCTGCACCAGGTTCGAGCGTGTCACAAAGCCGATTTCTGATCCCTGGTGTTTCCAATGTGCGAGACTGTTAAAGGTGAAACCACAGTCACTGTTTTGTTTTAAAAAGTCTTCCCATTTTTATAAGGTTTTGGCAGGATCTCACTGTGAAAGACATCTCAACCTCTTTATTTCCCCATATTGATTGGGATTCCCTTGCAGCCAGGGGCTCGGATGGAGAGCAATTTGTTAGATGTGTCCGGGGGGCTTTTTGATACAATATGTTGACAATCCAACCAGGGAGGGGGCCAAACTAGACTTGTATTGGAGAATGAGCTGGGCCAGGTGATCCATGTTTCAGTGGGGGAACGTTTTGGGCTGAGCAACTACAAGATTTCGAGTAGCCATAGATAAGGACAAGAGTAGCCCTTGGGTGAGGGTGCGTAATTGGGCCAAGGCCAATGACATCTAAATTAGATAGGAACTGGGGAATGTGGATTGGGAGCGGCTCTGAGGGCAAATCCACATCTGGCATGTGGGAGGCTTTGAAAGGCCAGTTGATTCAAGTGCAGGACATGCATGTCCCTACAAAACAGCAGCATAGAAATGGCAGGATTCTGAAACCATGGATGACAAGGGAAATTGTAAGCTTAGTCAAAAGGGAAAAGGAAGGATATGATAGGTCCAGGCATCTAAAAACTGACAAAGTCCCTGACGTGTACAGTGAAAGTAGGAAGGAACTTAACTGTGGAATTAGGAGGGCTAAATAGGGCCATGAAATGTCTTTAGCAAACAGAGTCAAGGAAAATCTGGCCGATTCTTTGTTTGTTCTTTAAAATCCCAAGGCTTTTTATGCATATATTAGGCGCAAAAGGGTAGCATGAGAAAGAGTAGGCCCTCTCAAAGACAATGGAGGGAAATTATGTATGGAGCCACAGGAAGTGGGTGAGATCCTTAATGAGTTATTTGTGTCAGTATTCACCAAGGAGAAGGACATGACAGACGTTGAGGTCAGGGATGGGTGTGCGAATGCTCTTGAGAACGTCAATATATCAAGAAAGGAAGTGTTGAGTATCCTAAATTGCATTAAGGTTGACATGTCCCTTGTTTAAGAAAGGAAGCAGGGATAATCCAGGAAATTATAGGCCGATGAGCCTGACGTCAGTGGTGGGGAAGATGTTGGAGAAGATACTGAGGGACAGGATACGTAAGAACATAAGAAATAGGAGCAGGAGTAGGCCATCTAGCCCTTCGAGCCTGCCCCGCCATTCAATAAGATCATGGCTGATCTGTCGTGGCTCAGTTCACATTCCCGCCCTCTCCCCATAACCCTTAATCCCCTCGCTTATCAAAAACCCATCAACCCGCGTCTTAAAAATATTTAGCGAGGCAGCCTCCACCACTTCAACGGGCAGAGAATTCCAGAGATTCACCACCCTTTGAGTGAAGAAGTTCCTCCTCAACTCAGTTCCAAACTGCACCCCCCCTTATTTTGAGGCTGTGTCCCGTAGTTCTTGTTTCCATTCTAAGTGGAAAGAATCTCTACCTCTACCCTATCCAACCCCTTCATTAGTTTATATGTCTCCACAAGATCTCTCCTCAGCCTTCTAAACTCCAGCGAGTACAGGCCCAATCTACTCAATCTCGCCTCATAAGCTAACCCCCTCATCTCTGGTATCAGCCTGGTGAACCTTCTCTGTACTCCCTCCAAGGCCAATATATCCTTTTGCAAATAAGGGGATCAAAACTGCACACAGTACTCCAGTTGCGGCCTCACCAGTACCCTGTACAGTTGCAGCAAGACAACATTCCATTCGCCTTCTTGATCACCTGCTGCACCTGCAGACTGGGTTTTAGCAACTCATACACAAGGACCCCCAGGTCCCTCTGCACCGTAGCATGTTGTAATTTTTCACCGTTTAAATAATAGTCCATTTTACTATTATTCTTTCCAAAGTGGATAACATCATACTTACCAATGTTATACTCCATCTGCCAGATCCTTGCCCACTCACTTAGCCTTTTCACATATGCACATGCGGATAGGAATAATGTAGGAATTTGGTAGGAATAATGGTAGGAAGGACTATTACTTATGTGGCGAAAAACTGCAGCAGGCGACGGTGCAGAGGGACCTCGGGGTCCTTGTGCATGAGTCGCAAAAACCCAGCCTGCAGGTGCAGCAGGTGGTCAGGAAGGCGAATGGGATGCTGGCCTTCATAGCGAGGGGGATTGAATATAAAAGTAGGGAGGTCTTGCTGCGGCTGTATAGGGCATTGGTGAGGCCGCAGCTGGAGTACTGTGTGCAGTTTTGGGCGCCGTACTTACGCAAGGATATTTTGGCCTTGGAGGGAGTGCAGAGGAGGTTTACTAGGCTGATACCGGAGTTGAGGGGGTTGAGCTATGAGGAGAGGCTGAATAAACTAGGCTTGTACTCGTTAGAGTTTAGAAGAATGAGAGGAGATCTCACTGAGACATATAAGATGATGAATGGGATGGATAGGATAGAGGTGGAGAGACTCTTCCCACTCAGAAAGGACAGTAGGACTAGGGGGCACAGCCTCAAGATAAAAGGGGGGCGGTTTAGAACGGAGTTGAGGAGGAACTTCTTCACTCAAAGGGTGGTGAATCTCTGGAATTCTCTGCCCGTTGAAGTGGTGGAGGCTGCCTCGCTAAATATTTTTAAGACGCGGGTTGATGGGTTTTTGATAAGAGAGGGGATTAAGGGTTATGGGGAGAGGGCGGGAATGTGGAACTGAGCCACAACAGATCAGCCATGATCTTATTGAATGGCGGGGCAGGCTCGAAGGGCTAGATGGCCTACTCCTGCTCCTATTTCTTATGTTCTTATATACGCACATTTGGAAGAAAATGGACTAGTCAGTGACAAGCAGCATGGTTTTGTACAGGAAGGTCATGTCTCACCAACTTGATTGGGCTTTTTGAAGAAGTGACAAAAATAATTGATGAGGGAAGGGTTGTGGATGTAGTTTATATGAACTTTAGGAAGGCGTTTGACAAGATCCCAACAGCAAACTGGTACAAAAACTAAAATCCCATGGGATTTGGGGTGGGTTGGCTAGATGGATACAGAACTGGCTTGGTTATAGAAGAGAGAATAGTAGTAGAAGGGTGTTTTTTGGAATGGAGATCTGTAGCTAGTGGTGTTCCAGTGCTGGGACCTCTGTCGTTTGGAGTATATATCAATGATTGGAGGAGAATGTGGGTGGGTTGAGTAGTAAGTTTGTGGATGACACAAAGATCGGTGGAGTTACTGCTAGTGCAGTAAATTTCTTATGTTCTTATGTTCTTATGTTTTTAAACCGCCCCCCCTTTATCTTGAGGCTGTGCCCCCTAGTCCTACTATCCTTTCTGAGCGGGAAGAGTCTCTCCACCTCTATCCTATCCATCCCATTCATCATCTTATATGTCTCAATGAGATTGCAGGTTAAAGAGATGTGTATTGTCTCCAGACAGTACAGTAAGTGAGGTTTTACAAACCCAGGCAAGTCATGGGGGTTACAGATAGTGCGACATGTCGCAGTGATCAGTGCTCCTTCCACTCACATTGTCGGCCACTTTAGGACTTGAACAGCAGGTTAGGTGTAAAGATTCGCATTCTAATCAGTAATCTGTAAACTGTCTGTGCTTTATATGCTCTGTCTGAGGCCAGAACTCTCCATTCACCTGACGAAGAGGGAAACCTCGAAAACTTGTGAGTTTACTATCAAATAAATCGGTTGGACTTTAACCTGTTGTTGTCAGACTTTTTACTGTGTTTACCCCAGTCCAATGCCGGCACATCCACATCATGACTATGTACATATACAGAGGGAATAGCTCCCCATTAGGAGTTAACTCCATGCTGACTTCTACACAGGTCTCTAGTCCATAACTCTCAGTAGACTCTGGCAATATGACACTGTGGTCAGTACAGTTCCCAGCCCCATATTAATCCTAACTATTCCAGATACATTTAGACCTCAAAATCCACACTCTTGTTAGTTGGAGGCATTGTGGGCTTACGATACGAGGGGCAGAATTTTCCCACCGCACTCACCCCGAAAGCAGAAAACTCCACCCGAGGTTTATGGGCTTTCCCATCTGCTCTTTGCCTGCTCCGATTGCCATGGCGAGTGGAACTGGACGATTCACCCCGAGGTGAGTGGAGCCATTGGCTGCCTCTGCTGACAGTGGTTATCGAAGGGTTAAACAGGCCTGCGATCAGGCAGGGTTTCCAGCTCACTGCGGGATCAGTGGATCTGGTGGGGATCAGTGGATCTGATGGGATCTGTGAGTCTCATTCTCTGCTGTAAACTTTGTGAATTACAGAGTTTGTGAATGAGGTGGAGAATCAGCGGAGTTTTAGTGACAGTAAAATGATGTGAGTTTGTAGAATGTAAGCCTGAGAGCAGGGAGACGGGATTTGAGTAAATCCAGAGCTTTAAGGTTTCCTCCCAGGGGCTGGGACTGGCACAATCGCGTGACTGGGAGCTCTGACCTGAGTTTAGCTGCAGACTGGGCTGTTTTCTGGGCTGTGTCTGGTTATAATTTCCACTTTCACCACAGCACCGAAAGCAGATTTATTGTCCTGAGGTGTGGAACAAGGGCCTCTGATGTAGCTGTAACATTTCCTGTGACTTGGCAATGCTCAGACTCTGCCTCTCGTTAGCCTCCCTGCTGCTTGCTTGGATTCCACATTCAGACATTTCCAAATGCAGCAATTTCCTTTCAGAGTTGCTGATAAATTATCCTGAAAATTCTCCCAGATCCAAATGGCTGAGTGAGGCATAACAACAACAACTTGCATTTATATAGAGCCTTTAATAGGCCAGGCCATTTCAAACCCATCACCATCAAGTCACAGATTCATGACAGCACAGAGAGAAGCCATTCAGCCCATCAACCCAATGCTAGCTATCAGTAGATCTCCCTGCCCTTTAACCTTTACCATGGCCAATCCACCTGACCAGCAGGTCTTACAGACTGTGGGAGGAAACTGGAGCACCCAGATTGAGGAAACCCACGCAGACATGAGGAGAATGTGCAAACTCTAAACAGGCAGCGACCCAAGCCAGGAATTGAAGGCCGGTCCCTGGCACTGTGAGACAGCAGTGCTAATCACTGTGTCACCGTGCTGCCCCGGGTCCCTGGCACTGTGAGACAGCAGTGCTAATCACTGTCACCGTGCTGCCCCGGGTCCCTGGCACTGCGAGACAGCAGTGCTAATCACTGTGTCACCGTGCTGCCCCGGGTCCCTGGCACTGTGAGACAGCAGTGTGAATCACTGTGTCACCGTGCTGCCCCGGGTCCCTGGCGCTGTGAGACAGCAGTGTGAATCACTGTGTCACCGTGCTGCCCCGGGTCCCTGGCACTGTGAGACAGCAGTGTGAATCACTGTGTCACCGTGCTGCCCCGGGTCCCTGGCACTGTGAGACAGCAGTGTGAATCACTGTGTCACCGTGCTGCCCCGGGTCCCTGGCACTGCGAGACAGCAGTGCTAATCACTGTGTCACCGTGCTGCCCCGGGTCCCTGGCGCTGTGAGACAGCAGTGTGAATCACTGTGTCACCGTGCTGCCCCGGGTCCCTGGCACTGTGAGACAGCAGTGTGAATCACTGTGTCACCGTGCTGCCCCGGGTCCCTGGCACTGTGAGACAGCAGTGTGAATCACTGTGTCACCGTGCTGCCCCGGGTCCCTGGCGCTGTGAGACAGCAGTGTGAATCACTGTGTCACCGTGCTGCCCCGGGTCCCTGGCACTGTGAGACAGCAGTGTGAATCACTGTGTCACCGTGCTGCCCCGGGTCCCTGGCACTGTGAGACAGCAGTGTGAATCACTGTGTCACCGTGCTGCCCCGGGTCCCTGGCACTGTGAGACTGCAGTGCTAATCACTGTGTCACCGTGCTGCCCCGGGTCCCTGGCACTGTGAGACAGCAGTGCTAATCACTGTGTCACCGTGCTGCCCCGGGTCCCTGGCACTGTGAGACAGCAGTGTGAATCACTGTGTCACCGTGCTGCCCCGGGTCCCTGGCACTGTGAGACAGCAGTGTGAATCACTGTGTCACCGTGCTGCCCCGGGTCCCTGGCACTGTGAGACTGCAGTGCTAATCACTGTGTCACCGTGCTGCCCCGGGTCCCTGGCACTGTGAGACAGCAGTGCTAATCACTGTGTCACCGTGCTGCCCCGGGTCCCTGGCACTGTGAGACAGCAGTGTGAATCACTGTGTCACCGTGCTGCCCCGGGTCCCTGGCACTGTGAGACAGCAGTGCTAATCACTGTGTCACCGTGCTGCCCCGGGTCCCTGGCACTGTGAGACAGCAGTGTGAATCACTGTGTCACCGTGCTGCCCCGGGTCCCTGGCACTGTGAGACAGCAGTGTGAATCACTGTGTCACCGTGCTGCCCCGGGTCCCTGGCACTGTGAGACAGCAGTGTGAATCACTGTGTCACCGTGCTGCCCCGGGTCCCTGGCACTGTGAGACAGCAGTGTGAATCACTGTGTCACCGTGCCGCCCCGGGTCCCTGGCACTGTGAGACTGCAGTGCTAATCACTGTGTCACCGTGCTGCCCCGGGTCCCTGGCACTGTGAGACAGCAGTGTGAATCACTGTGTCACCGTGCTGCCCCGGGTCCCTGGCACTGTGAGACAGCAGTGTGAATCACTGTGTCACCGTGCTGCCCCGGGTCCCTGGCACTGTGAGACAGCAGTGCTAATCACTGTGTCACCGTGCTGCCCCGGGTCCCTGGCACTGTGAGACCGCATTGTGAATCATTGTGTCACCGTGCTGCCCCGGGGTCCCTGGCACTGTGAGACAGCAGTGTGAATCACTGTGTCACCGTGCTGCCCCGGGTCCCTGGCACTGTGAGACAGCAGTGTGAATCACTGTGTCACCGTGCTGCCCCGGGTCCCTGGCACTGTGAGACAGCAGTGTAAATCACTGTGTCACCGTGCTGCCCCGGGTCCCTGGCACTGTGAGACAGCAGTGCTAATCACTGTGTCACCGTGCTGCCCTGGGTCCCTGGCGCTGTGAGACAGCAGTGTGAATCACTGTGTCACCGTGCTGCCCCGGGTCCCTGGCACTGTGAGACAGCAGTGTGAATCACTGTGTCACCGTGCTGCCCCGGGTCCCTGGCGCTGTGAGACAGCAGTGTGAATCACTGTGTCACCGTGCTGCCCCGGGTCCCTGGCACTGTGAGACAGCAGTGTGAATCACTGTGTCACCGTGCTGCCCCGGGTCCCTGGCACTGTGAGACAGCAGTGTGAATCACTGTGTCACCGTGCTGCCCCGGGTCCCTGGCACTGTGAGACAGCAGCGCTAATCACTGTGTCACCGTGCTGCCCCGGGTCCCTGGCACTGTGAGACAGCAGTGTGAATCACTGTGTCACCGTGCTGCCCCGGGTCCCTGGCACTGTGAGACCGCATTGTGAATCATTGTGTCACCGTGCTGCCCCGGGGTCCCTGGCACTGTGAGACAGCAGTGTGAATCACTGTGTCACCGTGCTGCCCCGGGTCCCTGGCACTGTGAGACAGCAGTGCTAATCACTGTGTCACCGTGCTGCCCCGGGTCCCTGGCACTGTGAGACAGCAGTGTGAATCACTGTGTCACCGTGCTGCCCCGGGTCCCTGGCGCTGTGAGACAGCAGTGTGAATCACTGTGTCACCGTGCTGCCCCGGGTCCCTGGCACTGTGAGACAGCAGTGTGAATCACTGTGTCACCGTGCTGCCCCGGGTCCCTGGCACTGTGAGACAGCACTGTGAATCACTGTGTCACCGTGCTGCCCCGGGTCCCTGGCACTGTGAGACAGCAGTGTGAATCACTGTGTCACCGTGCTGCCCCGGGTCCCTGGCACTGTGAGACAGCAGTGCTAATCACTGTGTCACCGTGTTGCCCCGGGTCCCTGGCACTGTGAGACAGCAGTGTGAATCACTGTGTCACCGTGCTGCCCCGGGTCCCTGGCACTGTGAGACATCAGTGTGAATCACTGTGTCACCGTGCTGCCCCGGGTCCCTGGCACTGTGAGACAGCAGTGTGAATCACTGTGTCACCGTGCTGCCCCGGGTCCCTGGCACTGTGAGACAGCAGTGCTAATCACTGTGTCACCATGCTGCCCCGGGTCCCTGGCACTGTGAGACAGCAGTGTGAATCACTGTGTCACCGTGCTGCCCCGGGTCCCTGGCACTGTGAGACAGCAGTGCTAATCACTGTGTCACCGTGCTGCCCCAGGTCCCTGGCACTGTGAGACAGCAGTGTGAATCACAGTGTCACCGTGCTGCCCCGGGTCCCTGGCACTGTGAGACAGCAGTGCTAATCACTGTGTCACCGTGCTGCCCCGGGTCCCTGGCACTGTGAGACAGCAGTGTGAATCACAGTGTCACCGTGCTGCCCCAGGTCCCTGGCACTGTGAGACAGCAGTGTGAATCACTGTGTCACCGTGCTACCCCGGGTCCCTGACACTGTGAGACAGCAGTGCTAATCACTGTGTCACCGTGCTGCCCCGGGTCCCTGGCGCTGTGAGACAGCAGTGCTAATCACTGTGTCACCGTGCTGCCCCGGGTCCCTGGCACTGTGAGACAGCAGTGCTAATCACTGTGTCACCGTGCTGCCCCGGGTCCCTGGCGCTGTGAGACAGCAGTGTGAATCACTGTGTCACCGTGCTGCCCCGGGTCCCTGGCACTGTGAGACAGCAGTGTGAATCACTGTGTCACCGTGCTGCCCCAGGTCCCTGGCACTGTGAGACAGCAGTGTGAATCACTGTGTCACCGTGCTACCCCGGGTCCCTGACACTGTGAGACAGCAGTGTGAATCACTGTGTCACCGTGCTGCCCCGGGTCCCTGGCACTGTGAGACAGCAGTGTGAATCACTGTGTCACCGTGCTGCCCCGGGTCCCTGGCGCTGTGAGACAGCAGTGCTAATCACTGTGTCACCGTGCTGCCCCGGGTCCCTGGCACTGTGAGACAGCAGTGCGAATCACTGTGTCACCGTGCTGCCCCGGGTCCCTGGCACTGTGAGACAGCAGTGCTAATCACTGTGTCACCGTGCTGCCCCGGGTCCCTGGCACTGTGAGACAGCAGTGCTAATCACTGTGTCACCGTGCTGCCCCGGGTCCCTGGCACTGTGAGACAGCAGTGTGAATCACTGTGTCACCGTGCTGCCCCGGGTCCCTGGCGCTGTGAGACAGCAGTGCTAATCACTGTGTCACCGTGCTGCCCCGGGTCCCTGGCACTGTGAGACAGCAGTGCTAATCACTGTGTCACCGTGCTGCCCCGGGTCCCTGGCACTGTGAGACAGCAGCGTGAATCACTGTGTCACCGTGCTGCCCCGGGTCCCTGGCGCTGTGAGACAGCAGTGTGAACCACTGTGTCACCGTGCTGCCCCGGGTCCCTGGCGCTGTGAGACAGCAGTGCTAATCACTGTGTCACCGTGCTGCCCTGGGTCCCTGGCACTGTGAGACAGCAGTGTGAATCACTGTGTCACCGTGCTGCCCCGGGTCCCTGGCACTGTGAGACAGCAGTGTGAATCACTGGGTCACCGTGCTGCCCCGGGTCCCTGGCACTGTGAGACAGCAGTGTGAATCACTGTGTCACCGTGCTGCCCCGGGTCCCTGGCGCTGTGAGACAGCAGTGCTAATCACTGTGTCACCGTGCTGCCCCGGGTCCCTGGCGCTGTGAGACAGCAGTGCTAATCACTGTGTCACCGTGCTGCCCCGGGTCCCTGGCGCTGTGAGACAGCAGTGTGAATCACTGTGTCACCGTGCTGCCCCGGGTCCCTGGCGCTGTGAGACAGCAGTGTGAATCACTGTGTCACCGTGCTGTCCCGGGTCCCTGGCGCTGTGAGACAGCAGTGTGAATCACTGTGTCACCGTGCTGCCCCGGGTCCCTGGCGCTGTGAGACAGCAGTGTGAATCACTGTGTCACCGTGCTGCCCCGGGTCCCTGGCGCTGTGAGACAGCAGTGTGAATCACTGTGTCACCGTGCTGCCCCGGGTCCCTGGCGCTGTGAGACAGCAGTGTGAATCACTGTGTCACCGTGCTGCCCCGGGTCCCTGGCGCTGTGAGACAGCAGTGTGAATCACTGTGTCACCGTGCTGCCCCGGGTCCCTGGCGCTGTGAGACAGCAGTGTGAATCACTGTGTCACCGTGCTGCCCCGGGTCCCTGGCGCTGTGAGACAGCAGTGTGAATCACTGTGTCACCGTGCTGCCCCGGGTCCCTGGCGCTGTGAGACAGCAGTGTGAATCACTGTGTCACCGTGCTGCCCCGGGTCCCTGGCGCTGTGAGACAGCAGTGTGAATCACTGTGTCACCGTGCTGCCCCGGGTCCCTGGCGCTGTGAGACAGCAGTGTGAATCACTGTGTCACCGTGCTGCCCCGGGTCCCTGGCGCTGTGAGACAGCAGTGTGAATCACTGTGTCACCGTGCTGCCCCGGGTCCCTGGCGCTGTGAGACAGCAGTGTGAATCACTGTGTCACCGTGCTGCCCCGGGTCCCTGGCGCTGTGAGACAGCAGTGTGAATCACTGTGTCACCGTGCTGCCCCGGGTCCCTGGCACTGTGAGACAGCAGTGTGAATCACTGTGTCACCGTGCTGCCCCGGGTCCCTGGCACTGTGAGACAGCAGTGTGAATCACTGTGTCACCGTGCTGCCCCGGGGTCCCTGGCGCTGTGAGACAGCAGTGTGAATCACTGTGTCACCGTGCTGCACCGGGTCCCTGGCGCTGTGAGACAGCAGTGCTAATCACTGTGTCACCGTGCTGCCCTGGGTCCCTGGCGCTGTGAGACAGCAGTGTGAATCACTGTGTCACCGTGCTGCCCCGGGTCCCTGGCGCTGTGAGACAGCAGTGTGAATCACTGTGTCACCGTGCTGCCCCGGGTCCCTGGCACTGTGAGACAGCAGTGTGAATCACTGTGTCACCGTGCTGCCCCGGGTCCCTGGCACTGTGAGACAGCAGTGTGAATCACTGTGTCACCGTGCTGCCCCGGGTCCCTGGCACTGTGAGACAGCAGTGTGAATCACTGTGTCACCGTGCTGCCCCGGGTCCCTGGCACTGTGAGACAGCAGTGTGAATCACTGTGTCACCGTGCTGCCCCGGGTCCCTGGCACTGTGAGACAGCAGTGTGAATCACTGTGTCACCGTGCTGCCCCGGGTCCCTGGCACTGTGAGACAGCAGTGTGAATCACTGTGTCACCGTGCTGTAACTGTGCATTTAGCCCATTTGATTGCCACCACTTCCACAAACTTTCACTCCCTCCACCAGTATACAGTGGCAGCCGTGTGAACCAGGCACAAGATTCACTGCAACAATGCACCTTCCAAACCCACCATCTCTGCCATCTAAAAAGGACAAGGGCAGCAGATTGCTGGAGCACCATCCCCTGGAAGTTCCCCTCCAAACCACTCACCATCCTGACTTGGAAATATATCTCCATTCCTTCACTGTCCCTGGGTCAGAATCCTGGAACTCCCTCCCTAACAGCACTGTGTGTGTACCTACACCTCAGAGACTGAAGTGATTCAAGGAGGCAGCTCACCCCCACCTTCTCAAGGGGTAATTAGGGATTGAAAATCGGAGTCGGACACTTTAGGAACTTTCAAGCGGTTATTGGATAGGCACATGGAGCACACCAGAATGATAGGGAGGGGATGGTTTGATCTTGGGATTGGAAATAGCTCGGCACAACATTGAGGGCCGAAGGGCCTGTACTGTGCTGTACTGTTCTATGAAAATAAATACTGGCCAGCCAGTAATAGAACATAGAACACTACAGCACAAACAGGCCCTTCGGCCCACAAGTTGCGCCGATCACATCCATATCTACCAATCCATAGACCTATCTATAACCCCCAATCCCACTAAACCCCATATACTCATCCAGAAGTCTTTTAAAAGACCCCAGCGAGTTCGCCTCCACCACCACTGACGGCAGCCGATTCCATTCACTCACCACCCTCTGAGTGAAAAACTTACCCCTAACATCACTTCTGTACTTTCCTCCCCGCACCTTAAATCTGTGTCCTCTCGTAGCGACCATTTCAACCCGGGGAAATAGCCTCTGAGAGTCCACCCTATCTATTCCTCTCAACATTTTATAAACTTCTATCAGGTCGCCTCTCAACCTTCGTCTCTCCAGGGAAAAGAGACCCAGCTCCCTCAACCTAACTTCATAAGGCATGCCTCCCAGTCCAGGCAACATCCTTGTAAATCTCCTCTGTACCCTTTCAATAGCTTCTACATCTTTCCTATAGTGAGGCGACCAGAACTGCGCACAATACTCCAAATGAGGCCTGACAAGGGTCTTATAAAGTTGCAGCATTACCTCCCGACTCCTAAACTCAATCCATCGATTTATGAAGGCCAGTACACCATACGCCTTCTTGACCACATCCTCCACCTGTGAGGCCGATTTAAGAGTCCTGTGGACCCGGACCCCAAGATCCTTCTGCTCTTCAACGCAGCTAAGACTCCTGCCCTTGATAGTGTACTCATTCATCCCGTTGGTTCTGCCAAAATGGACGACTACACATTTATCCGCGTTGAAGTCCATCTGCCACTTCTCCGCCCAGTCCTGCATCCTATTTATGTCCTGCTGCAACTTTTGCCATCCTTCCAGACCATCCACAACACCACCGACCTTCGTGTCATCGGCGAACTTACTTACCCATCCCTCCACTTCCTCATCCAGGTCATTTATGAAAATGACAAACAGCAAGGGTCCTAGAACAGATCCCTGGGGCACTCCACTGGTGACCGACCTCTATGCAGAAAAAGACCCATCCACAACCACTCTCTGCCTTCTGCAGGCAAGCCAGTTCTGGATCCACAAGGCCAAAGGCCCTTGGATCCCATGCCCTCTCACCTTCTCAAGAAGTCTTGCATGGGGGACCTTTTCAAACGCCTTGCTGAAGTCCATGTACACCACGTCCACGGCACTTCCTTCGTCAATGAATTTAGTCACATTTTCAAAGAACTCAACCAGGCTCGTAAGGCACGACTTTTATTCCGCAGGTGGAGGTCCACCTCGTTGTCAAACGAGGGGCATGCACACGGTGGGTCGTGCGTGGGCTGCTCTTGGAGGTGCCGGGAGTGGCCTAGTACTTCGTGTCGGTGTGTGTGCTTGATCCTGGACCGGTAGACGGGCGCCGCAACAGCTCAGTGACCATCACTGTTTGCTGTGCAGATACATGGATTTGGGCCTGTGTCTGTGGGAGTTTGTGCATTCTCCCTGTGGTTGCGTGGGTTTCCTCCGGGCGCTCCGGTTTCCTCCCACACTCCAAAGATGTGCTCTTAGGCTGATTGGTTTTACCAGATTGACACTATTCTCCCCTGAATCTGGCTAAGTCAGGGGTTCTATTCGTAGACACGCAGGGTAGAATAGGTGTAGGGTGATGCGGCAGCGCGGGCTTGTTGGGCCGAAGGGCCTGTTTCCTGTGCTGGGTTGTTCTTTGTTTTCTCTTTGTTTGACCTGCCCTTGACAAAGCCGTGCTGACTATTTCTGATCATTCTAAACTTCTCTAAATGCTCATAAATCCTGTTCCTCAGGATCCTCTCCATCAACTTACCAACCACTGGGGTCAGACTCACCGTTGGGTAATTTCCTGGGCTATCCCTGTTCCCTTTCTTGAAAATAGGAACCACACCTGCAATCCTCCAATCCTCCGGAACCTCTCCCATCTCCATCAACGAAGCAAAGATCATCACCAGGGGCTCCGCACTCACTTTCCTCGCCTCCCACAGTAACCTGGGGTACATCCCATCCGGTCCCGGCAACTTATCTATCTTGATGCAATTCAAAAGTTCCAACACATCCTCTTTCTCAACATCCACATACTCAATCTTTTCAGTCCGTCGCAAACCTGTAGTACAACCTCCCAGATCACTTTCCACCGTGAATACCGAGGTAAAGTACTCATTAAGCATCTCTGCCATTTCTTCCGGTTCCACACAGACTTTTCCCCTTTCACCTTTTATAGGCCCTATTCCTTCTCTTCTCATCCTTTTACCCTTCACATATTTGTAGAACGCCTTGGGATTCTCCTTAATTTTACCTGCCAAGGCCTTCTCATGACCCCTTCTGGCTCTCCTAATTTCCTTTTTAAGCTCCTTCCTACAACCCGTATATTCCTCTAGATCCTTAACATCTCCTAGCTCTCTGAACCTTCTGTACGCCTTTCTTTTCTTCCTGACTGGGTTCATCACAACCTTCGTGCACCACAGTTCCCGTGACCTACCAAAACCTCTTTGTCTCATCGGAACGTTGTCGTGCAGAGCTCCAGTCAAACATTCCTTGAAAATCCGCCACCTTCCTTTGGTACTTTTCCCCAAGAACACCTCCTTCCAGTTTACTCATCTAATTATCTGCCTGATGTCTTCATGTTTCCCCTTGTTCCAGACAAACACCTTCCTAGCCTGCTTGATCCTATCTCTTTCCAATGGTATTGTGAAGGAGACAGAATTATGATCTCCATCCTAGAGATGCTCTCCCACCGAGAGATCCGACACCTGCCCTGGTTCATTCGCCAGTACCAGGTCAAGTACAGCCTCTCCTCTCATAGGCTTATCCACATACTGTGTCAGGAAACCCTCCTGAACACACCTAACAAACTCCTCCCCATCCAAACCCCTTACCCTAGGGATATTCCAGTCGATGTTTGGGAAATTGAAGTCTCCCATCACAACAACTCTGTTATTACTACATCTCTCTAGAATCTGTTTCCCTATCTGCACTTCAACTTCCCTGTCACTATTGGGCGGCCTATAGAAAACACCCAGCAAAGTTACCGACCCTTTGCTGTTCCTAACTCCCACAGTAAGAAGTCTGACAACACCAGGTTTAAGTCCAACCGATTTATTTGATAGTAAACATAGAACATTACAGCGCAGAACAGGCCCTTCGGCCCACGATGTATCATTAATATAAATGACAAATAACAGTGGGCCCAGCACTGATCCCTGAGGCACACCGCTGGTCACAGGCCTCCAGTTTGAAAAACAACCCTCTACAACCACCCTCTGGCTTCTGTCAAGAAGTCAATTTTGTATCCATTCAGATACCTCACCCTGGATCCCGTGAGATTTAACCTCATGCAACAACCAACTACGCGGTACCTTGTCAAAGGCCTTGCTAAAGTCCATGTAGACAACTTCAACTGCACTGCCCTCATCTACCTTCTTGGTTACCCCTTCAGAAAACTCAATCAAATTTGTGAGACATGATTTTAGGGATAAAGCCATGCTGACTGTCCCTAATCAGCCCTTGCGTCTCTACATGCCTATAGATCCTGTCTCTCAAAATACCTTCCAACAACTTACCCATCATAGATGTGAGGCTCACTGGCCTGTAGTTCCCAGGCTTTTCCCTGCAGCCTTTTTTAAACAAAGGCACAACATTTGCCACCCTCCAATCTCCAGGTGCCTCACCTGTGACTATCGATGATTCAAGTATCTCTGCTAGGGGACCCTAATTTTGTCCCCAGCCTCCCACAAGGTCCTGGGATACACTTCATCAAGTCATGGGGATTTATTTACCTTGATTCTCTTTAAGACTTCCAATACCTCTTTCTCTGTAATATGTCAGATTATTTATTTATTTCCCCATGTTCCTGAACATCCATGCTTTTCTCAACAGTAAATACTGATGAGAAATATTCATTTAGGATCCCACCCATCTCTTGTAGATCCGCACATAGATGACCGTGTTGATCCTTAAGAGGCCCTACTCTCTCCCTTGTTACTCTTTTGCCCCTTATGTATTTGTAGAAGCTTTTTGGATTCTCTTTTGCCTTATCTGCCAAAACAAAATCTCCTGTCCCTGTTTTGCCCTCCTGATATCTCTCTTAACGCTACTCCTACACCCTCTATACTCTTCAAGGGATTCACTTGATCTCAGCTGCCTATGCATGTCATGTGCCTCCTTCTTCTTCTTGACCAGGGCCTCAATATATCGAGTCATCCAGGGTTCGCTAGGTCTGCCAGCCTTGCCCTCCACTCGAAGAGGAATGTGCTTACCCTGAACCCTGTTTAACACATTTTTGAAAGCCTCCTACTTACCAGACGCCCCTTTGCTTTCCCACAGACTCTTCCAACGAACTGTTGAAAGTTCCTGCCTGATACCATCAAAACTGGCCTTGCCCCAATTTACGTAAGAACATAAGAAATAGGAGCATAGAACTCACTAGAGTAAACTCACTAGCTTTCGGGGTTAGTCCCTTCGTCAGGTGAATGGAGAGTTCTGGCCTCAGACACAGAGAGTTCTGGGGCCAGAACTCTCCATTCACCTGACGAAGGGACTAACCCCGAAAGCTAGTGAGTTTACTATCAAATAAATCGGTTGGACTTAAACCTGGTGTTGTCAGACTTTTTACTGTGTTTACCCCAGTCCAACGCCGGCACATCCACATCTTGCCTAACTTCCACCCACAGAGACTCTGTAGATAGTCCCTCCACGGCATCCTCTTTCTCTGCAGCCATGACACTGTCCCTGATCAACAGTGCCACTCCACCACCTCTTCTGCCACCCTCCCTGAAGCATCTGAAACCTGGCACCTGAAGTACCCAGTCCTGTCCCTGAGACATCCAAGTCTCTGTAATGGCCACCACATCACAATCCCAAGCAGCAATCCACGCCCTAAGCTCATCTGTTCACTACACTCCTAGTGTTAAAATAGACACACCTCACCCCCTCAGTCTGGGCATTTCCCTTCTCCACCACCCGTCTAACCTCCCTCTCATACTGCCTGCAGTCCTTCCCTACCTGGGAGCTAACCTCCTCGGTCTCGGTCTCCTCATCTCTATTCCCTCCCCCCATCCTTTCTAGTTTAAAGTCCCCCCAGTAGCCCTAGCCAGTCTTCCCAATAAGATATTGGTACCCCTGGGATTTAAGTGCCACCCGTCTTTACTGTACAGGTCACACCTGCCCCTAAAGAGGTCCCAATGATCCAGGAACCGGAATCCCTGCCCCCTGCTCCAGTCCCTCAGCCACGCATTCACCCTCCACCTCATTCCATTCCTGCTCTCATTCTCCCGCGGCGCAGGCAGCAATCCTGAGATTACTACCTTCGCTTTCCTCTTTCTCAGCTGCCTACCCAGTTCCCTATAATCCCTTTTCATGACTGCTTCCCTCTTCCTGCCTATGTCAGTGGTACCTATATGAACCACAACCTCCGGCTCCTCACCCTCCCCTTTCAGGATGTCTGGGACGCGCCCAGAGACATCCCGGATCCCAGCTCCAGGGAGACAAACCACCATCCGCGACTCCCGTCTGTGTCGGCAAAAACGCCTGTCTGATCCCCTCACTATGGGGCCAAAATTGAAACTTTCAGACAAGAAGAGAAAGGGGAAGAAACTGTAGATTGGTTGGGGGGGGGGCGGGGGGTGCACCTTTAAGACTTGATTAGCTGTAAAAACTCATGTTCTAATCAGTTTTCTGTAAACTGAGTGTGTGCTTTCACATCCTGTTTGTGATCAGAACTCCCACTCACCTGACAAAGGGGCAAAGCCCCGAAAGCTCGTGCTACCAAATAAACCTGATGGACTTTAACCTGGTGTTGTGAGATTTCTCACTGTGTTTACTCCAGTCCATCACCGGAATCTCCACGTCAGAGTCTCTGGACAGGGAACAGAATTTGATTTGATTTATTATTGTCACATGTGTTAACATACAGTGAAAAATATTGTTTAGAAACCATAGAAAATTACAGCTCAGAAACAGGCCTTTTGGCCCTTCTTGTCTGTGCTGAACCATTTTTTGCCTCGTCCCACTGACCTGCACTTGAACCATATCCCTCCACACCCCTCTCATCCATGAACCCGTCCAAGTTTTTCTTAAATATTAAAAGTGACCCCACATTTACCACTTTATCCAACAGCTCATTCCACAGTCCCACCACTCTCTGCGTGAAGGATCCCCCCCTAATATTCCCTTTAAACTTTTCTCCTTTCACCCTTAACCCATGCCCTCTGGTTTTTTTCTCCCCTAGCCTCAGTGGGAAAAGCCTGCTTGCATTCACTCCATCTATACCCATCAAAATCTTATACACCGCTATCAAATCTCCCAAGTTTCTTGTGGGCTATACAGACAAAGCATACCGCTTATAGAGAAGGAAACGAGAAGATGCAGAATGTAGTGTTACAGTCACAGTGAGGGTGTAGAGAAAGATCAACTTAATCCAAGGTAAATCCATTCAAAAGTCTGACAGCAGCAGGGAAGAAGCTGTTCTTGAGTCGGTTGGTACGGGACCTCAGACATTTGTACCTTTTTCCTGAAAGGAGAATCATAGAACCCTACAGTGCAGAAAGAGGCCCTTCAGCCCATCGAGTCTGCACCAAACACAATCCCACCCAGGCCCTACCCCCATATCCCTACATATTATACCCACTAATCCCTTTAACCTACGCATCCCTGGACACTGAGGGACAATTTCTTAGCACAACCAATCAACCTAACCCATACATCTTTGGACTGACATCAATACACGTCTCTGTAACCTGTGATCAGTGCTCCTTCCACACACATTGTCAGCCACATCAGGTCTTGAACAGCAGGTTAGGTGTAAGGATTCGCATTCTAATCAGTAATCTCTAAACTGTCTGTGCTTTATATGCTCTGTCTGAGGCCAGAACTCTCCATTCACCTGACAAAGGGACTAACCCCGAAAGCTTGTGAGTATATTATCGAATAAATCGGTTGGACTAAAACCTGGTGTTGTCAGACTTTTTACTTATTCTATAACCCAGCCAGTTCTGTATCCATCCAGCCAACCTACCCCAAATCCCATGGGATTTTAGTTTTTGTACCAGGCTGCCAACACCTCCAGTACCTTGTCCTTTCCCTATGTCAGTTTGCTCGAGAACCCCACAGTCTCTCTCCCTGAATTCCAGACCATGGTCCTCATTCTCTTGGGTGAAGGTGGATGTGAAGTATTCATTCTACATTCTCCCAATGTGTCCTCTGGTTCCACACAGACATTGCCCCCTTGGTCCCTAATGGACCCTACTCTCTCCCTGGTTATCCTCTTCCCATTGATATACTTACAGAATATCTTGGGATTTCCCCTACTTTTACCAGCCAGAGCTTTGCTGGAACATTCTGGGCCTGTGCCCTCCTATTTCCTTTCTGAATGTCCCTCCACCGCGGTTCCACTGACTTAGAACATAGAACATTCCAGCGCAGTACAGGCCCTTCGGCCCTCGATCTTGCGCCGATCAGTGGAACCAATCTAATGACCCTCTAACCTAAACTATTCCAGTGTTATCCATATGCCTATCCACTGACCATTTGAACGCCCTTAAAGTTGGCGAGTCCACAACTGCTGCAGGCAGGGCATTCCACGCCCTTACTACCCTCTGAGTAAAGAGCCTACCTCTGACATCCGTCCTGTAATTTCCACCCCTTAATTTAAAGCTATGTCCCCTTGTGTTAGCCATCACCATCCGAGGAAAAAGGCTCTCACTGTCCACCTTATCCAATCCATTGATCATCTTGTATGCCTCAATAAGGTCACCTCTTAACCTTCTTCTCTCTAATGAAAATAACCTCAAGTCCCTCAGCCTTTCCTCATAAGACCTTCCCACCATACCAGGCAACATCCTGGTAAACCTCCTCTGCACCCTTTTCAATGCCTCCACATCTTTCTTATAATGCGGCGACCAGAACTGTACGCAATACTCCAAGTGCGGCCGCACCAGAGTTTTGTACAGTTGTAACATGACCTCACAGCTCCGAAATTCAATCCTCTACCAATAAAAGCTAACACACCGTACGCCTTCTTAACAACCTTATCAACCTGGGTGCCGACTTTCAGGGAGCTATGCACGTGCACCCCGAGATCTCTCTGCTCATCCACACTGCCAAGTAACTTTCCATTAGCCCAGTACTCTGTATTCCTGTTACTCCTTCCAAAGTGAATCACCTCACACTTTTCTGCATTAAACTCCATCTGCCACCTCTCGGCCCAGCTCTGCAGCTTATCTATGTCCCTCTGCAAACTGTAACATCCATCCTCACTGTCTACAACTCCACCGACTTTGGTGTCGTCAGCAAGTTTACTAACCCATCCTTCTACACCCTCATCTCGGTCATTTATAAAAATGACAAACAGCAGTGGCCCCAAAACAGATCCTTGAGGTACACCACTAGTAACTGAACTCCAGGTTGAATATTTCCCATCAACCACCACCCTCTGTCTTCTATCAGCTAGCCAATTCCTGATCCAAACTGCTAAATCACCCTCAATCCCATGCACCTGCATTTTCTGCAATAGCCTACCATGGGGAACCTTATCAAACGCTTTACTAAAATCCATATACACCACGTCAACTGCTTTACCCTTATCCACCTCTTTGGTCACCTTTTCAAAGAACTTCTCCATTATTAGCTGTACGCAGTCTTCCTTGGCCAGACCCTGCTTTATTTTACTGATCTTCACTCTGTTCTGCCCCACAGGGTTCGTCCCTTTCATTAACCCCTTGCTCCGGGGATCTGAAGTGTCGCAGTTTTCTCAAAAGCTCTCTGTCTCTCTCCACAGACGCTGCCTGACGTGTTGTGTATTTGCAGCATTTGTGGGTTGTCGCTGGGAATTCTGTTATTGTTGCTGTGTTGATTGAATGAGGTTTCTTCGCACGCGATTCCTCCTGCTGTGCGCACATTCCGAGCTTTGGACAATTTTGCCTTCAGTTATCTGGATTGAGTGAAAACCTCAGAGAAGGAAACTGAGTCACTGCCTACGCCTCAGCCTGTGGCAGTGCGTGCAGGCTTCAACTCACAAATACTACCAACACATTCAAAACATCTGGCTTTCATTTCCCTCTCTCTCCACCAAACAAACACCAGGCTGAAAAGAGACAATATTTTGATCCTTAATCATTTCTTCTGAATGGGAGGTGTTTCCATATATTCAGCAATGTGTGGCCTGGGATCAGAAACCCTCTCCTTCAGTTCTCTTGCTGCTATTGTTTAAACCTCCTCTCCTGTTACACAGACTTCCACATGGAACTCATTTCCATGTTCAGTCAGAGAATGTTTCGAGCACAGAATGAGGCCATTCAGCCCAAGTGAGAGGGTCTCAGTAACCCTGCAATATCACCCAGATCAGCCCAGCAAGTCCACTGCACCAGTTATTGGAATCATGGCTGATCTCTGACTCCATTTTCTGACATTATCCCGTATCCCTTGATGTTTTTAATATAGTAATTGACTGATCCTCAGTAACTGACTTTATTCTCTGTGGTAAAGAATTCAGAAATGGGTGCATTACATGCCTGGTGCCAGGGTTCGGGACATTTGCTCGTAGCTGGAGAGGAACTTGCTGTGGGAGGGGGTGACCCAGTGGTCATGGCCCATAAGGAGCAATGACAGGAGCAGGATGGGGAAGGGAATTGTACGTTGTCAGAATGAGCAGTGAGGCAGCAGATTGAAAAACAAGATCAAAAACCTCTGGATTGTTACCTGGTGCCGGATAAAGATTCAAGAGATGAATGTGTGGCTCAGAGGCTTGTGTGGAGGGGGAATGGGTTTGTGTCCATGGGACACTGGCACTGACCCTGGGGAAAGTAGGGTCTGGACCACTGGGACCAGAGTTACAGCGAGCTACAGAGTGACGGAGGGAGGACTTTAAACTAAACAAGGGACGTGAGAGGTCAAAGCTGAGCAGATGTAGCAAATCAAGGGGGGAATTCAGAGCAGGAGAACAGAAGAATAATAATGGGGGAAATGAGGCACTGAGAATGGCAGGAAGAGTGAACTTCAGGATACAATCATGACTGGATGTTACAAAGATAAGAAGATCAAACTCAAGGCTGTGTATCTGAATGCACAAAACATTCATAATAAACAGGAAATAAATGAATAATGTACATTGAGTAAAAGGAGCAAAGAACAAAGAACAGTACAGCACAGGAACAGGCCCTTCAGCCCTCCAAGATTGCATCGATGTACAATTTCTATCCCTTTGTTCCCCTCCTGTTCATCTTTCTATCAAGGTACACCTCCAATGTTGTTAATGTGCCGGCTGCCTCCACCTCCTCTGGCAGCGCCTTCCAGGCACCCACCCCTCTCTGTGTGAAAAACTCCCCCTGCACATCTCCCTTAAACTCTCCCCCCTCTCCCCTTGAACCTGTGCACCCCCCACAACCACCCCCCCCCCCCCCCCCCGTGTAATTGACACTTCCACTCTGTCTGCGCCTCTCAGAATTTTGTAGACCTCTATCAGGTCTCCCCTCAGCCTCCATCTTTCCAGAGAAAACAATCCCAGTTTATCCAACTTCCCCGATATCTGAAACCCTCAAGACCAGGCAACGTTTTGACGAATCTACTCAAAAAGAAAAGAAAAGTACACAGAAGGTTCAGGGAGCGAGGAGATGTTTGGGATCGAGAGGAGTATCCAGCTTGTAGGGAGGAACTTAAGAAGGAAATGAGGAGGGCCAGAAGCGATCATGAGAAGGCCTTGGTGGGTAAGATTAAGGAGAATCCCAAGGCATTCTACAAATATGTGAAGAGTAAAAGGATGAGATGTGAAGGGATAGGACCTATAAAAGGTGACAGTGGGAAATTCTGTGTGGAACCAGAAGAAATGGCAGAGGTTCTTAATGAATACTTTACCTTGGTATTCACGGTGGAAAGTGATCTGGGAGGTTGTACTACAGGTTTGCGACGGACTGAAAAGATTGAGTATGTGGATGTTGAGAAAGAGGATGTGTTGGAACTTTTGAATTGCAACAAGATAGATAAGTTGCCGGGACCGGATGGGATGTACCCCAGGTTACTGTGGGAGGTGAGGGAAGTGATTGCAGAGCCCCTGGTGATGATCTTTGCTTCGTCGATGGAGATGGGAGAGGTTCCGGAGGATTGGAGGATTGCGGATGTGGTTCCTATTTTCAAGAAAGGGAACAGAGATAGCCTGGGAAATTACCGACCGGTGAGTCTGACCTCAGTGGTTGGTAAGCTGATGGAGAGGATTCTGAGGGACAAGATTTATGAGCATTTAGAGAAGTTTAGAATGATCAGAAATAGTCAGCATGGTTTTGTCAAGGGCAGGTCATGCCTTACGAGCCTAGTTGAGTTCTTTGAAAATGTGACTAAATTCATTGACGAAGGAAGAGCGGTGGACATGGTTTACCTGGACTTCAGCAAGGCGTTTGATAAGGTCCCCCATGCAAGACTTCTTGAGAAGGTGAGAGGGCATGGGATCCAAGGGCCTTTGGCCTTGTGGATCCAGAACTGGCTTGCCTGCAGAAGGCAGAGAGTGGTTGTGGATGGGTCTTTTTCTGCATAGAGGTCGGTCACCAGTGGAGTGCCCCAGGGATCTGTTCTAGGACCCTTGCTGTTTGTCATTTTCATAAATGACCTGGATGAGGAAGTGGAGGGATGGGTTAGTGAGTTTGCCGATGACACAAAGGTTGGAGGTGTTGTGGATAGTCTGGAGGGATGTCAGAAGTTGCAGCGAGACATTGATAGGATGCAAGACTGGGCGGAGAAGTGGCAGATGGACTTCAACGCAGATAAATGTGTAGTGGTCCATTTTGGCAGGACCAATGGGATGAAGGAGTACAATATCAAGGGTAAGACTCTTATCAGTGTTGAGGATCAGAAGGATCTTGGGGTCCGGGTCCACAGGACTCTTAAATCGGCCTCGCAGGTGGAAGAGGTGGTCAAGAAGGTGTACGGTGTACTGGCCTTCATTAATCGAGGGATTGAGTTTAGGAGTCGGGAGGTAATGCTGCAACTTTATAAGACCCTTGTCAGGCCTCATTTGGAGTATTGTGCGCAGTTCTGGTCGCCTCACTATAGGAAAGATGTAGAAGCTATTGAGAGGGTACAGAGGAGATTTACAAGGATGTTGCCTGGACTGGGAGGCATGCCTTATGAAGTTAGGTTGAGGGAGCTGGGACTCTTTTCCCTGGAGAGACGTAGGTTGAGAGGCGACCTGATAGAGGTTTATAAAATGTTGAGAGGAATAGATAGGGTGGATTCTCAGAGGCTATTTCCCCGGGTTGAAATGGTCGCTACGAGAGGACACAGGTTTAAGGTGCTGGGAAGCAAGTACAGAGGGGATGTTAGGGGTAAGTTTTTCACTCAGAGGGTGGTGAGTGAATGGAATCGGCTGCCGTCAGTGGAAGTGGAGGCGAACTCGCTGGGGTCTTTTAAAAGACTTCTGGATGAGTATATGGGGTTTAATGAGATTGAGGGTTATAGATAGGCCTGGTAGGTATGGATGTGATCAGCGCAACTTGTGGGCCGAAGGGCCTGTTTGTGCTGGAATGTTCTATGTTCTAACATCCTGGGAGAATTCATCACAGGAAATAAAAAATTCAATTCACACATTGTTTCAGTCTTTACAAGTCTTTCAGTCTTTATAAGATGATGAATGGGATGGATAGGATAGAGGTGGAAAGACTCTTCCCGCTCAAAAAAGACAGTAGGACTAGGGGGCACAGCCTCAAGATAAAGGGGGGGCGGTTCAGAACGGAGTTGAGGAGGAACTTCTTCACTCAGAGGGTGGTGAATCTCTGGAATTCTCTGCCCGTTGAAGTGGTGGAGGCTGCCTCGCTAAATATTTTTAAGAAGCGGGTTGATGGGTTTTTGATAAGAGAGGGGATTAAGGGTTATGGGGAGAGGGCGGGAAAGTGGAACTGAGCCACGACAGATCAGCCATGATCTTATTGAATGGCGGGGCAGGCTCGAAGGGCCAGATGGCCTACTCCTGCTCCTATTTCTTATGTAAGACATGAATAATGTCATCGACTCACAGAGGTTTACAGCAGGGAAACAGGCCCTTCGGCCCAACCTGTCCATGCTGCCCTTTTTTTTAAATCCCTAAACTAATTCCAATTGTCCTCCTTTGGCCCATATCCCTCTACACCCATTGTACCCATGTAACTATCTGAATGCTTTTTAAAAGACAAAATTGTACCCGCCTCTACTACTGCCTCTGGCAGCTTGTTCCAGACACTCACCATCCTCTGTGTGAAAAAATTGTCCCTCTGGACACTTTTGTATCTCTCCCCTCTCACCTTAAACGTTTGCCCTCTAGTTTTAGACTCCTCTACCTTTGGGAAAAGATATTGACTATCTCGCTGATCTGTGCCCCTCATTATTTTATGGAGCTCTATAAGATCACCCCTCAGCCTCCTACACTCCAAAGAAAAACTCCCAGTCTATCCAGCCTCTCCTTATAACTCAATCCATCAAGTCCCAGGAGAATCCTAGTAAATCTCTCCTGCACTCTTTCTAGTTTAATAATATCCTTTCTATAATAGGGTGAGGTTTCACACAGACTCATCTCACACCCCTAATCCCAGTTATATTGCGTTCTTCATGCATTTTGTGTAATCCTGCACGGTTCTCTCCCCACTCTCTCTGCTGTGCTGGAGGTAGAGACAGATGTTGCTGCCCTGTTGCCCAGGGTGATCTTGGCAGCTATCAAGATCTGAGACCTTGGCATGGTGCAGGTGCTTCCTGTCACCGTGGTACCTTAGATTCCTGGTGTTACTGGCAGGGGACAGATGAAGTTCTGATACTATCTGGAACACACTGAGGGGAACACTACATCCAATAGCTGTCCCCAACCTGCACTGTATCAACCAGCTATTGTCTGGTTAGCATCGAATTACAGTAAGAATTCTCACTACACCAGGTTAAAGTTCAAGATAATAAACACCACTAGCTTTCAGAGCACTGCTCCTTCGTCAGGTGAGTGGGAGTTCTGATCACAAACAGCGTATATAAAGGCACACACTCAGTTTACAGAATACTGATTAGAATGCGAGTCTTTACAGCTAATCAAGTCTTAAAGATGCAGACAATGTGAGTGGAGATTGCATTAAGCATGGGTTAAAGAGATGTGTATTGTCTCCAGACAGGACAGTTAGTGAGGTTTTGCAAACCCAGGCAAGTTGTGGGGGTTACAGATAGTGTGACATAGAATCCCCCTGTAATATTCCCTTTAAACTTTTCTCCTTTCACCCTTAACCCATGCCCTCTGGTTTTTTTCTCCCCTAGCCTCAGTGGAAAAAGCCTGCTTGCATTCACTCTATCTATACCCATCAAAATCTTATACACCTCTATCAAATCTCCCCTCATTCTTCTACACTCCAGGGAATAAAGTCCTAACCTATTCAATCTCTCTCTGTAACTCAGTTTCTCAAGTCCCAGCAACATCCTTGTGAACCTTCTCTGCACTCTTTCAACCTTATTTACATCCTTCCTGTAACTAGGTGACCAAAACTGTACACAATACTCTAAATTCAGCCTCACCAATGCCTTATATAAGAACATAAGAAATAGGAGCAGGAGTAGGCCATCTAGCCCCTAGAGCCTGCCCCGCCTTAACCTTACCATAACACTCCAACTTTTATACTCGATACTCTGATTTATAAAGGCCAATGTACCAAAAGCACTCTTTACGACCCTATCCACCTGTGACATCACTTTTAGGGAATTCTCTACCTGAATTTCCAGATCCCTCTGTTCAACTGCACTCTTCAGAGTCCTACCATTTACCCTGTACGTTCTACTTTGGTTTGTCCTTCCAAAGTGCAATATCTCACACTTGTCTGCGTTAAATTCCATTTGCCATTTTTCAGCACATTTTTCTAGTTGGTCCAAGTCGCTCTGCAAGCTTTGAAAACCTTCCTCACCGTCCACTACACCTCCAATCTTTGTATCATCAGCAAATTTGCTGATCCAATTTACCACATTATCATCCAGATCATTGATATAGATGACAAACAACAATGGACCCAACACCGATCCCTGTGGCACACCACTCGTCACAGGCCTCCACTCAGAGAAGCAATCCTCCAAAACCACTCTCTGGTTTCTTCCATTGAGCCAATGTCTAATCCAATTTACTATCCCCCCCATCTATACCTAGCGACTGAACCTTCCTAACTAACCTCCCATGCGGGACCTTGTCAAAGGCCTTGCTGAAATCCAGGTAGACAACATCCACCGCCTTCCCTTCATCCACTTTCCTGGTAACCTCCTCGAAAAATTCTAATAAATTGGTTAAACATGACCTACCACGCACAAAGCCATGTTGACTCTCCCTAATAAGTCCCTGTCTATCAGCCATGATCTTATTGAATGGCGGGGCAGGCTCGAAGGGCTAGATGGCCTACTCCTGCTCCTATTTCTTATGTTCTTATGTTCTATCCAAGTATCTGTAGATCCTATCCCTTATCACACCTTCCAATAACTTGCCCACCACTGACGTCAAACTTACTGGCCTGTAATTTCCTGGATTTCTTTTGGAACCTTTTTTAAACAACGGAACAACATGAACCACCCTCCAATCATCCGACACCTCCCCTGTGAATATTGACATTTTATATATATCTGCCAGGCCCCTGCAAGTTCAACACTGGCCTCCCTCAAGGTCCGTAGGAATACCCTGTCTGGTCCGGGAGATTTATCCACTCTGATTTGCCTCTAGCCAGCCAGCACCTCCTCCTATTTAATCTGTAAAGATTCAATGACCTCCCCACCTGTTTGCCCAATTTCTATTGCCCGTTTCCTCAGTAAATACGGATGCAAAAAACCCATTTAGTATCTCCCCCATCTCTTTTGGTTCCACACACAGTCTATCACTCTGGTCTTCAAAAGGACCAATTTTATCCCTCACTATCACAAAAACTCAGCTCCCTGTACATTTCATACAACTCTCTCTTCCTCTTAATCAGTGTTACAATCTCCCTCGAGAACCAAGGTTCCTTATTCCTATTTACTTTCCCTTTAATCCTGACAGGAACATACAAACTCTGCACTCTCAAAATTTCTCCTTTGAAGGCCTCCCACTTTCCATTTCCATCCCTACCAGAGAACAGCCTGTCCCAATCCACACTCCCCAGATCCCTTCTCATTTCATTAAATTTGGCCTTTTTGCAGTTCAGAACTTCAACCCGAGGACCAGATCTATCCTTATCCATGATCAGGTTGAAACTAATGGCGTTATGATCACTGGATCAAAAGTGTTCCCTCACACTCACATATTCATCACCTGCCCCAACTCATTTCCCAATAGGAGATCCAGTATCACATCCTCTCTAGTTGGCACCTCTATATACTGATGTAGAAAATTCTCCTGAACACATTTTACAATCTCTACCCCATCTAAACCTTTAACAGTTTGCGAGTCCCAATCTATATGTGGAAATTAAAATCCCCGAATATCACAACTTTCTGTTTCTTGCAGTTGTCAGCTATCTCTCTGCTGATTTGCTCCTCCAATTCTCTCTGACTATTGGGTGGTCGATAATACAACCCCATTAATGTGGTCATACCTTTCCTGTTTCTCAGCTCCATCCATAGGGCCTCTGTAGACAAGCTCCCTAATCTATCCTGTGGATGGAATATAAAAGTAGGAAGGCACTGGTGAGGCCGCAGCTGGAGTACTGTGTGTAGTTTTGGTCGCCTTATTTGCGAAAGGATATATTGGCCTTGGAGGGAGTACAGAGAAGGTTCACCAGGCTGATACCGGAGATGAGAAGATTAGCTTACGAAGAGAGATTGAGCCTGTACTTATTGGAGTTTAGAAGGCTAAGGGGGGGATCTTATAGAGACTTACAAGATAATGAAGGGGATGGATAGAGGTAGAGAGATTCTTCCCGCTTAGAAAGGAAACCAGAACTAAAGGGCACAGCCTCAAAATAAGGCGGGGCGGGGGGGGGGGGCAGTTTAGATCGGAGTTGAGGAGGAACTTCTTCTCTCAGAGGGTGGTGAATCTCTGGAATTCTCTGCCCATTGAAGTGGTGGAGGCTACCTCATTAAATGTGTTTAAGTCACAGGTAGATAGATTTTTAACCAATAAGGGAATTAAGGGTTATGGGGAGCAGGCAGGAAAGTGGAACTGATCCACTTCAGATCACATGATCTTATTGAATGGTGGGGCAGGCTCGAAGGGTTAGATGGCCTACTCCTGCTCCTGTTTCTTATGTTCTTACATGTGGGCCTATCATTCAGGGTAATGTGTGCTCGGTTCATAACCTCATGTGTTTTCAGGATGATTAATTCAGTCCCTCTGTCAGCTTTTCAGATATTAATGTCTGGGCATCGTTCCCTGAAGCAGCCCGTGTCCGAATGCAGCGAGATTTGGACAATATCCAGGCCTGGGCTGATAAGAAGCAGGTAATAATCACACCAGATAAATATTAGGCAGTGACCATCACCAACAGGAGAGGATCTAACCACCACCTCTCAACATTCAATGGTGTAACCCTCACTGAATCTCCCACTGTCAATACCCTGGGGGTTACCATTGACCAGAAACACAACTGGACTCAACATATAAACACAGTGGCTACTAAAGTGGCTTAGAGGCTAGGTTTCCTGCAGCGATAACTCATTTCCTGACTCCCCGAAGCCTGTCCACCATCTACAAGGCACAAGTCAAGGAATATTCCCCACTTGTCTGGATGGGTGCAGCTCCAACACTCAAGAAGCTCAACACCATCCAGGACAAAGCAGGCCGTTTGATGGATCCCTCTTCCACAAACATTCAATCCTTCTTCCAACCACGCTCAGTAGCAGCTGTGTGAACCATCAACAAGATCACTGCAGCAATTCACTAAAAATCCTTCGAATCTTCCAAACCCACGATCACTTCCATCTCGAAGAACAAAAGCAGCAGCTAGCTGGGAACAGCACCCCCTGGAGGATCTCCTCCAATCACTCACCATCCTGATTTGGAAATATATCACCGTTCCCTCAGTGTCACTGGGTCAAAACCCTGGTACTCCCTCCCTAATAGCAGTGTGGGTGTACCTACCCAGGTAGTGGAGGGGTGGATAAGGGGGACAGTGATGACTGTGGGGCCATTGCTCCCACTTTCTCTGCTTTCTGCAGCCTGGGAGCGATCTGATAGGGTCACGCTTTTTCAAATCTCCTCTAACTGCGCAATGAGCTCCGATCGTTTCGGCCCCGCCCACAGCGCGATTCAGACCCTCGCTGTTTTTTCAGGCTGAGTGCGTACGTGGGAGCCTTGGGAACAGATTTCCGAGTCGGATCTGAATTACGCCCAGATTCAGCACTTAGAATGAAAATGGTAAAATCAGGCCCCAGGTGTTGAATTCACATAAACACGAGAGTAAATCATAGAATCAGAGAGGTTTACAGCACGGAAACAGGCCCTTCGGCCCAACTTGTCCATGCTGCCCTTTTTTTAACTGTGAAGCTAGTCCCAATTGCCTGCATTTGGCCCATATCCCTTTCAGACTGAATCTCCCACACTCTGAACACAACAAGATCACCACTGAAAATCAGCGGGAGGGGCCTATTCCCACTGGAGAGACCGGCAGCATAGTACTGAGTGCGCCACTGCACATGCGCTGATCTGTCAGCACCGGAATCAGTCGACACCAGGATCTGTCGGCACGGGATCCGCCATTGCTGGGATCTGTCAGAGGCTGGATAGACTGGGACTTTTTCCTCTGGAGCGTAGGAGGCTGAGGGGTGACCTTATAGAGGTCTATAAAATAATGAGGGGCACAGATCGGCTAGATAGTCAATATCTTTTCCCAAAGGGAAGTCTAAAACTAGAGGGATAGGTTTAAGGTGAGAGGGGAGAGATACAAAAGGGTCCAGAGGGGCAATTTTTTCACACAGAGGGTGGTGAGTGGCTGGAACAAGGTGCCAGAGGCAGTAGTAGAGACGGGTACAATTTTATCTTTTAAAAAGCATTTAGATAGTTACATGGGTGGCACGGTAGCACAGTGGTTAGCACTGCTGCTTCACAGCTCCAGGGTCCTGGGTTCGATTCTCGGCTCGGGTCACTGTCTGTGTGGAGTTTGCACATTCTCCCCGTGCCTGCATGGGTTTCCTCCGAGTGCTCCGGTTTCCTCCCACAGTCCAAAGATGTGCGGGTTAGGTTGATTGGCCTCGCTAAGAAATTTCTCCTTAGTGTCCAGGGATGCGTAGGTTAGAGGGATTAGTGGGTATAATATGTAGGGATATGGGGAATAGGGCCTGGGTGGGAGGAATATGGGGTTGAATTTACAATCAGATAAGCCATGAATGACCGAGGGGCTGAGTGGCCTCCTCCTGCTCCTAATTCATATATTTTATATTGGAATGCAGAACCTGTAACCAATGAAGAAATTAGAACATAGAAAACTACAGCACAAAGAGGCCCTTCGGCCCACAAGTTGTACCGATCATATCCACACCTACCAGGCCTATCTATAACCCTCAATCCCATTAAATCCCCTGTACTCATCCAGAAGTATCTTAAAAGACCCCAGCGAGTTCGCCTCCACCACCACCGACAGCAGCCGATTCCACTCACTCACCACCCTCTGCCTTCCTTTGAGAAAAGAATGTTGAGGGAAGACTTGATAGCAATATTCAAAAACTTAGTGCCTGGACACAATAGATAAATCATACAATCGATTATAGGATCTCGACAGTGCAGAAAGAGGCCATTCAGCCCATCGAATCTGCACCTGCAACAATCCCACCCAGGCTCTATTCCTGTAACCTCTCATATTTACCCTGCTAGTCCCCTAACACTAGCGTCAATTTAGCATGGCCAATCAATCTAACCTGCGCATCTTTGGACTGTGGGAGGAAACAAGAGCAGCTGGAGGAAACCCACGCAGACACGGGGAGAATGTGCAAACTCCACACAGACAGAGACCTGAGGTCAGAATTGAACCTGGGTCCCTGGCATTGTGAGGCAGCAGTGCCAACCCACTGTGCTGCCCACTTGTGAAAGGACTGAGAATGAGAGAGCATACATTGAAAATAATTATTAAAAGAAGCAATAGGAAGAAAATCTTTTTTACATCGCAAGTGATTCGGACTGGGAATGTATTAGCTAGAAATATGATGGAGGCAGGTTCAATCGCAGCATTCCAAAAGGAACTAGACTGTTATCTGAGAAAGCAGAATGTTCAGGGTTACGGGGAGAAGGCAGGAGAATGGAACGGTGAATTACTCCTTTGGATAGCTGGTGATGGGTTAAATAATCTCCTACCCTAAACCAACACTGCATCTTTTAACAGGAATTTTAAACTCTGACATGTAGGGTGAACAAATTGTCTTTGGGTTGATGGGTTTTTGATAAGAGAGGGGATTAAGGGTTATGGGGAGAGGGCGGGAAAGTGGAACTGAGCCACAACAGATCAGCCATGATCTTATTGAATGGCGGGGCAGGCTCGAAGGGCTAGATGGCCTACTCCTGCTCCTATTTCTTATGTTCTTATGTTCTTATGTTTAAAAGACTTGTTTTTTTCTGATACACCATTAATACCTGTCCACCCCTCCAGTCCCATCCACCGATACACAGAACAATCTCCTTCACTTTTCCAGTTCTTTCTCCAGACTGGTCAGGATACATTGCCTAGAATGCTGAGGTCTCCATTCTCTCCGGAACTCTCCATTCACCTGACAAAGGGGCAAACCCCGATAGTTTGTGGGTTTACTATCAAATAAATTGGTTGGACTTTAACCTGGTGCTGTGAGATTTCTTAATGTGTTTACCCCAGTCCAACGCCGGCATCTCCACATCATGCTGAGTTCTAGCAGTTCTTCCAACGAACTCTTTTAATGTAACAAATGCTCTTTACAAAGCAAAATATTAAATAGTGTGACAAGAAATTTGTCTTCCTCAATGTTAAGAAAGGTCAGGTTTTATTAAGGTGATGCAACAACACTTTGATTGGGTAAAAGGGGTATTGAGTGTATACTGCTCTGGAGGGTCAGATAGACTGATCTTTTCAATAATATTCAAGTTTCCAGTTGTGCTAAATCTTATACCATTTTGCATTGCCCAATCCCTAAATGTCCCTCTGCAAAGCAGCCCCTCCTCAATCCACCCCATCCCTAATCTGCCCCCCCCAATCCACTCAATCCCAGGGTCCACCCATTCCCCAACTCATAAGAACATAAGAAATAGGAGCAGGAGTAGGCCATCTAGCCCTTCGAGCCTGCCCCACCATTCAATAAGATCATGGCTGATCTGTCGTGGCTCAGTTCCACATTCCCGCCCTCTCCCCATAACCCTTAATCCCCTCGCTTATCAAAAACCCATCAACCCGCGTCTTAAAAATATTTAGCGAGGCAGCCTCCACCACTTCAACGGGCAGAGAATTCCAGAGATTCACCACCCTTTGAGTGAAGAAGTTCCTCCTCAACTCCGACCTAAACCGCCCCCCCCCCCCACCATCTTGAGGCTGTGCCCTCTAGTCCTACTGTCCTTTCTGAGTGGGAAGAATCTCTCTACCTCTACCCTATCCATCCCTTTCATTATCTTATATGTCTCTATAAGATCCCCCCTCATCCTTCTAAACTCCAACGAGTACAGACCCAGTCTATTTAGTCTCTCTTCATAGTCCAACCCCCTCATCTCCGGTATCAGCCTAGTGAACCTCCTCTGCACTCCCTCCAAGGCCAAAATATCCTTGCGCAAGTGCGGCGACCAAAACTGCACACAGTACTCCAGCTGCGGCCTCACCAGTGCCCTGTACAGTTGCAACTCCCCCATCACCATTCCCCTGCACTTGCTTACCACATGAGCTGCCGATTGTTAGCACCACCTCACGGTGAGCTGTACCACGCAGTTTCAGGATCTCGGGTAACTTGCTGGCAATGACACTGAGCTCTGGCCGGTTCTTCATTTTCTCTAGGAATCCTTCCGCTGGGGGTTGTAGAATGAATTGCTCCAGAACGGCAGCAGCTGGGAAGGGTCAGAGAGAGGTTAAGGATGGAGACATGAGAATTGAGAAGTGGAGTCAGGGACTGCATTAAGTCTTTAGGGAAAACCTCCTCTCCATGTTCCTCAAACCCACCATCTCCCTCAACTCATTACCCTTAAACACGTATTTCCCAATCCCATGTATTCACCTCTCCCTCAATTCACAGCTACACACCTTCTCTGGTAGGGGGATTGAATTTAGGAGTCGCAGCGTCATGTTGCAACTGTACACAACTCTGGTGCGGCCGCACTTGGAGTACTGTGTGCAGTTCTGGTCCCCACATTATAGGAAGGACGTTGAGGCTTTGGAGAGGGTGCAGAGGAGGTTTACCAGGATGTTGCCTGGTATGGAGGGGAGGTCCTATGAGGAGAGACTGAGGGATTTGAGGTTGTTTTTGTTCGAAAGAAGGCGGCTACGAGGGGATCTTATTGAAACATATAAGATGATTAGAGGTTTAGATAGGGTGGATAGTGATAGCCTTTTTCCTAGGATGGAGAAAGCTAGCACGAGGGGGCATGGCTTTAAATTAAGGGGTGGTAGTTATAGGACGGATGTCAGGGGCAGGTTCTTTACCCAGAGGGTGGTGAGGGATTGGAATGCCCTGCCTGCTGCAGTTGTAAATGCGCCTAGTTTGGGGGCGTTTAAGAGATCTATGGATAGGTTTATGGACGAAAAGGGATTGGTTTAGATTAGTGGGTCAGTGTTTTTTTTTAAAAAACTGGTCGGCGCAACATCGTGGGCCGAAGGGCCTGTTCTGCGCTGTAATGTTCTATGTTCTATGCATAGATCCCTGAAAGTTGGCACCCAAGTCGATAGGGTTGTTAAGAAGGCGTACGGTGTGTTAGCTTTTATTGGTAGAGGGATTGAACTTAGAGCCATGAGGTCATGTTTCAGCTGTACAAAACTCTGGTGCGGCCGCACTTGGAGTATTGTGTGCAGTTCTGGTCCCCACATTATAGGAAGGACGTTGAGGCTTTGGAGAGGGTGCAGAGGAGGTTTACCAGGATGTTGCCTGGTATGGAGGGGAGGTCCTATGAGGAGAGACTGAGGGATTTGGGGTTGTTTTTGCTGGAAAGAAGGCGGCTAAGAGGGGATCTTATTGAAACATATAAGATGATTAGAGGTTTAGATAGGGTGGATAGTGATAGCCTTTTTCCTCGGATGGAGAAAGCTAGCACGAGGGGGCATGGCTTTAAATTAAGGGGGGGTAGTTATAGGACGGATGTCAGGGGTAGGTTCTTTACCCAGAGGGTGGTGAGGGATTGGAATGCCCTGCCTGCTGCAGTTGTAAATGCGCCTAGTTTGGGGGCGTTTAAGAGATCCGTGGATAGGTTTATGGACGAAAAGGGATTGGTTTAGGTTAGTGGGTCATTGTTTTTTAACTGGTCGGCGCAACATCATGGGCCGAAGGGCCTGTTCTGCGCTGTAATGTTCTATGTTCTCCTCGATCCCATCTACCCACTGGGATGGCCAGAGAAAAACCCGCATTTCATGTTGGGGTGATGGTCCCTTTAAGAATGAGGTTTCTCTTGGAGATAATTCCTGTTACAACATCCATTCTATGGGATGTACTTGGATCCTCTGGAATTCCATTCTCCATCCCTCTGTCACTGAGTTCCATTTGTGCTTTTTCTCTCAATCCTCTTTACCTTTTACTTGAGTCACAAAGTTTTCCCTCATTTTCTATTTCCTGCAGTTCTCAGTGAAATTTATCGAACTCTGTTTTTCTTCACTCCTACTTAGAACATAGAACATGGGACACAGAACACAGGACATCGGACACAGGACATCGGACACAGGACATAGAACACGGGACACAGGACATCGGACACAGGACATAGAAAAACTCCAGCACAAACAGGCCCTTTGGCCCACAAGTTGTGCTGATCACATCCCTACCTAATATCCATACTTCTTCCTCTGTGTCTTAGGGCCCTGACGGGGGTGAAACGAGGTAAAGTTGGGGGTGAGGACATTAACACAATCCACGCCCACATCTGGACAGATTGCCACTTTACCGAAATCCGGGAATGGCACTGATCCACTCTGCACCCAAAACGGGTGCGATGGGGATTTAAATGCATTTGTATTTAAACTGAATTAATGAACTGCCCGCCAACTCTATCATCATTTCCCCCTTTAACCGCCCCCCCTCCACATTCCCCAATCCGGAACCAAGCTTCCAACAGCTCCCTGACTCAGATCGATTGGCCGGGGGGGGGGGGGGGGGGGGGGTCAGATCATTCTCTGGTTGTGGTGGGGGGGGTGGTGGGGGAGGAGGCGGGTCAGATGTTCCTCTGGGGGGGTGGTAGTGAGGCCAGATCATTTTCGGGGGGCGGGGTTGTGGGGAGTGAGGTTAGACCGTTGTCAGGGGTAGGGGCAGCCAGCGTGCTCAATGGTGGGGAGGCACAGATGATCTCTGGTGGGGGGGGGGGGAGAGAGCGTGTGGCGGGGGGGGGCGTGTGGGGGCAGAGGGGTCTGCTGCCACTCTGTGGGCAATCGGTGGAGTGGGTAAGGGGGACAGTGATGTGTGTGGGTAGTGGGGGGGTGGATAAGGGGGACAGTGATGTGTGTGGGTAGTGGGGGGGTGGATAAGGGGGACAGTGATGTGTGTGGGTAGTGGGGGGGTGGATAAGGGGGACAGTGATGTGTGTGGGTAGTGGGGGGGTGGATAAGGGGGACAGTGATGTGTGTGGGTAGTGGGGGGGTGGATAAGGGGGACAGTGATGTGTGTGGGTAGTGGGGGGGTGGATAAGGGGGACAGTGATGTGTGTGGGTAGTGGGGGGGTGGATAAGGGGGACAGTGATGTGTGTGGGTAGTGGGGGGGTGGATAAGGGGGACAGTGATGTGTGTGGGTAGTCGGGGGGGGTGGATAAGGGGGACAGTGATGTGTGTGGGTAGTGGGGGGGGTGGATAAGGGGGACAGTGATGTGTGTGGGTAGTGGGGGGGGTGGATAAGGGTGACAGTGATGTGTGTGGGTAGTGGGGGGGGGGTGGATAAGGGGGACAGTGATGTGTGTGGGTAGTGGGGGGGGGGTGGATAAGGGGGACAGTGATGTGTGTGGGTAGTCGGGGGGGGTGGATAAGGGGGACAGTGATGTGTGTGGGTAGTGGGGGGGTGGATAAGGGTGACAGTGGTGTGTGTGGGTAGTGGGGGGGGGGTGGATAAGGGGGACAGTGATGTGTGTGGGTAGTGGGGGGGGGTGGATAAGGGGGACAGTGATGTGTGTGCACCATCGCCCCCGATTTTCGCTCCCAGGCCACTTTCTCCGTTCTCTGTGGCCTGGGACCGATCTGATACGGGCGCGCTTTTTCAAATATTTTTCTAACTGTGCATACATGGTTCAGAGCTCCGATCGTTTCAGGAGCGTTAAACCCTGTGCACAGCACGAATGGGACTGGGTGTGTGTGGGAGCGCCCAGAAGTGGATTTCTAAATCGGATCTACATTACACCCAGATTCCGCACTGAGAATGAAAATGGTAAAATCAGACTTTTTGATGGATTATTATTTTATCATTTGCTTGTAGTTTGTCAGAACATAGAACATGGAACATGGAACATGGAACAGTACAGCACAGTACAGGCCGTTCGACCCTCAATGTTGTTCCGAGCTATGTCCAATCCCAAGATCAAGCTATCCCACTCCCTATCATTCTGGTGTGCTCCATGTGCCTATCCAATAACCACTTGAAAGTTCCTAAAGTGTCCGACTCCACTATCACAGCAGGCAGTGCATTCCACACCCCAACCACTCTCTGAGTAAAGAATCTACCTCGGACATCCCTCCGATATCTCCCACCATGAACCTTACAGTTATGCCCCCTAGTAACAGTCACACAGAACATAGAACATTACAGCGCAGTACAGGCCCTTCAGCCCTCGATCTTGCGCCGACCAGTGGAACCAATCTAATGACCCTCTAACCTAAACTATTCCAATGTTATCCATATGCCTATCCACTGACCATTTGAACACCCTTAAAGTTGGTGAGTCCACAACTGCTGCAGGCAGGGCATTCCACGCCCTTACTACCCTCTGAGGAAAGAACCTACCTCTGACATCCATCCTATAATTACCACCCCTTAATTTAAAGCTATGTCCCCTCGTGTTAGCCATCACCATCCAAGGAAAAAGGCTCTCACTGTCCACCCTATCTAACCCTCTGATCATCCTGTATGCCTCAATCAGGTCACCTCATAACCTTCTTCTCTCCAATGAAAATAACCTCAAGTCCCTCAGCCTTTCCTCATAAGACCTTCCCACCATACCAGGCAACACCCTGGTAAACCTCCTCTGCACCCTTTCCAATTTCTCCACATCTTTCTTATAATGCGGTGACCAGAACTGTACCATTATTTAAAAAGCTGACAGTCTTAAAAGCAGGACCATTGAATTCTTTTAACTTTTTAACTTATTTTGGTTTTTCTTTGCAGCTAAAGGTGACTTCATCTGAGAAGTTGCAGACTGAGGTACAGAGTGAGTCATTTTCTCCAATTTAAAACCACATTAAGGTGAGCGTTCCAGCTTTATAAACAATCATCTTAACTACATTTCTCCTGGGCATAACTTTAACATCTTTAAATTAGTGATGGTGAGAGGCCTGAGTCCTGTCACTATCTGTGTGGAATCTGCACGTTCTCCCTGTGTCTGCCTGGGTTTCCTCTGGGAGCTCCGGTTTCCTCCCACAGTCCAAGTGACTTGTCCACCTCAATGTTTTTCAAAACCTCCAATCACTCCTCCCTTTTTATCTCAACATGTCCTCAAATGTCAACATTCTCCATTCTACACTCCCATCCACCACATCCTTCTCCTTTGTGAATACTGATGCAAAGTACTCGTTAAGAACCTCACCCAACTCATTTGGGTCCACACACAAATTCCCTCCACTATCCTCAGTGGACCTACCCTTTCCTTAGCTACCCTCTCCCTCCTTATATACGCATAAAGAGCCTGTAGATTCTCTTCAATCCTGCCTGCCAAGGACATTTCATGGCCCCTTTCTGCCCCCAACACTCCCTGTTTAAGCTTTCCTGCTGTCTCTATATTCCTCAAATGCCTTATCTGTTTCTGTTTCCTGAAATTTACGTATGCCTTCTTCTTCCATTTTCACTAAGCTCACAGTCTCCCATCATCCAGGGTTCCTAAATTTTGCTAGCTTTATCCTTCATTTTCACAGCAACATACTTGTCCTGAATTGTTAACAACTGACTTTTAAAAAACTCCCACATATCGGATGTGGATTTACCCTCAAACAGCCGCCCCAGTCTACATTCCCTAGCTCCTGCCTAATACTGTTGTAGTTAGCCTCCCCCCAGTTCAGCACTTTCATCTCTGAGACTTCTATTCTTTTCTACAAGTATCTTAAAACTTACAGAATTGTGATCACTGTTCCCAAAATAGTCCCCGATTGAGACATCACCCACCTGTCCACGCTTGCATCCCAGAACCAGGTCGAAGATAGTCCAACTCGGGTGCAGCTATCTACGTATTGTCTCAACAAGTATTGTTAGACACACTGAACAAACTCTGCCCCATCCAAGACCTGGCACTAAAGGAATCCCAGTCTATGTTGGGGAAGTTAAAATCACCCATCACAACACCTCTGTTGTTTTTACATCATCTGGTAATCTGCTGATATATCAGTTGCTCCACTTCACACTGGCTGTTGGGAAGCCTGTAGTACAATCCCAACAGTGTGATTGCACCACTCCTGTTCCTCAATTCTACTCATATGGCCTCTCTGCAAAAGACCATAAAACATAGGTGCAGAATGAGGCCACTCGGCCCATCGAGTCTGCTCCACCATTCAATCATGGCTGATATGTTTCTCATCCCCATTCTCCTGCCTTTTCCCCGTAAACTCGACCCCCTTATTAATCAAGAACCTATCTATCTCTGTCTTAAAGACACTCAATGACCTTCCCTCCACAGCCTTCTGTGGCAAACAGTTCCACAGATTCCCCACTCTCTGGCTGAAGAAATTCCTCCTCATCTCTGTTTTAAAGGATTGTCCCTTTAGCCTGAGGTTGTGCCCTCTCTGGTTCTAGTTTTTCCTACTAGTGGAAACATCCTCTCCACATCCACTCTATCCAGGGCCTCGCAGTATCCTGTAATGATCCCAACAAGGTGTTCTCCCTGCGTACAGCTGTGACATTCTCCCTAATCAGTAAAGCTACCCCATCTCTTTTGCCACCCTGTCTATCTCACCTGATGAAGCATCTAAATCCTGCAATGCTGAGCTGCCAGGTCCTGCCCTGTTTTCATCCAAGTCTCTGTAGTTGCCACAACATCATTGTTCCAAGTCTAACCTTTAAAGGCAGGTTAATAGGGTGGTGAAAAGGGCAAATGTTACACTCACCTTTATCAATCGGGGTATAGATTACAAAATCAGAGAGGTCATTAGGGAATTGTACAGAACTTTGGTGAGGCCACAGCTGGAATACTGTGTGCAGTTCTGGTCACCATATTACCGGGAGGATGTGATTGCACTGGAGGGGGTGCGGAGGAGATTCACCAGGATGCTGCCTGGGATGGAGCAGTTAAATTGTAAACAGAGGCTGGGTTATTTTCATTGGAGCAGAGAAGACTGAGGGGTGACCTGATTGAGGTGTACAAGATTATGAGAGGCACGGACAGAGTGGATAAGGAGCAGCTGTTCCCCTTAGTTGAAGGGTCAGTTACGAGGCAACAATAGCTTCAAAGTGAGGGGCAGGAGATTTAGGGGGGATGTGAGGAAAAACTTTTACCCGGGGGGGGTGGTGAGGGTCTGGAATGTGCTGCCTGGGAGGGTGGGGGAGGTGAGATGATTGAAAAGTACCTGGATGAGCACTTGACATATCATAACATTCAGGGTCAAGGGCTGACTGGTGGGGTTGGGTGGGAGTTCAGGTGTTTCTAATGCGTTGGTGTAGACTCGATGGACCAAAGGGCCTCTTCTGCGCTGAATGATTCTATAATCTACTGATGACCATGAAACCTGGTCTACACGTGACTCAATAATGTACCCTCTGAACTAGCCAAACAAGTCATCAGTTCAAGGGCAACTAGGGATGGGCAATAAATGCTGGCCAACCAGCGATGGCCATGTCCCACGAATGAATAAAAATAATTGCCTCCAAATATATTTACATCTTCCTTCAATAAAATCAGTGCATACTGCAGCAAATATGGTCTTACACATGCTCTGTTTTCCAGTCCATTCCCCTCACAATGAACAATAACATTCTGTTAGCTGCACCCGCACACCAGCTTTTTGTGACTCCTGCACTCAGACACCCAGATCCCTCTGCAATTCAGGGTGCTGCAATCCTTCATCATTTGAACAATAAGCTTCTTTTTATTTTTCCAGCCTAAATGGACAGTTCCACATTTGTTGAGTGTTTACCAACTCAGTGAACCTCCCTCTCTTTGCAGCCTCCATACGTTCTCTTCACTATTTATTTCCCAACCTTTCTTTCCATCAACAGTAAATGAGGCAAATTGAAAGATGTTTTTTCAGCAGCCTGGGGAAAACACAACTCATTTAATTACAGATTAAAACACAGGCTGCCAGCCTCATGGCTGGAATTAGCTCCCGAGATGACTCGGAATACAAGGTGAAACCATTCCCTACACCCTGATTGGATCCCCAGATCATGTGACCCTTACTCTGCCGCGGGAATCCTATTGGGACAAATGCCGGAAGCAGTAATCCGCTCGCTCCATTGGTCCAAATCAGTTAAAAACTACAAAATACTGAGGCTCAGCACTGACCTCTGTGACAAACTAACCCTCACATCTGGCTACTCTCTGTTTCCTGAGACAATCTTCAAACCATGACAATATGTTACCCCACTGCACTGTGATCTTTTATTTTTCACAATAACCTTTGATGTGAGACTTTATCAACTGTCTTCTGGATGACTTGCAGTCTTTGCATTTCCTTTTCCGCTGCAGTCAATAACGTCACTCACAGCCTGTGTGTGCTTTTCCCCGCTGTGTCACTTGCAGCCTGTGTGTGCTTTTCCCGCTGTGTCACTTGCAGCCTGTGTGTGCTTTTCCCGCTGTATCACTTGCAGCCTGTGTGTGCTTTTCCCCGCTGTGTCACTTGCAGCCTGTGTGTGCTTTTCCCGCTGTGTCACTTGCAGCCTGTGTGTGCTTTTCCCACCTGTCCCACTCACAGCCTGTGTGTGCTTTTCCCCGCTGTATCACTTGCAGCCTGTGTGTGCTTTTCCCACCTGTCCCACTCACAGCCTGTGTGTGCTTTTCCCCGCTGTGTCACTTGCAGCCTGTGTGTGCTTTTCCCCGCTGTGTCACTTGCAGCCTGTGTGTGCTTTTCCCACCTGTCCCACTCACAGCCTGTGTGTGCTTTTCCCACCTGTCCCACTCACAGCCTGTGTGTGCTTTTCCCGCTGTGTCACTTGCAGCCTGTGTGTGCTTTTTCCCGCTGTGTCACTTGCAGCCTGTGTGTGCTTTTCCCACCTGTCCCACTCACAGCCTGTGTGTGCTTTTCCCACCTGTCCCACTCACAGCCTGTGTGTGCTTTTCCCGCTGTGTCACTCACAGCCTGTGTGTGCTTTTCCCCGCTGTGTCACTCGCAGCCTGTGTGTGCTTTTCCCCGCTGTGTCACTCGCAGCCTGTGTGTGCTTTTCCCCGCTGTGTCACTCGCAGCCTGTGTGTGCTTTTCCCCGCTGTGTCACTCGCAGCCTGTGTGTGCTTTTTCCCGCTGTGTCACTCGCAGCCTGTGTGTGCTTTTCCCCGCTGTGTCACTCGCAGCCTGTGTGTGCTTTTCCCCGCTGTGTCACTCGCAGCCTGTGTGTGCTTTTCCCCGCTGTGTCACTCGCAGCCTGTGTGTGCTTTTCCCCGCTGTGTCACTCGCAGCCTGTGTGTGCTTTTTCCCGCTGTGTCACTCGCAGCCTGTGTGTGCTTTTCCCCGCTGTGTCACTCGCAGCCTGTGTGTGCTTTTCCCCGCTGTGTCACTCGCAGCCTGTGTGTGCTTTTCCCCGCTGTGTCACTCGCAGCCTGTGTGTGCTTTTCCCCGCTGTGTCACTTGCAGCCTGTGTGTGCTTTTCCCACCTGTCCCACTCACAGCCTGTGTGTGCATTTCCCCGCTGTATCACTTGCAGCCTGTGTGTGCTTTTCCCACCTGTCCCACTCACAGCCTGTGTGTGCTTTTCCCCGCTGTGTCACTTGCAGCCTGTGTGTGCTTTTCCCGCTGTGTCACTTGCAGCCTGTGTGTGCTTTTCCCCGCTCTGTCACTCACACAATTTGATTGTTGTCCTTTTCTCTTTCTCGGAGTGTGTTTTGACACTGTTTGTGTCCCGGGGCTCTCAGCAAGTCTCTGATCCTTTTATAGGCTTTAAATTTCTTTTGACTCCTGATTGTAAACACAATCACAACTGCACAACCTTAATGTCTTTCTGTGACAGGCTTTTATTGGACAAATCTTCCCATGTCTTCCCCAGATTCCTCATGGAAGAGTCACACGGCTTGGGCAAGCCACATAGTTCAGCATTTCCGAAACCGCCTTCCTAATAATGTTGTCCTGAGGAAAATGTGCCTGGTTTTGGCTCCTCAGAGCAGATTATATTTACGCTGGTGGCAGTTCAGGGGAGAGGGATTATCTGAGATGAAGGGGTTAGGTTCTGAGGAGAGGTTGGACCTGGAACAAAGGTGATCTTATTGAAATATAAGACAGTGCGGGGGGTCCAGAGGGAGGATTTGTCCCCTCCTGGGGGAATCGAGAACACAGTTTGAAAACAAGACTATCCCATTTAAGAGGAAATGAGGGGGAATCCATTCACTCAGAATTCTTACCCCAGACGGGGTTAGACACGACTGAATTAGACAGGGTTCCAATTAAAAAGGGGTCAAAGCTTATGGGGGGAAACTGTAACTGAGACCAGAATCAGATCAATTGTAATCTTATCGAGTGTTGGAACAGACTTGAGGGGCCGAACAGCCAGCTCCTGCTCTTAATTTGAATGTTTTTATGCGACTGAGCCCCAGAACAAGTGGTTCCCATTTGGTGTTTAGAATTTTAATTTTATTTTTCCACTCATAAAAGTGAAGCATCAAATTCAACTTTCCAGTATCTCCTGACAAGATGGAAAAGATTTGTGCTGAGGGATCCGAGCCATCACCAACATAGACTCGACGCCAGTTAATGGGGCTGTGGTTGATTGGGAAGGAGGGAGGGAATGCAGAGAATGGGGGGGAGCTAATTCCTCTTTCCTTTCCCCAACATTGCTGCTATTTTGAAAGAAGGTTTGGAGAGGGAGAGGCGGCAGGTTAACAACATACAGCAGATAGTGTCCAACTACAGACTGAGAGAACTAAACCTCTGTATTCACACAGAGACCTGACTCATTGTTACAGGGAGTCTGAGCAACACAGACCAGCAAAACCACACTGCATATTTCCCTGCAAATCATTCCAACAAAGAGTAACTTTTATTTAGAACTGACAAACCTCAATTTAATCGACATTCACAGGGAGTGAGCTAATCTACAAACTCACACCAACATTTCACATTCCGCTAACATTTCAATTCACAAAGGCCTCAAGTGGCAAATTCACCCAGCACTGATTCAGGATCAATGATTCAAACTTGTCCCTTTTTCACACACACTGACTCTCACTGGGGTACGGGTCCCACACACACTGACTCTCACTGGGGTACGGCTCCCACACACACTGACTCTCACTGGGGTACGGGTCCCACACACACTGACTCTCACTGGGGTATGGGTCCCACACACACTGACTCTCGCTGGGGTACGGGTCCCACACACACACTGACTCTCACTGGGGTACGGGTCTCACACACACACTGACTCTCACTGGGGTACGGGTCCCACACACACACTGACTCTCACTGGGGTACGGGTCCCACACACACACTGACTCTCACTGGGGTACGGCTCCCACACACACTGACTCTCACTGGGGTACGGGGCCCACACACACTGACTCTCACTGGGGTACGGGGCCCACACACACTGACTCTCACTGGGGTACGGGGCCCACACACACTGACTCTCACTGGGGTACGGGTCCCACACACACTGACTCTCACTGGGGTACGGGTCCCACACACACTGACTCTCACTGGGGTACGGCTCCCACACACACTGACTCTCACTGGGGTACGGCTCCCACACACACTGACTCTCACTGGGGTACGGGTCCCACACACACTGACTCTCACTGGGGTACGGGTCCCAAACACACTGACTCCCACTGGGGTACGGCTCCCACACACACTGACTCTCACTGGGGTACGGACCCCACACACACTGACTCTCACTGGGGTACGGACCCCACACACACTGACTCTCACTGGGGTACGGGTCCCACACACACTGACTCTCACTGGGGTCCCACACACACTGACTCTCACTGGGGTCCCACACACACTGACTCTCACTGGGGTCCCACACACACTGACTCTCACTGGGGTCCCACACACACTGACTCTCACTGGGGTACGGGTCCCACACACACTGACTCTCACTGGGGTACGGGTCCCCACACACACTGGCTCTCACTGGGGTCCCACACACACTGACTCTCACTGGGGTACGGCTCCCACACACACTGACTCTCACTGGGGTACGGGTCCCACACACACTGACTCTCACTGGGGTATGGGTCCCACACACACTGACTCTCACTGGGGTACGGGTCCCACACACACTGACTCTCACTGGGGTACGGGTCCCACACACACTGACTCTCACTGGGGTACGGGTCCCACACACACTGACTCTCACTGGGGTACGGGTCCCACACACACTGACTCTCACTGGGGTACGGGTCCCACACACACTGACTCTCACTGGGGTACGGGTCCCACACACACTGACTCTCACTGGGGTACGGGTCCCACACACACTGACTCTCACTGGGGTACGGGTCCCACACACACTGACTCTCACTGGGGTACGGGGCCCACACACACTGACTCTCACTGGGGTACGAGTCCCACACACACTGACTCTCACTGGGGTACAGGGCCCACACACACTGACTCTCACTGGGGTACGGGTCCCACACACACTGACTCTCACTGGGGTACGGCTCCCACACACACTGACTCTCACTGGGGTACGGGTCCCACACACACTGACTTTCACTGGGGTACGGCTCCCACACACACTGACTCTCACTGGGGTACAGACCCCACACACACTGACTCTCACTGGGGTACGGCTCCCACACACACTGACTCTCACTGGGGTACGGGTCCCACACACACTGACTCTCACTGGGGTCCCACACACACTGACTCTCACTGGGGTCCCACACACACTGACTCTCACTGGGGTCCCACACACACTGACTCTCACTGGGGTCCCACACACACTGACTCTCACTGGGGTACGGGTCCCACACACACTGACTCTCACTGGGGTACGGGTCCCCACACACACTGGCTCTCACTGGGTTCCCACACACACTGACTCTCACTGGGGTCCCACACACACTGACTCTCACTGGGGTATGGGTCCCACACACACTGACTCTCACTGGGGTACGGGTCCCACACACACTGACTCTCACTGGGGTACGGGTCCCACACACACTGACTCTCACTGGGGTACGCGTCCCCACACACACTGACTCTCACTGGGGTACGGGTCCCCACACACACTGGCTCTCACTGGGGTCCCACACACACTGACTCTCACTGGGGTATGGGTCCCACACACACTGACTCTCACTGGGGTACGGGTCCCACACACACTGACTCTCACTGGGGTACGGGTCCCACACACACTGACTCTCACTGGGGTACGGCTCCCACACACACTGACTCTCACTGGGGTACGGCTCCCACACACACTGACTCTCACTGGGGTACGGGTCCCCACACACACTGACTCTCACTGGGGTACGGGTCCCACACACACTGACTCTCACTGGGGTACGGGTCCCCACACACACTGGCTCTCACTGGGGTATGGGTCCCACACACACTGACTCTCACTGGGGTACGGGTCCCCACACACACTGACTCTCACTGGGGTACGGGTCCCACACACACTGACTCTCACTGGGGTACGGGTCCCACACACACTGACTCTCACTGGGGTACGGGTCCCACACACACTGACTCTCACTGGGGTACGGGTCCCACACACACTGACTCTCACTGGGGTACGGGTCCCACACACACTGACTCTCACTGGGGTACGGGTCCCACACACACTGACTCTCACTGGGGTACGGGTCCCACACACACTGACTCTCACTAGGGTACGGGTCCCACACACACTGACTCTCACTGGGGTACGGGTACCCACACACACTGGCTCTCACTGGGGTCCCACACACACTGACTCTCACTGGGGTACGGGTCCCACACACACTGACTCTCACTGGGGTACGGACCCCACACACACTGACTCTCACTGGGGTACGGCTCCCACACACGCTCACTCTCACTGGGGTATGTCTCCCACACACACTGACTCTCACTGGGGTACGGCTCCCACACACACTGACTCTCACTGGGGTATGTCTCCCACACACACTGACTCTCACTGGGGTACGGTTCCCACACACACTGACCCTCACTGGGGTACGGGTCCCACACACACTGACTCTCACTGGGGTACGGTTCCCACACACACTGACCCTCACTGGGGTACGGGTCCCACACACACTGACTCTCACTGGGGTCCCACACACACTGACTCTCACTGGGGTCCCACACACACTGACTCTCACTGGGGTACGGGTCCCACACACACTGACTCTCACTGGGGTACGGGTCCCACACACACTGACTCTCACTGGGGTACGGGTCCCACACACACTGACTCTCACTAGGGTACGGGTCCCACACACACTGACTCTCACTGGGGTACGGGTACCCACACACACTGGCTCTCACTGGGGTACGGGTCCCACACACACTGACTCTCACTAGGGTACGGGTCCCACACACACTGACTCTCACTGGGGTACGGTTCCCACACACGCTCACTCTCACTGGGGTACGGCTCCCACACTCTTGCAACTCGGCCAACATTGTCTACCTGATACGTTGTAAGAAAGGATGTCCCGAAGCATGGTACATTGGGGAGACCATGCAGACGCTACGACAACGGATGAATGAACATCGCTCAACAGTCACCAGGCAAGACTGTTCCCTTCCTGTTGGCGAACACTTCAGTGGTCACGGGCATTCAGCCTCTGACCTTCGGGTAAGCATTCTCCAAGGCGGCCTTCACAACACACGACAGCGCAGAGTCGCTGAGCAGAGACTGATAGCCAAGTTCCACACACATGAGGACGGTCTCAACAGGGATCTTGGGTTCATGTTGCACTATCTGTAACCCCCGTGACTTGCCTGGGTTTGCAAAACCTCACTTACTGTACTGTCTGGAGACAGTACACATCTCTGTAACCTGTGCTTAATACTATCTCCACTGACACTGTCTGTAGCTTTAAGACTTGGTTATCTGTAAAGACTCACATTCCAGTGATTATTTTGTAAATTGTTTTTGTGTTTTTATATACCCTGTTTGTGACCAGAACTCCCACTCACCTGATAAAGGGGCAGCCAGCGTTCCGGAAGTTTCTGGCGTTTACTATCAAATAAGTCAGTTGGACTTAAACCTGGTGTTGTGAGACTTCTTACTGTGTTTACCCCAGTCCAATGCCAGCACATCCACATCATGGACCTCCCCTGTAGCCAGTGAGGATACAAAGATTTCTCTCAAGGCCCCAGCAATTTCCTCTCTCGCCTCTCTCAGTATTCTGGGGTAAATCCCATCAGGCCCTGGAGACTTGTCTACATTGATGTTTCTCAAGAACCCCAATACCTCCTCCTTTTTGATCTGAACATGAATTAAACTATCTACACGTCCTTCCCCAGACTCATCATCCACCAAATCCTTCTCTTTAGTGAATACTGACACAAAGTACTCATTTAATACCTCGCCCATTTCCTCTGGCTCCATGCATAGATTCCCTCGCTTGTCCTTGAGTCAGCCAACCCTCTCCCTGGCTAGTCTCTTGCTCTTGATATATGTGTAAAAAGCCTTGGGATTTTCTTTAATCCTGCTGGCCAATGCTTTTTCATGACCCCTTTTAGCCCTTCTTACTCCTTGCTTAAGTTTCTTTCTACTTTCCTTGAATTCTATACTTGCTGATGACACCAAGATGGCAGGGTTGGCGGGTACTGAAGTGGATTGTCAGGTGATACAACAGGATATAGATAGGTTGGTGCATTGGGCAGATAGGTGGCAGATGGAATTTAATCCTGACAAATGCGAGGTGATGCATTTTGGAAGGAATAATGTAGAGAGGAGCTATGTGATTAAAGGTAGACAAATTAGGAGTATAGAAACACAGAGGGACCTGGGAGTGCAGGTTCACAAATCCATGAAGGTTGTGACACAAGTGGAGAATGTTGTCAGGAAGACTTATGGAATGCTAGCCTTTATAGGAAGGGGGATAGAGTTTAAAAGCTGCCGTCTAATGCTTCAGTTGTACAGAACGTTGGTTAGACCGCATTTGGAGTACTGCGTCCAGTTCTGGTCACCTTACTACCGGAAGGACGTGGAGTCTCTGGAGAGGGTTCAGAGGAGGTTTACCAGGATGTTGCCTGGCATGGAGGGGTTGGGTTACGAGGAAAGGTTGGAGAAACTGGGACTGTTCTCTTTGGAAAGACGGAGATTGAGGGGTGACATGATAGAGGTATATAAGATACTGAAGGGAATAGACAGGGTCAATAGTGAGAGACTGCTCCCTAGATTGGTTACGAATACAAGAGGACATGATTTAAGGGTGAGGGGGGAGAGGTATAATTTGGATGTGAGAGGAAGGTTCTTTACGCAGAGAGTAGTGGGGGTATGGAACGCGCTACCGAGTGGGGTGGTGGAGGCGGGAACATTGGACTTGTTTAAGGTTCAGTTAGACAGACACATGAGTGAAACGAGGATGGAGGGTTATGGTAGGGGTTATTAAATAAGGTCAGAACCTCGGGAGACACCGGAAAGGCAGGCTTGTGATTAACGTTTTTGTCTTTTTATTCCGCAGGTGGAGGTCCACCTCGTTGTCAAACGAGGGGCATGCACACGGTGGGTCATGCGTGGGCTGCTCTTGGAGGTTCCGGGAGTGGCCTAGTACTTCGTGTCGGTGTGTGTGCTTGATCCTGGACCGGTAGACGGGCGCCGCAACAGCTCGGTGACTAGCACTGCTAGCTGTGCAGATACATGGATTTGGGCCTGTGTCTGTGGGAGTTTGTGCATTCTCCCTGTGGTTGCGTGGGTTTCCTCCGGGCGCTCCGGTTTCCTCCCACACCCCAAAGATGCGCTCTTAGGCTGATTGGTTTTACCAAATTGACACTATTCTCCCCTGAATCTGGCTAAGTTAGGGGTTCCATTCGTAGATACGCAGGGTAGAATAGGTGTAGGATGATGCGGTGGCGCGGGCTTGTTGGGCCGAAGGGCCTGTTTCCCGTGCTGGGTTGTTCTTTGTTCTTTGTTTGCTTCGTGTGTTCCCAGCCTCTTAGCTTTGACAAATGCTTCCCTTTTCTCTTTGACTGGGCTCACAATATCTCTCATTATCCACAGTTCCCAAAACTTGCCATACTTATCCTTCATCCTTACGGGAATGTGCTGGTCCTGAATCCCTATCAACTTACACTTGAAAGCCTCCCACATGCCAGATGTTGATTTGCCCTCAAACATCTGCCCCCAATCTACATTCTTCAGTTCCTGCCTAATATTATTGTAATTAGCCTTCCCCCAATTTCACACCTTCACTTGAGGATTACACTTATCCTTAGCCATCAGTACCTTAAAGCTTACTGAATTGTGGTCACTGTTCCCAAACTGCTCCCCGACTGAAACTTGGCCGGGATATTGGGGAAGGGCAGAACTAGGGGTAACAATCGAAGAATAAGGGGTAAGTCATTCAGAGCTGAGATGAGGAAGAAATTCCTCACTCAGAGAATTGTGAACCTGTGGAATTCTCTCCCACAGAAAGCTGTTGGGACCAGTTTGTTAGATATGTTCAAGAGGGAGCTGGACATGGCCCTTGTGCCTAAAGGGATGAAGGGGGATGGAGAGAAAGTGGGAGTGGGATACTGACAGTGCCTGATCACCCATGATCATATTGAATGGTGGTGCAGGCTCGAAGGGTCGAATAAGAACATAAGAAATAGGAGCAGGAGTCGGCCATCTGGCCCTTCGAGCCTGCCCCGCCATTCAATAAGAGAGGTGAGGCCTCTCCTGGAACACTGTGCACAGTTTTGGTCTCCTTACCTAAAGAAGTATATAGTAACATTGGAGGCATCCAAAAGAGATTCACCAGGTTAATCCCTGAGATGAGAGGGTTGTCCCCTTGTTCAAGAAGGGGAGTAGAGACCATCCTGGGAATTATAGCCCAGTGAGCATTATTTCTGTTGTGGACAAAGTTTTGGAAAGAATTATAAGGGATAGGATTTATAATCATCTAGAGGGAAATAAATTGATTACGGATAGTCAACATGGTTTTGTGAAGGGTAGGTCGTGCCTCACAAACCTTATCGAGTTTTTTGAAAAGGTGACCAAAGAGGTAGATAAGGGTAAGGCAGTTGATGTGGTGTATATGGATTTTAGCAAAGCGTTTGATAAGGTTCCCCATGGTAGGCTACTGCAGAAAATGCAGATGCATGGGATTGAGGGTGATTTAGCAGTTTGGATCAGGAATTGGCTAGCTGATAGAAGACAGAGGGTGGTGGTTGATGGGAAATATTCAACCTGGAGTTCAGTTACAAGTGGTGTACCTCAGGGATCTGTTTTGGGGCCACTGCTGTTTGTCATTTTTATAAATGACCTAGATGAGGGTGTAGAAAGATGGGTTAGTAAACTTGCTGACGACACCAAAGTTGGAGGAGTTGTAGACAGTGAGGATGGATGTTACAGTTTGCAGAGGGACATAGATAAGCTGCAGAGCTGGGCCGAGAGGTGGCAGATGGAGTTTAATGCGGAAAAGTGTGAGGTGATTCACTTTGGAAGGAGTAACAGGAATACAGAGTACTGGGCTAATGGAAAGTTACTTGGCAGTGTGGATGAGCAGAGAGATCTCGGGGTGCACGTGCATAGCTCCCTGAAAGTTGGCACCCAGGTTGATAAGGTTGTTAAGAAGGCGTACGGTGTGTTAGCTTTTATTGGTAGAGGATTGAATTTCGGAGCCGTGAGGTCATGTTACAACTGTACAAAACTCTGGTGCGGCCGCACTTGGAGTATTGTGTACAGTTCTGGTTGCCGCATTATAAGAAAGATGTGGAGGCATTGGAGAGGGTGCAGAGGAGGTTTACCAGGATGTCGCCTGGTATGGTGGGAAGGTCTTATGAGGAAAGGCTGAGGGGCTTGAGGTTATTTTCGTTAGAGAGAAGAAGGTTAAGAGGTGACCTTATTGAGGCGCACAAGATGATCAAAGGATTATACAGGGTGGACAGTAAGAGCCTTTTATCTCGGATGGTGATGGGTAACATAAGGGGACATAGCTTTAAATTAAGGGGTGGTAATTATAGGATGGACGTCAGAGGTTGGTTCTTTACTCAGAGGGTAGTAAGGGCGTGGAATGTCCTGCCTGCAGCAGTTGTGGACTCGCCAACTTTAAGGGCGTTCAAATGGTCAGTGGATAGGCATATGGATAACATTGGAATAGTTTAGGTTAGAGGGTCATTAGATTGGTTCCACTGGTCGGCGCAACATCGAGGGCCGAAGGGCCTGTACTGCGCTGTAATGTTCTATGTTCTGTTTTCATTAGTGGGAGAACCTGGAACAAGGAGATGCAGCGACAAGATAAAGGACAAGATTATTTAGAACATAGAACACTACAGCACGAACAGGCCCTTCAGCCCACAAGTTGCGCTGATCATATCCATACCTACCAGGCCTATCTATAACCCCCAATCCCATTAAATCCCATATACTCATCCAGAAGTCTTTTAAAAGACCCCAGCGAGTTCGTCTCTACCACCACTGACGGCAGCCGATTCCATTCACTCACCACCCTCTGAGTGAAAAACTCTCAGGAATATCTCAGGTGTGTCGGAATTTCTCCTTGCACAGGGAGGTGAATCTCTGAAATTCTCTGCCCCAGAGGATGTTGGAGGCTGCATCATTAGAAGTGTTGAAAGTGGAGGTGGATAAATATTTGATAGATTGAGAAATAGAGAGCGATGGGGAAATGGCACAGGAAAAGGATTGAAGCCAACAGAGAACAGCCATGATCATATGGAAGGGCGGGGCCAGGCAGGAAGGGCGGGGCCAGGCAGGAAGGGCCAAATGGCCGGTCCTGTTTCTATGTGAGTGAGTGAGTGTGAGAGAGTGTGTGAGAGTGTGTTTGTGAGAGTGTGTTTGTGAGTGTGGGTCTGAGTGTGTAAGAGGGTGTGAGTGTGGGTCTGAGAGTGGGTTTGGGTGGGAGTGTGGGTGTGAGAGTGTAAGAGAGTGTGTGTGTGTGTGGGTGAGAGTATCTCAAATGTCCACAAATCTGAGTCTGGTTAGTGAGTATTCCTGACTGTTTTTCCTGAAACAGGGAGGTGTCTGTGGCCAATTCTGCTGTTTCTGCCGAAAGTCTGGCCCTCATCAACTCTCACAGAGAATATTAATCATTCACAAACTGCAACCTGTACAAAAATTACACTAAACACAGTCCAGAGGAAAAAGATTGAAAAACTCAATTTCCTGCCAGTGTAACACACACTGACTCTCACTGGGGTACGGGTCCTACACACACTGACTCTCACTGGGGTACGGGTCCTACACACACTGACTCTCACTGGGGTACGGGTCCCACACACACTGACTCTCACTGGGGTACGGGTCCTACACACACTGACTCTCACTGGGGTACGGGTCCCACACACACTGACTCTCACTGGGGTACGGCTCCCACACACACTGACTCTCACTGGGGTACGGGTCCCACACACACTGACTCTCACTGGGGTACGGGTCCTACACACACTGACTCTCACTGGGGTACGGGTCCCACACACACTGACTCTCACTGGGGTACGGGTCCCACACACACTGACTCTCACTGGGGTACGGGTCCCACACACACTGACTCTCACTGGGGTACGGGTCCCACACACACTGACTCTCACTGGGGTACGGGTCCCACACACACTGACTCTCACTGGGGTACGGCTCCCACACACACTGACTCTCACTGGGGTACGGGTCCCACACACACTGACTCTCACTGGGGTACAGGTCCCACACACACTGACTCTCACTGGGGTACGGGTCCCACACACACTGACTCTCACTGGGGCACGGGTCCCACACACACTGACTCTCACTGGGGCACGGGTCCCACACACACTGACTCTCACTGGGGTACGGGTCCCACACACACTGACTCTCACTGGGGTACGGGTCCCACACACACTGACTCTCACTGGGGTACGGCTCCTACACACACTGACTCTCACTGGGGTACGGGGCCCACACACACTGACTCTCACTGGGGTACGGGTCCCACACACACTGACTCTCACTGGGGTACGGGTCCTACACGCACTGACTCTCACTGGGGTACGGCTCCTACACACACTGACTCTCACTGGGGTACGGGTCCCACACACACTGACTCTCACTGGGGTACGGCTCCCACACACACTGACTCTCACTGGGGTACGGCTCCCACACACACTGACTCTCACTGGGGTACGGCTCCCACACACACTGACTCTCTCTGGGGTACAGCTCCCACACGCACTGACTCTCACTGGGGTACGGGTCCCACACACACTGACTCTCACTGGGGTACGGGTCCCACACTATCTCAGGATTGCATGGATGTTAGGGAACTTGGGGAAATAAATAGTCTACATATTACAGAGAAGGAAGTGCTGGAATTCTTAAAGCCATTCAGCGTAAATAAATCTCCGGGATCTGATGAAATGTATCCCAGGACATTGTGGGAGGCTAGGGGGGACATTGTGGGTCCCCTAGCCGAGATATTTGGATCATCGATAGTCACGGGTGAGGTGCCTGAAGATTGAAGAGTGGCAAATGTGCCTTTGTTTAAAAAGGGCTGCAGGGAAAAGCCTGGGAACTACAGGCCAGTGAGCCTCACATCTGTGCTGGGTAAATTGTTGGAAGATATTTTGAGAGACAGGATCTACAGGCGTTTCGAGACACAAGGACTGATTAGGGACAGTCAGCATGGCTTTGTGAGTGGAAAATCATGTCTCACAAATTGAATTGGGTTTTTTGAAGGGGTAACCGAGAAGGTAGATGAGGGCAGTGCAATTTGACAGTTTGCCTACTGCTGCAATGATCCACAGCAGACACTATCTTCATCCCTGAACTCAACCCTGAGACACCTGGATAACAAGGGCACCTACGTCAGACTCCTATTTATTCACTAAGCTCAGCCTTCAACACCATTATTCCCACAAAATTCATTTCCTGGGCCTCGGCACCTTCCTCTGTGACTGGAACCTGAACTTCCTAACTCACAGACCACAATCAGTAAGGATGGGCAACAACACCACCTCCACGATCATCCTGAACATCGGTGCCCCACAAGGCTGTGTTCTCAGGCCCCTACTATACTCCTTATACACCTATGACTGTGTGGCCAAATTCCCCTCCAATTCGATTTTCAAGTTTGTTGATGACACCACCGTAGTGGGTCGGATCTCAAACAATTGCGAGACAGAGTATAGGAATGAGATAGAGAATCTGGTGAACTGGTGCGGCAAAATGAAGGAGATTGCCATCAACTTCAGGAAGTGTAAAGGAGAACATCCCCTGTCTACATCAATGGGGACAAAGTAGAAAGGGTCAAGAGCTTCAAGTTTTTAAGTGTCCAGATTACCAACAGTTTGTCCTGGTTCCCCCCATGCCGACACTACAGTTAAGAAAGCCCCACCAACGCCTCTACTTTCTCAGAAGACTGAGGAAATTTGGCATGTCCGCTACGACTCTCACCAACTTTTACAGATGCCCCACAGAAAGCATTCTTTCTGGCTGTATCACAGCTTGGTATGGGCTACTAGAACATAGAACATCACAGCGCAGCACAGGCCCTTCGGCCCTCGATGTTGAGCTGACATATGAAACCAATTTAAAGCCCATCCAACCTACACTATTCCAATATCATCCGTATGTTTATCCAATGACCATTTAAATGCCCTTAATGTTGGCAAGTCCACTACTGTTGCAAGCAGGACATTCCACGCCCTTACTACCCTCTGAGTAAAGAACCTACCTCTGACATCTGTCCTATAATTACCACCCCTTAATTTAAAGCTATGTCCCCTCGTGTTAACCATCACCATCCGAGGAAAAAGGCTCTCACTGTCCACCCTATCTAACCCTCTGATCATCTTGTGTGCCTCAATTAGGTCACCTCTTAACCTTCTTCTCTCTAATGAAAACAACCTTAAGTCCCTCAGCCTTTCCTCATAAGACCTTCCCACCATACCAGGCAACATCCTGGTAAACCTCCTCTGCACCCTTTCCAATGCTTCCACATCTTTCTTATAATGCGGCGACCAGAACTGTACGCAATACTCCAAGTGCGGCCGCACCAGAGTTTTGTACAGTTGTAACATGACCTCACGGCTCCGAAATTCAATCCCTCTTCCAATAAAAGCTAACACACCGTACGCCTTCTTAACAACCTTATCAACCTGGGTCCCAACTTTCAGGGATCTATGCACATGTACCCCGAGATCTCTCTGCTCGTCAACACTACCAAGTAACTTTCCATTAGCCCAGTACTCTGTATTCCTGTTACTCCTTCCAAAGTGAATCACCTCACACTTTTCCACATTAAACTCCATCTGCCATCTCTCGGCCCAGCTCTGCAGCTTATCTATGTCCCTCTGCAAACTGTAACATCCATCCTCACTGTCTACAACTCCACCGACTTTAGTGTCGTCCACAAATTTACTAATCCATCCTTCTACACCCTCATCCAGGTCATTTATAAAAATGACAAACAGCAGTGGCCCCAAAACAGATCCTTGAGGTACACCACTTGTAACTGAACTCCAGGTTGAATATTTCCCATCAACCACCACCCTCTGTCTTCTATCAGCTAGCCAATTCCAGATCCAAACTGCTAAATCACCCTCAATCCCATGCATCTGCATTTTCTGCAGTAGCCTACCATGGGGAACCTTATCAAACGCTTTGCTAAAATCCATATACACCACGTCAACTGCTTTACCCTTATCCACCTCTTTGGTCACCTTCTCAAAGAACTCGATAAGGTTTGTGAGGCATGACCTACCCTTCACAAAACCGTGTTGATTATCCCTAATCAATTTATTTCCCTCTGGATGATTATAAATCCTATCCCTTATAATTCTTTCCAAAACTTTGCCCACAACAGAAATAAGGCTCACCGGTCTATAATTCCCAGGGTTGTCTCGACTCCCCTTCTGTCCAAGACCACAAGGAACTACAAATATCATGAATGTAGCCCAATCCATCACACAAAAAAGCCTCCCATCCATTGATTCTGATTTGATTTGATTTATTATTGTCACATGTATTAGCATACAGTGTTGTTTCTTGTGTGCTATAGAGACAAAGCATACCATTCACAGAGAAGGAAAGGAGGGAGTGCAGAATGTAGTGTTACAGTCATAGCGAGGGTGTAGAGAAAGATCAACTTAATGCAAGGTAGGTCCATTCAAAAGTCTGACAGCAGCAGGGAAGAAGCTGTTCTTGAGTCGGTCGGTACGTGACCTCAGACTTTGTATCTTTTTCCCAATGGAGAAAGGGGGAAAAGAGAATGTCCGGGGTGTTGGATCATTAATTATGCTGACTGCTTTTCTCAAGGTAGCAGGAAGTGTAGACAATGTCACAAGTGGCGACATTGTGCAGGCCTCCAAGCCTGCACCGGCCATGCTGTGCCCCCTGTCTGAACTAAAACCCCCTACCCTTCCCAGGACCATATCCCTCTATTCCCATCCTATTCATGGATTTATCCAGATGCCCCTTAAAAATCACTATCGTATCCGCTTCCACCACCTCCCCCGGCAGCGAGTTCCAGGTACCCACCACCCTCTGTATAAAAAATCTGCCTCGTACATCTCCTTTAAACCTTGCCCCTCGCACCTTAAACCTGTGCCCCCTAGTAACTGACTTCCACCCTGAGAAAAAGCTTCTAACTATCCACTCTGTCCATGCCTCTCATAATCTTGTAGACTTCTATCAGGTCACCCCTCAACCTCCGTCGTTCCAGTGAGAACAAACCAAGTTTCTCCAACCTCTCCTCATAGCTAATGCCTTCCATACCAGGCAACATCCTGGTAAATCTTTTCTGTTCCCTCTCCAAAACCTCCGCATCCTTCTGGTAGTGTGGTGACCAGAATTGAACACTATAATCCAAGAGCGGCCTAACTAAGGTTCTATAAAGCAGCAACATGACTTGTCAATTTTTAAACTCGATACCCCGGCTGATGAAGGCAAGCATGCTGTATACCTTCTTGACTACCTTCTCCACCTGCATTGCCACTTTCAGTGACCTGTGTACCTGTACACCCAGATCCCTCTGCCTATCAATACTCCTAAGGGTTCTGCCATTTACTGTATATTTCCTATCTGTATTAGACCTTCCAACATGCATTAGCTCACATTTGTCCAGATTAAATTCCATCTGCCATCTCTCCACCCAAGTCTCCAACTGATCTATATCCTGCTGCATCCTCTGATGGTCCTTATCGCTATCTGCAAATCCGCAAATTTACTAATCAATCCAGTTACATTTCCCTCCAAATCATTTATATACATTACAGCAAAGGTGCCAGCACTGATCCCTGAGGAACACCACTTGTCACAGCCCTCCATTCAGAAACATGCTGCTTCCACTGCTACCCTCTGTCTTCTTTGACCGAACCAGTTTTGTATCCACCTTGCCAGCTCCCCTCTGATCCCATGCAACTTCACCTTCTGCACCAGTCTGCCATGAGAAACCTTGTCAAAGGCATGGTAGGTTGTTGCATAAAGTTAAATCTCACGGGATCCAGGGTGAGGTTTCTAAATGGATACAAAATTGGCTTTTTGACAGAAACCAGAGGGTGGTTGACGAGGGTTGTTTTTCAAACTGGAGGCCTGTGACCAGCGGTGTGCCTCAGGGATCAGTGCTGGGCCCACTGTTATTTGTCATTTATATTAATGATTTGGATGAGAATATAGGAGGCATGGTTAGTAAGTTTGCAGATGACACTAAGATTGGTGGCATAGTGGACAGTGAAGAAAATTATCTCCAATTACAACAGGATCTTGATCAATTGGGCCAGTGGGCTGACGAATGGCAGATGGAGTTTAATTTAGATAAATGCGAGATGATGCATTTTGATAGATTGAACCAGGGCAAGACTTACTCAGTTAATGGTAGGGTGTTGGGGAGAGTTACAGAACAAAGAGATCTAGGGGTACATGTTCATAGCTCCTTGAAAGTGGAGTCACAGGTGGACAGAGTGGTGAAGAAGGCATTCAGCATGCTTGCTTCCATCGGTAAGGCCACACTTGGAATACTGTGTCCAGTTCTGGTCACCCTATTATAGAAAGGATATTATTAAACTAGAAAGCGTGCAGAAAAGATTTACTAGGATGCTGGGACCTGATATTTTGAGTAAGGGAGAGGCTGGATAGACTGGGAGTTTTTCCTCTGGAGTGTAGGAGGCTGAGGGGTGATCTTATAGAGGTCTATAAAATAATGAGGGGCACAGATCAGCGAGATAGTCAATATCTTTTCCCAAAGGTAGGGGAGTCTAAAACTAGAGGGCATAGGTTTAAGGTGAGAGGGGAAAAGATATAAAAGGGTCCAGAGGGGCAACTTTTTCACAAAGAGGGTGGACAGTGTCTGGAACCTGATTCCCCCCTACGTCCCATGTCCCTCAATCCCTTTAGCTCCAAGAGCGAAATCTAATTTCTTCTTGAAATCAGACAATGCTTTGTCCTCAGCTACTTTCTGTTGGAGTGAATGCCACACATACACCACCCTCTGGGTGAAGAAATCTCTCCCCACCTCAGTTCTAAAAGGTTTACCCCTTATCCTCAAACTCTGACCCCCTAGTTCTGGGCTCCCCCCACCATCGGGAACGTTCTTTCTGTCTAACCCTGTTAGAATTTTATAAGTTTCTATCAGATCCCCTCTCACTCTTCTAAACTTCAGTGAATATAATCCTAACCGACTTAGTCTCTCTTCATATGACAGACCTGCCATCCCAGGAATCAGCCTGGAAAACCTTCACTGTGCTCCCTCTATAGCAAGGACATCCTTCCTCAGATAAAGACACTAAAACTGCTCACAATACTCCAGGTGTGGTCTCACCAACACCCTGTACAATGGCAGCAAAACATCCCTATCCCTAAACTCAAATCCTCTCACTATGAAGGCCAACATTTGCCTTCTTTACTGCCTGCTGTGTCTGCACACTTACTTTCAGCGACTGATGCACGAGGACTCCAAGGTCTCGCTGAGTATCCACTTCTCTCAATTTACACCCATTCAAATAATAATGTCTTTCTGTTATTGCTACCAAAGTGGATAACCTCACATTTATCCACATTATACTGTATCTGCCATGCAGATACCCACACACTCAGCCTGTCCAAATCACACTGAAGCATCTCTGCATCCTCCTCACAGCTCACCCTCACACCCAACTTTATATCATCTGCAAATTTGGAGATAATACAGGGGTGGCATAGTGGTTAGCACTGCTGCCTCACAGTGCTAGGGACACAGGTTCAAATCCTGGCTCGCGTCACTATCTATATAGAGTTTACATATTCTCCCTGTGTCTGCATGGGTTTCCTCCGGGTGCTCCAGTTTTATACAACATAGAACATAGAACACTACAGCACAAACAGGCCCTTTGGCCCACAAGTTGCGCCGATCATATCCATACCTACCAGTGCGACTAGCGAGGTTAAATGAATGAGGCTGTGGAGATAGGGCCTGGATGGCATTGTGGTTGGTGCAGACTTGATGGGCTGAATGGCCTCCTGAACTGTAGGGATTCTATGATTAGCTATGGAACATAGAACAGTACAGCACAGTACAGGCCCTTCAGCCCTCGATGTTGTGCCGAGCTTTGTCCGAACCAAGATCAAGCTATCCCACTCCCGATCATTCTGGAGTGCTCCATGTGCCTATCCAATAACCGCTTGAAAGTTCCTAAAGTGTCCGACTCCACTATCACAGCAGGCAGTGTATTCCACACCCCAATCACTCTCTGAGTGAAGAATCCACTTCTGACATCCCTCCTATATCTCCCACCATGAACCTTATAGTTATGCCCCCTAGTAACAGCTACATCCACCCGAGGAAATAGTCTCTGCACATCCACTCTATCAATCCCTCTCGTCATCTTATAAACCTCTATTAAGTCGCCTCTCATCCTCCTCCACTCTAAAGAGAAAAGCCCCAGCTCCCTCAACCTTTCCTCATAAGACCTACCCTCCAAACCAGGCAGCATCCTGGTAAATCTCCTCTGCACTCTCTCCAATGCTTCCACATCCTCCTTATAGTGAGGTGACCAGAACTGAACACAATATTCCAGATGTGGTCTCACCAATGTCCGGTATAATTGCAGCATAACCCCACGGCTCTTTTAACTCATGGCCCCTGTTAATAAACACTAACACACTATCAGCCTTCTTCACAGCTCTATCTACTTGTGTGGCAACCTTCAGAGATCTGTGGATGTGAACCCCAAGATCTCTCTGTTCCTCCACATTCCTCAGAATCCTGCCGTTGACCCTGTAATCCGCATTCAAGTTTGTCCTACCAAAATGAATCACCTCGCACTTATCAGGGTTAAACTCCATCTGCCCCTTTTCAGCCCAGCTCTGCATCCTATCAATGTCTCTTTGCAGCCTGCAAGACCCCTCCACCTCATCCACTACTCCACCAATCTTGGTGTCTTCAGCAAATTTACTGACCCATCCTTCAGCCCCCTCTTCCAAGTCATTGATAAAAATCACAAATGGCAGAGGACCCAGCACTGATCCCTGTGGTACACCGCTGGTAACTGGCCTCCAGCCTGAAAATTTTCCCTCTACCACCACCATACGTCTTCTATGAGACAGTGAAAAGTCTGACAACACCAGGTTTTCGTCCAACCTATTTATTTGATAATATACTCACAAGCTTTCGGGTTAGTCCCTTCGTCAGGTGAATGGAGAGTTCTGGCCTCAGACAGAGCATATAAAGCACAGACAGTTTAGAGATTACTGATTCTCTAATCTCTAATCTCTAAACTGTCTGTGCTTTATATGCTCTGTCTGAGGCCAGAACTCTCCATTCACCTGACGAAGGGACTAACCCGAAAGCTTGTGAGTATATTATCAAATAAATAGGTTGGACTAAAACCTGGTGTTGTCAGACTTTTCACTGTGTTTACGCCAGTCCAACGCCGGCATACCCACATCATGACTTCTATGAGACAGCCAGTTACTTATCCAATCGGCCAAATTTCCTTCTATCCCACACCTCCTTACTTTCTTCATGAGCCTACCACGGGGAACTTTATCAAACACCTTACTAAAATCCACGTATACGACATCATCTGCTCTACCTTTGTCTACACACTTAGTTACCTCCTCAAAGAATTCAATCAGATTTGTGAGGCAGGACTTACCCCTCACGAATCCGTGCTGACTATCCCGGATTATTTTTCAGACTTTCCGCATTCTAAATCATTCATATATAATGTGAACAGTTGGGGTCCCTGCACAGATCCCTGCAGAACCCATCTAGTCACTGACTGCCAGTCAGAAAAAGACCAGTTTTCTATCTATCTCAATATGCTACCTCCAATCCCACGTGCTTTAATTTTACACGCTAATCTCTTATGTGTGACATATGTGCTCAAAATCTTTCTGAAAGTCCAAATAAACCACATCCAGTGGCTCCCCCTCATCAACTCTACTGGTTACATCCTTGAAGAATTCCAGCAGATAGAGGTTTATAAGATGTTGAGAGGTATAGATAGGGTGGATTGTTTTATCAGTGGGAGTTTGGACTCGAATCTCCCCGCGCTCTGTGCAATGCAGAGATTACAATCGTGAATATCATTAAAAGCTCGGGGGTGGGGAGGGGGGCCTATTCACTCCAGAGTCTGACACTTCCAGAACTCTGCACATGCGCAGTGGCCCCGATCTATCAGCCTCTGGTTTGCTGGCCAGCGCGGGACCCATTGCAGTGCTGCCCCTCCTGACAACCCCACCACCCCAACGTGGCCCATATGAGCAAACCTGGCCAGCCCAACCCTCCCACCCCCACCCCCACAGACCGTGTTCCCCCCACAGGAGGCAGACCCCCGTCCCAATCACTGACCTCCCTTCTGCCCCAATCAATCACCTTTTCAGAGTGACAGTGGGCCCCCCCAACGTTTGTCCCCTAGGCCCTGCCCCTTGGCATTGCCCCAAGCTCGGTGGGCAATGCCAAGGTGCCTCTGGGCAGGGGTGCTTTGCACGGTGGGCAGTGCCAGTGGCACAGGCTGGCATTGCCAGGGTGCCCATGCCCAGGGGGCATCAGCTCTGCCACCCAAACCCTTTTTCATTCCCTGAAATTGGGGAGCTGCTCCGAACCCCCCCCAGAGTGAAATTCTCCTGATGGGTGGGAGCTGCTCACAGGTCCCGAGATTTCAGTCCCATTTCCAATCAGATTTAAATTATATTCAAAGTAGATTTAACCTACCAGCTGTTCCCGCTGCTTTTCAGCTTGGCTCCAACAGCACTGGATATCCGGCACTGGGAGATGTGGAGATTGTGGGAACACACGCGCGAATCCCGTAGATCGACCAACACACAGATGGAAGAATCGCCCCCACAATCTTTGATGATGATTCTAGAATTTCCTGCATGGCTGATGTTAGACTGACTGAATTATAGTTCCCTGTTTCTTTCCACCTCCCTTTTTAAATCGTGGGGTTACGTTCACTGCGCTCCAGTCTACAGAATCCTGGAAGATGATCACCAATGCCTCCATTCTTTCCAGGGCCACTTCCTTAACTACGCTCAGTTGTTGATTATCAGGCCCTCGCGTCTGTTGTTTTTTTCTGGTCAATTTATTTGCCTCATCCTTGGATCAGATACTGTCTCTAATTTCCTTTGTAAGCCATGGATTGGCCCTCTTACCCATTTTGTTTTTGTGCCAGGCAGGAATAAACAGTTGCTGCAGTTCCCCCAGGCGTTCCCTGAATGTTTGCCATTGCCCATCCACTGTCATCCCTTTAAATAACTCTCCTCAATCTATCAAAGCCAACTCACGCCTCATATCCTCATAGTTTCCTTTGTTAAGATTCAGCACCCTCGACTCTGAATCAACTACTTCGCTCTCCATCTTGATAAAATATTCTATCATGTAATGGTTACTCATCCCCAAGGGTCTCGTACAGCTAGATTGGCAATGATTCCTTTCTGATTACACAGTACCCAGTCTGAGATGGCCTGCTCTCTAGTTGTTCCTCCAAATATTGGTCAAGAAAACCATCCCGTATACACTCCAGGAATTCCTCTTCTACTGCATTGTGGCTAATTTGATTTGCCCAAACTATGTGCAGACTAAAATCACCCATCATCACTGATATTCTTTATTGCATGTGTCTGTAATTACCTGTTTAATGCCATTCCCAACATCACTGACAGTTTGGGGGTTTATATACAATCCCCGCTAATATTTCTCACCTGTTGGTGTTTCTGAGTTCTCCCCATTCAGATTCCACATTGTCGGAGCGAATGTCCTGTCTCAGAATTGCATTAATTTAACCTTTAACCAGTAACATAACACCACCACCTTTTCCTTCCTGGAATGCAGTGAATTCAGTTCCCTCTTCCAAATCATTAATATATGATGTGAACAGTTGGGGTCCGAGCACAGATCCCTGCAGAACCCATCTAGTCTCTGACTGCCAATCAGAAAAAGATCCATCTATGCCAACTCTTTGCTTCCTATCTGCTAATCAGCTTTCTATCCATCTCAAGACATTACCTGCAATCCCATGTGCTTTAACTTTACACAGTAGTCTGTTAAGTGAGATCTTGTTGAAAGCCTTCTGAAAGTCTAAGTAAACCACATCCACTGGTTCTCCTCGGTCAACTCTACTAGTTACATTCTTAAAAATTCCAATAGATTTATCAGGCATGTTTTCCCTTCTGTAAATCCATGCTGCCTTGTGAAATCCTTGATAATGGACTCCAGTAACTTCCCCAGTACTGACGTTAGGCTCACTGCTCTATAGTTCCCTGTTTTCTCTCTACCTCCCTTTTTGAATATTGGGCTGACATTAGCTCCCCTCCAATCTGTAGGAACCAGTCCAGAGTCCAAAGAATTTTGGAAAATAGCCACCAATGGGTTTACTATTTCCAGGGCCATTTCCTTCAGTACTCTGGGATGAAGATTATCAGGATCTGGAGATTTATCCACCTTCAATCCCATCAATTTCCCCAAAACTATTTCTCTATTAATGCTGATTTCCTTCAGTTCCTCATTAAAACATGTTTCTCTCAGTACTTCTGGTACATTATTCATGTCTTCCTTTGTGAAGATTGAAGCAAAGTATAAATTTAATCCCTCAGCCATTTCTTTATTCCCCATTATAAATTCTCCTGTTTCTGACTGTAAGGGGCCTACGTTTATTCTTGTCAATCTTTTTCTCTTTACGTACCTATAGAAACTTTTACAGTCAGTTTTTATGCTCTCTGCTAGCTCACTTTCATACTCTATTTTTCCCTTCTTAATCAATCCCTTGGTCCTCCTTTCCTGTATTTCAAGCTGCTCCCATTCCTGAGACCGAATACTTTTTCTTGCCTATTTGTGTGCTTCTTCCTTGAATGTGATATAATCTCTAATTTCCCTGTAAGCCATGGTTTGGCCAACATTCCCTTACCACTCTTGAGCCAAACAGGAATAAACAACTTCTGGAGTTCACCTATTCATTCATTAAATGCCTGCCATTGCCTGTCCACTGTCTTTCCTTTCCGTAATGTTTCCCAGTCCATCACGGCCAATTCATGCCTCGTACCATCATAGTTCCCTTTACTGAGATTCAGGACCCTGGTCTCAGAATCAATTACACCATTATCCACTTTGACAAAGAATTCTAACATATTACGGTCACTTATCCCCAAGGATTCTCTCACAACTAGATTGCCAACTAATCCTTTCTCATTGCACAACACCCAGTCCAAAGATGGCCTGTTCAGATGGCTCTGATAAATAGTCATCCGGATTCAATGTTGGCTCTATTCTGTCTCCACAGATGCAGTAAAAAGTCTGACAACACCAGGTTTAAGTCCAACCGATTTATTTGATAGTAAACTCACGAGCTTTCGAGGGGTTTCCCTCTTCTTCAGGTGAATGGAGGGTTGGACTTAAACCTGGTGTTGTCAGACTTTTTACTGTGTTTATCCCAGTCCAACGCCAGCATATCCACATCATGTCCACAGATGCTGTCAGACCTGCTGAGATTTTCCAGCATTTTCAGTTTTTGGTCTGCTCTCTTGTTGGTTCCTCAATGTATTACTCCAGAAACCATCCCGTTTACGCTCCAGAAATTCCTCCTCTATTGCACTGTCACTAAATTGACTCTCCCAATCTGTATGCAGATTAAAGTCACCTATTAACACAGATGTTCCTTTAACACATGCAACTCTGATTTCCAGTTAGAGACAGCAGTGGGAATTTATGTGTGGAACCGGAAGAGATTGGAGAGGCATTGAACCAATATTTCTCTTTGGTGTTCACGCAGGGGGACATAAATGTAGCTGTGGAGGACACTGGGTTACAGGGTTGTAAACTGGACAGTTTTGCAGTTGATAAGGGGGATGTGCTAGATATTCTAGAGGGTTTGAAAATAGATAAGTCCCCTGGTCCGGACAGGATTTACCCTAGGATTCTCTGGGAGGCAAGAGAGGTGATTGCAGAGCCTCTGGCTCTGATCTTCAGGTCATCGTTGGTCTCTGGTATAGTACCGGAAGATTGGAGGATAGCGAATGTTGTCCCATTGTTTAAGAAGGGGAACAGAGACTTCCCCGGGAATTATAGACCGGTGAGTCTTACTTCTGTTGTGGGCAAGGTTTTAGAAAAAATTATTAGGGATAGGATTTATAGTTATTTGGAGAGTAATGAATTGATTGGAGATAGTCAGCATGGTTTTGTAGCGGGTAGGTCGTGCCTTACTAACCTTATTGAGTTTTTTGAGAAAGTGACCAAAGAGGTAGATCGGGGTAAGGCAGTTGACGTATATATGGACTTTAGTAAGGCGTTTGATAAGGTTCACCATGGTAGGCTTCTGCAGAAAATGCAGATGTATGGGATTGAGGGTGATCTAGGAAATTGGATTAGGAATTGGCTGGCGGATAGGAGACAGAGGGTGGTGGTTGACGGTAAATATTCGTCATGGAGTTCAGTTACGAGTGGTGTGCCTCAGGGATCTGTTTTGGGGCCACTGCTGTTTGTAATTTTTATAAATGATCTGGATGAGGGTATAGTTGGGTGGATCAGTAAATTTGCTGATGACACCAAAGTCGGAGGTGTGGTAGATTGTGAGGAAGGGTGTCATAGTCTACAGGGAGGCTTGGACAAGTTGCAGAGCTGGGCCGAGAGGTGGTGGATGGAGTTTAATGCGGAGAAGTGTGAGGTAATTCACTTTGGTAGGAATAACAGATGTGTTGAGTATAGGGCTAACGGGAGGACTTTGAATAGTGTGGATGAGCAGAGGGATCTAGGTGTATGTGTACATAGATCCCTGAAAGTTGGGAATCAAGTAGATAAGGTTGTTAAGAAGGCATACGGTGTCTTGGCGTTTATTGGTAGGGGGATTGAATTTAGGAGTCGCAGCGTCATGTTGCAACTGTACACAACTCTGGTGCGGCCGCACTTGGAGTACTGTGTGCAGTTCTGGTCCCCACATTACAGGAAGGATGTGGAGGCTTTGGAGAGGGTGCAGAGGAGGTTTACCAGGATGTTGCCTGGTATGGAGGGGAGGTCCTATGAGGAGAGACTGAGGATTTAGGGTTGTTTTCGTTGGAAAGAAGGCGGCTAAGAGGGGATCTTATTGAAACATATAAGATGATTAGAGGTTTAGACAGGGTGGATAGTGATAGCCTTTTTCCTCAGATGGAGAAATCTAGCACGAGGGGGCATGGCTTTAAATTAAGGGGGGGTAGTTATAGGATGGATGTCAGGGGCAGGTTCTTTACCCAGAGGGTGGTGAGGGATTGGAATGCCCTGCCTGCTGCAGTTGTAAATGCGCCTAGTTTGGGGGCGTTTAAGAGATCCGTGGATAGGTTTATGGATGGAAAGGGATTGGTTTAGATTAGAGGGTCATTGCTTTTTAACTGGTCGGCGCAACATCGTGGGCCGAAGGGCCTGTTCTGCGCTGTAATGTTCTATGTTCCTGTCTAATGCTTTTCCCAATATTACCACCACAGTTTGGTGGTCTGTATACCTACCCACCACCGCCTCCACCCCCCCCCCCCCCCCCACCAATGTTTTTTGCCCCTTGTTGTTTTTCTAAAAGGGGCAGAGCCTGCACTATCCTGAGCAGCCAGGCGAGGGCAGCAGCGTGACACCATTCCAGAGGCTGGGAACAGATTCCTTCCGGAATGTTTTCCGGGCCGTAACCTCTCCCCGGGCAGCAGGAATCCTCCCCCCCACCCCCGGATCAGTGTGGAGGAATCGGCTCAGAAACAGACACAGAAAATCTCGGCATATTCAACGAGTTAAAAAATAGATTCACAAAATCCCAGCCGGACCCCCCCGGGGAGAGGTCAGAGAGTGACCCTGACCCCCCCGGGGAGAGGTCAGAGAGTGACCCTGACCCCCCCCCCTCCCGGGAGAGGTCAGAGAGTGACCCTGACCCCCTGGGGAGAGGTCCGAGAGTGACCCTGACCCCCTGGGGAGAGGTCCGAGAGTGACCCTGACCCCCCCGGGGAGAGGTCCGAGAGTGACCCTGACCCCCCCCCCCCCCCGGGGAGAGGTCAGAGAGTGACCCTGACCCCCCCGGGGAGAGGTCAGAGAGTGACCCTGACCCCCCCGGGGAGAGGTCAGAGGGTGACCCTGTGTGGGGTCAGTCTACATGTTGGAGCAGGAAGAAAGTCTGCCCCCATTGTCAAATTCCCAAATGTTTTCCCGTGGTCCCAGCATTCACCATAACATCCCCTCACTGTACTCCAAAACCCCTCCCCACCCCCACCCTCACTGCCCCCACCCCCACAACTCCATACTTCATCTCTGAATGAATCAAAAGGAACAGCATTAAACACAGGAACACACAACTCGACAAGACTCAGGCTCATCGCAGGAAAAGCTCATCAGGAAACTTCGAGATGCTGGAAGAATGTCTCATTTCTGTATCGTTCCAGTCAGTGAGGAGGGGTCTGAGCCGGCTGCTCCTTAGGGTAAAGTTAGGTCCAGGATTGATGTCCTTGAGGGAGGAGTGGGGGGGGAGGAGGAGGAGGAGGAGTGGGGGGGAGGAGGAGGAGTGGGGGGGGAGGAGGAGGAGTGGGGGGGAGGAGGAGGAGGAGGAGGAGTGGGGGGGAGGAGGAGGAGTGGGGGGGAGGAGGAGGAGTGGGGGGGGAGGAGGAGGAGTGGGGGGGAGGAGGAGGAGTGGGGGGGGAGGAGGAGGAGTGGGGGGGGAGGAGGAGGAGTGGGGGGGAGGAGTCGGGGGGGGAGCGGGTACCTGCTTGAGTGGCTGGGGAGGGTTTAAACTAATACGGTGGGGGGGGTGTGAACCTTTGCAAGGATTCAGAGCAGAAGAATTAAGAAGAGGAAAAGACGGTAAGAAGAATCAGGAAAGTGATAGGCAGAGAAATCAATGTCATAGTGAAAAATAGTGGGAATGTGAGCAGTCATGTTAAAACGACTAACCTGCAGGCTTTGTGCCTTAACGCTTGAAGCATTCACAATAGAAGAGATAAATTCATCAGGCGAGGATCTGATATCGTCGGGATTACAGAGTTATGGCTGCAGTGAACAGAGAAACATAGAAAAACTACAGCACAATACAGGCCCTTCAGCCCACAAAGTTGTGCTGAATATATTCCTACCTTAGAGATTACCAGGTTTATCCATAACCCTCTATCTTACTAAGTTCCATATACTTATCCAGAAGTCTCTTAAAAGACCCCAGCGAGTTCACCTCTACCACCACCGATGGCAGCCGATTCCACTCACCCACCACCCTCTGAGTGAAAAACTTACCCCTGACATCTCCTCTGTACCTACTCCCCAGCACCTTAAACCTGTGTCCTCTCGTAGCAACCATTTCAACGTTGAGAGCTATTCAGTATTTTGGAAGGACAGACAAAAAGGAAGAGGAGGTGATGGATAACGAAGAAAAGGAACAGACCCCTCATACCATCAAGCCTGTGCTGACCATATTTTCCTTGCTAAACTAAAGTAAAAGCTCTGATGAAGGGTAACCTAATGGTTAAAGGTTAAATTAATGCAATTCTGAGACAGGACATTCGCTCCGACAATGTGGAATCTGAATGGGGAGAACTCAGAAACACCAACAGGTGAGAAATATTAGCGGGGATTGTATATAAACCCCCAAACTGTCAGTGATGTTGGGAATGGCATTAAACAGGTAATTACAGACACATGCAATAAAGAATATCAGTGATGATGGGTGATTTTAGTCTGCACATAGTTTGGGCAAATCAAATTAGCCACAATGCAGTAGAAGAGGAATTCCTGGAGTGTATACGGGATGGTTTTCTTGACCAATATTTGGAGGAACAACTAGAGAGCAGGCCATCTCAGACTGGGTACTGTGTAATCAGAAAGGAATCATTGCCAATCTAGCTGTACGAGACCCTTGGGGATGAGTAACCATTACATGATAGAATATTTTATCAAGATGGAGAGCGAAGTAGTTGATTCAGAGTCGAGGGTGCTGAATCTTAACAAAGGAAACTATGAGGATATGAGGCACAGGACACTGGGATTGGATTTTACCTTCTCATGCTCCATCTGTATTTTAAATTCAATCATATTGTCATCACTTCTTCCAGGACGATCCCTAACTGCAAGTTCATTCATTATTCCCGTCTCATTACACAGGACCAGGTAGCTTGCGCCCTTGTATGGCTCCATTACAGCACCATTACAGAACAGTTAGAACTCCATTACAGCATCATAACAATCCCATTAAAGTACAGTCATGGCACTGTTACACCTCTGTTAAAGCACAATTATAGCACCATTACAGCACTGTTAAAGGTCTGTTACAGCACCGATCCTGTGAATCAGAGTCTGTAGACAAGGATTGTTTTGAGTTTAAAGGTTTATTGCCGGAGTTGAGGGGATTGAGCTATGAGGAGAGGCTGAATAAACTAGGCTTGTACTCGTTAGAGTTTAGAAGAATGAGGGGAGATCTCATTGAGACGTATAAGATGATGAATGGGATGGATAGGATAGAGGTGGAGAGACTCTTCCCGCTCAGAAAGGATCGTAGGACTAGGGGGCACAGCCTCAAGATAAAGGGGAGGCGGTTTAGAACGGAGTTGAGGAGGAACTTCTTCACTCAAAGGGTGGTGAATCTCTGGAATTCTCTGCCCGTTGAAGTGGTGGAGGCTGCCTCACTAAATATTTTTAAGAAGCGGGTTGATGGGTTTTTGATAAGAGAGGGGATTAAGGGTTATGGGGAGAGGGCGGGAATGTGGAACTGAGCCACAACAGATCAGCCATGATCTTATTGAATGGCAGGGCAGGCTTGAAGGGCTAGATGGCCTACTCCTGCTCCTATTTCTTATGTTCTTATGTTCTTATCCAAAACCGAGATATGAACAAAATGTCGAGGCCACTTTGGACAAAGTTCCCCATTATTGCTGTAAGATATCACATTTCTACAGTTTCGCTCGACAGCAGGTTTCACAGTGATAGCAAAAAGAAAGAGATTTGAGTAAAATCATTGACACCAAAAATCTGATCCGAAGATTGTGATTTAAGGCAAACACAGGTGGCAGAGAGAATAAAAACAGAAAGATAGAAACTGGAAGCAGGAAGAGGCCATTTGGCCCTTCCAGCCTGCTCCTCCATTCATTTTGACTGTGGCCGATCATCCAGTTCGATATCGATTCCCTCCCTTTCCCCCCATATCCCTGAATCCCTTTCGCCCCAAGAGCGAAATCTAATTTCTTCTTGAAATCAGACATTGTTTTGTCCTCAGCCACTTTCTGTGAGAGTGAATTCCACACATTCCCCACCCTCTGGGTGAAGAAATTTCTCCTCACCTCAGTTCGAAAGGTTTATCCTCAAACTATGACCCCTAGTTCTGGACTCTCCCACCATTGGGAACATTCTTTCTGAATCTACCCTGTCTAACCCTGTTGGAATTTTATAAGTTTCTAACAGATCCCCTCTCACTCTTCTTTACTGCCTGCTGAACCTGAGCGCTTATTTTCAGTGACTGATGCACGAGGACTCCAAGATCTCGCTGAGTATCCGTCTCTCTCAATTTACACCCATTCCAGTAATAATCTGTCTTTCTGTTATTGCTACCAAAGTGGATAACCTCACATTTATCCACATTATACTGGATCTGCCATGCAGATACCCACACACTCAGCCTGTCCAAATCACACTGAAGCATCTCTGCATCCTCCTCACAGCTCACCCTCCCACCCAACTTTGTATCTTCAAAAGGAAGCAGATTTCGGACTGAGTTGAGGAGGAACTTCTTCACACAGAGGTTTGTGAATCTGTGGAATTCCCTGCCCAGTGAAGCAGTTGAGGTTCCCTCATTGAATGTTTTTAAGGCAAGGATAGATAAATTTTTGAACCGTAAAGGAATTAAGGGTTATGGTGAGCGGGTGGGTAAGTGGAGCTGAGTCCACGAGAAGATCAGCCATGATCTTATTGCATGGCGGGGCAGGCTCAAGGGGCCAGATGGCTTATTCCTGCTCCTAGTTCCAATGTTTTTGTAATGGTGCTGTAACAGAACTGTAATTGAGTGGGGAAAGTCTCAGATTGCTGGTTCTAATTGGAAAGGTGAGAAGGGGATTTCCTCTTATCCCATTTCCTCATTCAGAGCCAGGTAGCAGTGGCTGGAATAGCTGCGGTGTAATTCAGTGTGGGTAATAACTGCCGGTCTCATCACTGACACCCACATCTGGGCAGCTTTTGGAGACAACAGTCACAACATAACAACCAACTGCAAATCAATCCACCCTGAGATAAAACATCACACTCACCCAGACAAATCAGCACCGTATCCCCACAGCCTCACACTCACAATTCAAATAACCTCCACATTTACATCCATCATCACAGAATTATAACAGGACAGAAAGAGGCCATTCAGCCCATCATGTCTGTACTGGCTCTCCAAGTAAAAAGTCTGACAACACCAGGTTTTAGTCCAACCTATTTATTTGATAATATTCTCACTAGCTTTCGAGGGACACCCTCTTCGTCAGGTGAATGGAGAGTTCTGGCCTCAGACAGAGCATATAAAGCACAGACAGTTTAGAGATTACTGATTAAAATGCGAATCCTTACACCTAACCTGCTGTTCAAGACCTGAAGTGGTTGATAATGTGAGTGGAAGGAGCACTGATCACAGGTGAAAGAGATGTGTATTGTCTCCAGACAGTACAGTAAGTGAGGTTTTGCAAACCCAGGCAAGTCACGGGGGTTACAGATAGTGCGACATGAACCCAAGATCCCTGTTGAGACCGTCCTCATGTGTGCGGAACTTGGCTATCAGTCTCTGTTCAGCGACTCTGCGCTGTCGTGTGTCGTGTAGGCCGCCTTGGAGAATGCTTACCCGAAGGTCAGAGGCTGAATGCCCGTGACCACTGAAGTGTTCGCCAACAGGAAGGGAACAGTCTTGCCTGGTGACTGTCGAGCGATGTTCATTCATCCATTGTCGTAGCGTCTGCATTGGGTACATTGGGGAGACCATGCAGACGCTACAACAACGGATGAATGAACATCGCTCGACAGTCACCAGGCAAGACTGTTCCCTTCCTGTTGGCGAACACTTCAGTGGTCACGGGCATTCAGCCTCTGACCTTCGGGTAAGCATTCTCCAAGGCGGCCTTCACGACACACGACAGCGCAGAGTCGCTGAACAGAGACTGATAGCCAAGTTCCGCACACATGAGGACGGTCTCAACAGGGATCTTGGGTTCATGTCGCACTATCTGTAACCCCCGTGACTTGCCTGGGTTTGCAAAACCTCACTTACTGTACTGTCTGGAGACAATACACATCTCTTTAAACTGTGATCAGTGCTCCTTCCACTCACATTATCAGCCACTTCAGGTCTTGAACAGCAGGTTAGGTGTAAGGATTCGCATTTTAATCAGTAATCTGTAAACTGTCTGTGCTTTATATGCTCTGTCTGAGGCCAGAACTCTCCATTCACCTGACGAAGAGGCTGTCCCCTCGAAAGCTAGTGAGAATATTATCAAATAAATAGGTTGGACTAAAACCTGGTGTTGTCAGACTTTTTACTGTGTTTACGCCAGTCCAACGCCGGCATACCCACATCCTGGCTCTCCAAGCCAGCATCGTGACTTTGTCTTTTCCCCATAGCCCTGCATGTTGCGTCTATTTAAATAACTATCTAACGCCCTCCTGAATGCCTCAGTTCAATCTGCCTCCACACTGTGGAACACATGGCATCACTGGCAAGAAATCTGCTGTCTTCAGCTGTGTTCTGGAACATTCTCTGTCTTTACATCAAACATCATCATCCTCAGTCTCAATCAATGTTTAATTGATTAATGTTTAAGTGTTTAGAACATAAAAACATAAGAAATAGGAGCAGGAGTAGGCCAACTAGCCCTTCGAGCCTGCCCCGCCATTCAATAAGATCATGGCTGATCTGTCGTGGCTCAGTTCCACATTCCCGCCCTCTCCCCATAACCCTTAATCCCCTCTCTTATCAAAAACCCATCAACCCGCGTCTTAAAAATATTTAGCGAGGCAGCCTCCACCACTTCAACGGGCAGAGAATTCCAGAGATTCACCACCCTTTGAGTGAAGAAGTTCCTCCCCAACTCTGTTCTAAACCGCCCCCCCTTTATCCTGAGGCTGTGCCCCCTAGTCCTACTGTCCTTTCTGAGCAGGAAGAGTCTCTCCACCTCTATCCTATCCATCCCATTCATCATCTTATACGTCTCAATGAGATCTCCCCTCATTCTTCTAAACTCTAACTCTAAATTTTAATTGGAGTAAGGGGAATTATGAGGCTATCAGGCAGGAAATTAGTGGCTTAAATTGAAAAGGGGTTTTCTCAGGGAAATGTACGGAAGAAATGTGGCAAATTTTCAAGGAATATTTGTCTGGAGTTCTGCATAGCAACGTTCCAATGAGACAGGGAAGTTATGGTAGGTCACAGGAACCGTGATGTACAAAGGCTGTAATAAATCTTGTCAAGAAGAAAAGAAAAGCTTACAAAAGGTTCAGAGAGCTGGGTAATGTTAGAGATCTAGAAGAGTATACGGCTAGTAGGAAGAAACTTAAGAAGGAAATTAGGAGAGCCAGAAGGGGTCATGAGAAGGCCTTGGCAGGCAGGATTACGGAAAACCCCAAGGTGTTCTACAAGTATGTTAACAGCAAGAGGATAAGACATGAAAGAAAAGGACGTATCAGGTGTGATGGTGGGAAAGTTTGTATGGAACCGGTAGAAATAGTAAAAAGTCTGACAACACCAGGTTTTAGTCCAACTGATTTATTTGATAGTATACTCACAAGCTTTCGAGGGGACTGCCTCTTCGTCAGGTGAATGGAGAGTTCTCCATTCACCTGACAAAAAGGGAGTCCCCTCGAAAGCTTGTGAGTATACTATCAAATAAATCAGTTGGACTAAAACCTGGTGTTGTCAGACTTTTTACTGTGTTTACCCCAGTCCAACGTCAGCATCTCCACATCATGACCGGTAGAAATAGCAGAGATACTTAATGAATACTTTACTTCAGTATTCACAGTGGAAAAGGATCTTGGTGGTTGTAGTGCAGACTTGCAGCGACTGAAAAGCTTGAGCATGTAGATATTAAGAAAGAGGATGTGTTGGAACTTTTGCAAAGCATCAAGATAGATAACTCGCCGGGACCGGATGGGATGTACCCCAGGCTACTGTGGGAGGCGAGGGAGGACATTGCTGGGCCTCTGGCGATGATCTTTGCATCATCAATGGAGACGGGAGAGGTTCCAGAGGATTGGAGGATTAAGAACATAAGAACATAAGAACATAAGAAATAGGAGCAGGAGTAGGCCATCTAGCCCTTCGAGCCTGCCCCGCCATTCAATCCCCAATACTGGTGCCAATGCCCCATAAATTCGAACCCATTCCTCCCACACCAATCCCTGAGCCACCCATTCACTTCCTTTATCCTGTCAACCCTACGCCTGTCTGCACTCAGTTCAGGCAGTAGCCCAGAGACGACCACCTTGTCGGTTCTACTTTTTAATTCCATTCCCAGCTTCTCATACTCCCTCCGCAGATCCTCAGTCCGCACTTTGCCTACGTCGCCGGCACCCACATGTACTACAACGACCGGGTTCTCACCCTCCCACTCCAGGTTCCTCTGCAGCCCAGCTGCGACATCCTGTACCCGAGCACCAGGCAGACAACACACCCTTCTGTGCACTTTGTCATTGTGACAAAGGACAGTGAACAGTAATGTCATTAAGACCCTCCATTCCTACCACCTTTCCATCGCTAACACCCGGCAAATTATTCACGTCCTCCTCCGTGAAGACAGAAACAAAAAAGTTATTCAAGACCTTCGCCATATCCCCATCCCCTACCACTAGCTCCCCTTTCTCATCCTCTAAAGGACCAACGTTCACCCTAGCCAGCCTCTTCCTTTTTATATATTTATAAAAACTCTTGCTATCCTTTTTTATATTAAGTGCTAGCCCAGCCTCATAGCTTCTCCTACCCTCCTTTATCAACTTCTTTGTCAATCTTTGTTGACATTTAAACCTTTCCCAATCCTCTTCTCGCCCACTGCTCTTAGCTACTCTAAATTCCTCCGCTTTTAATTTAACACTTTCCTTCACCTCCTTCGTTATCCACGGCTTATTACCTCTCTTCCTACTGTCCTTTTTAACCATCGGAATAAATTTCTGCTGAGCACCAAGAAAGATCTCCTTAAAGATCCTCCACTGCTCCTCAGCAGACCTACCTTCCAACACATTCCCCCAGTCCACATTCGCCAATTCTTCTCTCATCCTACCATACTCCCCTCTATTGATTGCGGATGTTGTTCCTTTATTCAAGAAAGGGAGAAGAGATAGCCCTGGAAATTATAGACCAGGGAGTCAAACCTCAGCGGTTGGAAAGTTGATGGAGAAGATCCTGAGGGGCAGGATTTGTGAACATTTGGAGAGGTATAGTATGATTAAGAATAGTCAGCACGGCTTTGTTAAAGGCAGATCATGCCTTACGAGCCTGATTGAATTTTTTGAGAATGTGTCTAAACACATTGATGAAGGAAGAGCAGTAGATGTGGTTTATATGGACTTCAGCAAGGCATTTGATAAGGTGCCCCATGCAAGGCTTATTGAGAAAGTGAGGGGGCATGGGATCCAAGGGGACATTGCTTTGTGGATCCAGAACTGGCTTGCCCACAGAAGGCAGAGAGTGGTTGTAGATGGGTCATATTCTGCATGGAGGTCGGTCACCAGTGGAGTGCCCCAGGGATCTGTTCTGGGACCCTTGCTGTTTGTGATTTTTATAAATGACCTGGATGAGGAAGTGGAGAGATGGGTTGGTAAGTTTGCTGATGACACGAAGGTTGGTGGTGTTGTGGATAGTCTGGAGGGATGTCAGAAGTTGCAGCGAGACATTGATGGGATGCAAGACTGGGCGGAGAAGTGGCAGATGGACTTCAACCCAGATAAATGTGTAGTGGTTCATTTTGTCAGGTCTGATGGGATGGCAGAATATAATATTAATGGTGGGACTCTTGGCAGTGTGGAAGATCAGAAGGATCTTGGGGTCCGAGTTCATAGGACACTCAAAGCGGCCTCGCAGGTTGAAGCTGTGGTTAAGAAGGCGTATGGTGTCCTGGCCTTCATCAATCAAGGGACTGAGTTTAGGAGTCGGGAGGTAATGCTGCAACTTTATAAGACCATGGTCAGACCCCACTTGGAGTACTGTGCTCAGTTCTGGTCGCCTCATTACAGGAAGGATGTGGAAGCCATTGAAAGGGTGCAGAGGAGATTTACAAGGATGTTGCCTGGATTGGGTGGCATGTCTTATGAGGATAGGTTGAGGGAGCTCGTTCTTTTCTCCTTGGAGAGATGAAGGATGAGAGGCGACCTGATAGAGAACATTAGAACATAAGAAATAGGAGCAGGAGTAGGCCATCTAGCCCTTCGAGCCTGCCCCACCATTCAATAAGATCATGGCTGATCTGTCGTGGCTCAGTTCCACTTTCCCGCCCTCTCCCCATAACCCTTAATTCCCTCTCTTATCAAAAACCCATCAACCCGCTTCTTAAAAATATTTAGCGAGGCAGCCTCCACCACTTCAATGGGCAGAGAATTCCAGAGATTCACCACCCTTTGAGTGAAGAAGTTCCTCCTCAACTCCGTTCTAAACCACCCCCCCTTTTATCTTGAGGCTGTGCCCCCTAGTCCTACTGTCCTTTCTGAGCGGGAAGAGTCTCTCCACCTCTATCCTATCCATCCCATTCATCATCTTATACGTCTCAATGAGATCTCCCCTCATTCTTCTAAACTAACGAGTACAAGCCCAGTTTATTCAGCCTCTCCTCATAGCTCAACCCCTTCAACTCTGGTATCAGCCCAGTAAACCTCCTTTGCACTCCCTCCAAGGCCAAAATATCTTTGCGCAGGTGCGGCGCCCAAAACTGCACACAGTACTCCAGCTGCGGCCTCACCAATGCCCTATACAGCTGCAGCAAGACTTCCCTACTTTTATATTCAATCCCCCTCGCTATGAAGGCCAGCATCCCATTCGCCTTCCTGACCACCTGCTGCACCTGCAAGCTGGGTTTTTGCGACTCATGCACAAGGACCCCGAGGTCCCTCTGCACCGTCGCCTGCTGCAGTTTTTCGCCACGTAAGTAATTGTCCTTCCTACCATTCTTCCTACCAAAGTGGACCACCTCACACTTGCCAACATTAAATTCCATTTGCCATTTCCTGGCCCATTCGCCCAGCCTATCTAGATCCTTCTGTAGACTCTCCACACCCTCCGCACAGTTTGCCGTTCCCCCAATCTTGGTGTCATCAGCAAATTTCGACACTCTACACTCGGTTCCCTCCTCCAGATCATCTATATAAATGGTAAATAGCTGAGGCCCCAGCACCGACCCCTGGGGCACCCCACTAGTCACCAACCGCCAATCCGAATAGCACCCGTTGACCCCCACTCTCTGCCTCCTATTTGACAACCAATCCTCTATCCACGCTAACACCCTACCCCCAACTCCATGTCCCCCGACCTTCTGCAATAACCTCTTGTGAGGTATCTTGTCAAACGCCTTCTGAAAATCTAGAAAGACCACATCCACCGGCTCTCCTCTATCCACCGCCCTAGACACATCCTCATAGAACTCCAGTAAATTTGTCAGACACGACTTCCCCTTAACGAAACCGTGTTGCGTCTGCTCTATCAAGCAATTCCCTTCAAGATGCCTCGCAATTTCCTCCTTAATGACAGATTCTAACATTTTACCTACCACAGACGTTAAACTAACCAGCCTATAATTCCCCGCCTTTTGCCTGGCACCCTTCTTAAACAACGGCGTAACATTAGCCGTTTTCCAATCTTCCGGCACTTCCCCAGAATCCAGCGACGTCTGGAAAATAACCACCAAGGCATCCACTATCACCTCCGCCATTTCTTTCAGAACCCTCGGATGCATTCCATCCGGTCCTGGGGACTTGTCCACAATCAGCCCCTCCAGTCTGTCGAGCACCGCATCTCTAGTAACAGTAATGTCATTAAGACCCTCCAGTCCTACCACCTTTCCATCGCTAACACCCGGCAAATTATTCACGTCCTCCTCCGTGAAGACAGAAACAAAAAAGTTATTCAATACCTTAGCCATATCCCCATCCCCTACCACTAGGTCCCCTTTCTCATCCTCTAAAGGACCAACATTCACCCTAGCCAGCCTCTTCCTTTTTATGTATTTATAAAAACTCTTGCTATCCTTTTTCATATTAAGCGCTAGCCCAGCTTCATAGTTTCTCCTACCCTTCTTTATCAACTTCTTTGTCAATCTTTGTTGACATTTAAACCTCTCCCAATCCTCTTCTCGCCCACTACTCTTAGCTACTCTAAACGCCTCCGCTTTTAATTTAACACTTTCCTTCACCTCCTTCGTTATCCACGGCTTATTACCTCTCCTCCTACAGTCCTTTTTGACCATCGGAATAAATTTCTGCTGGGCACCAAGAAAGATCTCCTTAAAGATCCTCCACTGCTCCTCAGCAGACCCTCCCTCCAACGCGCTCCCCCAGTCCACATTCGCCAATTCTTCTCTCATCCGACCGTACTCCCCTCTATTCAAACAAAGGACGCGTGTCCGGGAACCCACTTTCTCCTCCTCCATCTGCACCAGAAACTCCACCATACAATGATCACTCTCCCTAAGAGGATCCTTCACCACAAGGTCCCTAATTCTACCCGCCTCATTACATAGCACCAGATCCAAGATAGCTCGCTCCCTCGTCGGCTCCAACACACACTGTTCCAGGAAACTATCCCGGCAGCATTCCAAGAACTCTTCCTCAAGCCCCCCGCGTCCAACATGGGTCAACCAATCAATATGCAGATTGAAATCCCCCATAACTACGGCCGTCCCATTCCTGCACGCTGCACTTATTTGCGCGTTAACAGCCCGCCCCACCTCCAGATCATTATTCGGGGGCCTATAGACGACACCCACCAGCGTCTTCCTCCCTTTGCTGTTCCTAATCTCCACCCACAATGATTCCACGTTCTGCTCTTTGGCTCCGATATCATCCCTTGCTACCACCTTGATACTATCCTTAATCAGCAGAGCTACGCCACCCCCTCTTTCCTCCTGCCTATCCTTCCTAAACACTTGATAGCCCTGTACATTCATCTCCCAGTCCCTGTCACCTTGCAGCCACGTCTCTGTAATGGCCACCAGATCGTATCCATTTGTGTCGATCTGCGCCATCAGCTCATCCACTTTATTCCGAATGCTTCGTGCATTCAGATAAAGTGCCTTCATCCCAGCCTTCACCTGGACCCTATTTGCCGTAACGCCACCAACTATACTCACGCCCCCTACTCCCTCTATTATTGGGACATCCTCGGCCTCTTCCCTTACATGTACACTCTCCTTAACTTTAGACCTCGTAACGTCACCTACCCTCGCACCCTCCCCCCCCCAATTAGTTTAAAGCCCTGTCTACAGTCCTCTTTACTCGATTCGCCAGCACTCTGGTCCCAGCACGGTTCAGACCAACCCCATCCCTCCCGAACAGGTCCCACCTACCCCAATACTGGTGCCAATGCCCCATAAATTCAAACCCATTCCTCCCACACCAATCCCTGAGCCACCCATTCACTTCCTTAATCCTGTCAACCCTACGCCCGTCTGCACTCGGTTCAGGCAGTAGCCCAGAGATGACCACCTTGTCGGTTCTACTTTTTAATTCCATTCCCAGCTTCTCATACTCCCTCCCCAGATCCTCAGTCCGCACTTTGCCGATGTCGCCGGCACCCACATGTACCACCACAACCGGGTTCTCACCCTCCCACTCCAGGTTCCTCTGCAGCCCAGCTGCGACATCCCGGACCCGAGCACCAGGCAGACAACACACCCTTCTGTGCACTTTGTCATTGTGACAAAGGACAGTGTCAATACCCTTCACCCCACTATCCCCAATCACTACTACGTTCCTTTTCCCCTTCTCTTTGCCTATGTCCTGCTGCATCACTGTACCGTGTGCAGTTTGCTCACCAACCTCACCTGCCTCGTCCTCTTCCAGACTGGAAGCAAGAACCTCAAACCTGTTATGCAGATTAAGAGGCTGAGGCCTCTGCTCCTCACCCCCCTTCCTCCTCCCAGCAGCCCCCTTTTGTCCCTGACCCTTAGATTTAGCCAGTCTAGGGGGGGTGGATGTCACTTGCACCCCATTGACAATGGCACCCTCTCTCCCCCTGATGAGCCTCAGTGTCTGTAGCTCAGAGGCCAGCTCATCCACCTTGAGCTGGAGCTCCTCCAGCAACCTGCACTTACTGCAGACATGGTCACTGGGGAGGACCCTGGGGTCCACCAGTTCCCACATCATACAGAAACCACACATCACATGCCCCTCCATTATTCACTGTAGTAGTTTTGAAAAAATTTTTTTGTTTTTTTGTTTTTCAAACGAACTCACCTGGCCTTTTTTCCTTCCAGCCCTTTTTGATATTAAGCCCTATTAGCTCACTCTGCTTCCCTCTCACTCCGCTGCCCGCTCAGACACTGCCCGCTGTCTACACCAGGCCTCCTTTTAAACCTGGCGCTGATTTAAAGCTGATGTCCCACAACTGCCTGCTAACCACTCCCTCAGAATTCTTAAAGCAGTAAATACAATAAATAAATGCTTTAAACAGTTCTACAAAGAACAAAGTGCTTTAAACTTATTTTAAACAGGTTTTTAACAGGTAAAATCTTAGCTCTCTCTCTGCTCCTTCACTCGTCTGCTCCAGCAAACAATGGAAGTTTATAAAATATATATAGAGGTTTATAAAATGTTGAGAGGTATAGATCGGGTGGATTCTCAGAGGCTATTTCCCAGGGCTGAAATGGTCGCTGTATTGATAAGAGAGATAAAATTGTTAAGAAGGCATACGGTGTGTTAGCTTTTATTGGTAGAGGGATTGAATTTCGGAGCCGTGAGGTCATGTTACAACTGTACAAAACTCTGGTGCGGCCGCACTTGGAGTGTTGCGTACAGTTCTGGTCGCCGCATTATAAGAAAGATGTGGAGACATTGGAAAGGGTGCAGAGGAGGTTTACCAGGATGTCGCCTGGTATGGTGGGAAGGTCTTATGAGGAAAGGCTGAGGGACTTGAGGTTGTTTTCGTTAGAAAGAAGAAGGTTACGAGGTGACCTGATTGAGGCATACAAGAGAGGCAGAGAGACAGGCAGAGAGGGAGAGACAGAGAGAGAGACAGACAGAGAAAGGCAGAAAGAGCGATAGAGAAAAGAGAGAGAGAAAGAGAGAGAGAGTCGAGAACATAGAACATTACAGCGCAGTACAGGCCCTTCGGCCCTCGATGTTGCGCCAACCAGTGGAACCAATCTAATGACCCTCTAACCTAAACTATTCCAATGTTATCCATATGCCTATCCACTGACCATTTGAACGCCCTTAAAGTTGGCGAGTTCACAACTGCTGCAGGCAGGGCATTCCACGCCCTTACTACCCTCTGAGTAAAGAACCTACCTCTGACATTCGTCCTATAATTACCACCCCTTAATTTAAAGCTATGTCCCCTCGTGTTAGCCATCACCATCCAAGGAAAAAGGCTCTCACTGTCCACCCTATCCAATCCTCTAGTTAGGAACACATGGTCGGTGCAGGTTTGGAGTGCCGAAGGGCCTGTTCCTGTGCTGTATTGTTCTTTGTCTGTCTGTCTCTCTCTCTCTGCCTCTCCTTGTGTCTCTCTCTTCTGTCTGTCTCTCTATCTGCCTTCTCTCTGGTTCTGTCTGTCTCTCTCTCTCTGACTCACTCTGTCTCTGTCTCTCTCTCCCTGTCCCTGTCCCTCCCTGTGTGTGTGTGTGTGTGTGTGTGTGTGTGTGTCTGTTTCTGTCTGTCTCTCTCTCTCCCTTTCTGTGCTCTCTGTCTCTGTCCCTCTGTGCCTCTCTGTGTGTCTCTCTCTCTGGGGTGGCACGGTAGCACAGTGTTTAGCTACCACTATAGGGGCTATAGAAGGATACAGAAGAATGGTCTAGTTGGACCAATGAGTGGCACAGGCTTGGAGGGCCGAAGGGCCTGTTTTCTGTGCTGTACTGTTCTTTGTTCTCTTTCTGTCTCTGTCTCTCTCTCTCCCTCTGTCTCACTTTCTCCCTCTCTCTGTCTCTTTATCTGTCTCTCTCTGTCACTGTGTCTCTGTCACTGTCTCCCTCTGCCTCTGTCTGTTTCTGTCTCTGATGCTCTCTGTCTCTCCCAGTCTCTCTCTCTGTCTCACTCCCTTCCTTCTGAATATCTCTCTGTCTTTGTCTCTCTCTCTCTTTCTCTCACAGAATCATACAGTGCAGAAGAGGCCCTTCAGCCCATCGAGTCTACACCAACACATTAGAAACACCTGAACTCCCACCTAATCCCATCCACCAGCCCCTGGCCCATTGCCCTGAAAGTTATAATGTGTCAAGTGCTCATCCAGGTACTTTTTAAAGGATGTGAGGCAACCCGCCTCCCCCACCCTCCCAGGCAGCACATTCCAGACCCTCACCCCCCCTCTGGGTAAAAGTTTTTCCTCACATCCCCCCTAAACCTCCTGCCCCTCACTTTGAAGCTATTGTTGCCTCGTAACTGACCCTTCAACTAAGAGGAACAGCTGCTCCTTATCCACTCTGTCCGTGTCTCTCATAATCTTGTACACCTCAATCAGGTCACCCCTCAGTCTTCTCTGCTCCAATGAAAATAACCCAACCTCTGTTTACAATTTAACTGCTCCATCCCAGGCAGCGTCCTGGTGAATCTCCTCCGCACCCCCTCCAGTGCAATCACATCCTCCCGGTAATGTGGTGACCAGAACTGCACACAGTATTCCAGCTGTGGCCTCACCAAACTTCTATACAACTCCAACTGACTTCCCTGATTTTGTAATCTATACCCCGATTGATAAAGGCGAGTGTGCTGTATGCCCTTTTCACCACCCTATTAACCTGCCTTTCCACCTTCAGAGATCTGTGGACAAACACGCCAAGATCCCTTTGTTCCACAGAACTTCCCAGTGCCCTCCCATTCACTGAGCACTTCCTTATCAGGTGACTCTTTCCAAAGTGTATCAGCTCACACTTTTCAGGGTTAAATTCCATCTGCCACCGATCCATCCATTTGACCATTCCGCCTCTACCTTCCTGCAGCCCAAGACACTCCGCCTCACTGTTAACCACCTGGCCAATCTTCGTGTCATCCACAAACTTACTAATCTATCCCTAGAAGTTTCTTTGTCTGTCTCTCCCTCCAATGGTCTCTCTCGTTCTCTGTCTCTCTCGTTCTCTCTCTCTGTCTTGTTGAAGTGGTGTAGGGGGTCTGTATTGTGGACGATATGAATGGGGTAGTCAGGGGGACACCTCACTGTCAAAGTGTGACAGGTTGGGGCAAGAAAGCAACTCGGGGCAAATTCAGAAAACAAGTGTAAAAAATTAGAATTAAATGTTCTTTCTGTAAGCGTCAGAATATTTACAAGGAGATGAGTTGAAAACACAAACTGCAGCGTATGGGTGTGATGTATTAGCTATTCCAGAAATGTGGTTGCAAGGTGACCAGGACTGGGTGTTCAACATTCCAGCGTGTAGAATGTTCCAGAAGAACAGGCCAAGAGGACACGAGGTGGGGTGGTGTTGTGGAACAAGGAAGTTTTCAGAGCAGTGATAATTTGCTTGGTAAATCACTGCTGTTGTAGATTGTGTCCAGATTGTTGTAACCTTGGACGGTGTATATACTTTCAACTGATAGCTGCACTCGTATCAAACTCAAAAATGTAGGGTCAACATAACGAGGTAACAAATGCAACATTAGGAAAATAAAGTTAAGGCTTAAAGAAAGATATCCAGAGATTTAAAGCAAGGCCTTTGCATGGCTGGAGTGTCTGAAGTGAAATAAGGAGCAGTCACGGTGTTGAGGTTATTGTAGCCCAGACGTTCAGTCAGGAGCAGATGCAGTGATGGAGGCAACTGGCTTTCATAATGAGAGGATTTGAGTGTAAGAGCAGGGATGCCTTGCTATAGTTCTACAGGGCCTTGGAGAGACCACACCAATATACACCACTACGAATAACCTTGAAACGAAACATCCCGAGGCCTTGTTCATCGTGGCCAGGGAATTCAATCAGGCCAAGCTCAAGAGTGCCCTACCAAGTTACCACCAACACGTCTCCTGTTCCACCAGAGGCTCAAACATCCTAGGTCACTGCTACACCAATATCAAACATGCCTACCACTCTATCACCCACTCACACTTTGGCAAATCAGACCACAAGGCTGTGCTCCTAATCCCGGTTTTTGCTTACAAGCAAAACTGAAGCGGGAGAATCCATCAAAGAGAGTTGTGCAGTGTTGGTCTGAGGAATCGGATGATCTCCTATGGGCCTGCTTGGATTCAGTGGGCTGGTCAGTGATTAAAAACTCTGACCAGCCAGAATGAGTACACCACTACAGTAACTGACCTCATTAGTAAGTGTGCAGAAGACTGTGTGCCAAAGAAGCAAATCCGTATGTTCCCCAACCAGAAACCGTGGATGAACAGAGATATCCACTGCTTGCTGAAGTCCAGGTCTGAGGCGCTCAGGTCAGGCGATACTGACCTATGCAAGAAAGCCAGATACGATTCAAGGAGATCCATCAAAGATGCCAAAAGACAGAACCCAAGCTAGAGTCCCAGGCTAGCCACACTGACCCCCACCAGCTATGGTGAGGTCTGCAAGACATAACAGCTTACAAGATAAAGACCTGTAAAATCATCGGCTCCAACGCACCCCTCCCTGATGAGCTCAATGCATTCTACACCTGTTTTGAAAGAGAGGTCAATGAGAGCATGTCCTCCACTCTGGAAACCCTGGATGAACCTGTATCTGGGGTCACCATTGCAGATGTCAGAGCAGCTTTCTCAAAGTTAACCCACGGGAAATGACTAGCCCGGATGGGATACCCGGATAAGCACTCAAATCCTGCGTGGATCAGCTGGCAGGAGTATTCGCAGATATTTTCAACCTCTCTTTACAACAATCTGAGGTCCCTATCTGCTTCAAGAAGATGAACGTCATCACAGTATCAAAAAAAAACCAAGCAGCGTGTCTTAATGACTATCATCCGCTGGCTCAGACATCCATCATTGTGAAGTGCTGTGAAAGGTTAGTGGCACAAATCAGTTCCAGCCTCCCGGACTACCTGGATCCACTACAGTTTGCCTACCGCCGAAACAGGTCCAAAGCAGGTGCCATCTCCCTGGCCCTGCACTCAACCCTGGAACACCTAAATAACAAGGACACGATGACAGACTCGTATTTATTGACTAGAGCTCAGTCTTCAACACCATTATTCACACAAGACTCATCTCCAAACTCCGTGGCCTGGGCTTCGGCACCTTCCTCTGTGACTGGAACCTGAACTTCCTAACTCACAGACCACAATCAGTAAGGATAGGCAACACCGCCACCTCCACGGTCATCCTCAACACCGATGCCCCACAAGGCTGTGTTCTCAGCCCCCTACTATACTCCTTATACACCTATGACTGTGTGGCCAAATTCCCCTTCAACTCAGTTTTCAAGTTTGCTGATGACACCACTGTAGTGAGTCGGATCTCAGACAATGATGAGACAGAGTACAGGAATGAGAGAGAGAATCTAGTGAACTGGTGCAGCAACAATAATCTCTCCCTCAATGTCAACAAAATGAAGGAGATTGCCATCAACTTCAGGAAGTGTAAAGGAGAACATGCCCCTGTCTACATCAATGGGGACAAAGTAGAAAGGGTCGAGAGCTTCAAGTTTATAGGTGTCCAGATCACCAACAACCTGTCTTGGTCCCCCCATGCTGACACTATAGTTAAGAAAGCCCATCAATGCGTTACTTTCTCAGAATATCAAGATAATTTGGCATGTCCACTACAACTGTTACCAATTTTACACATGCCCCGTAGAAAGCATTCTTTCTGGTTGTATCACAGCTTGGTATGGGCTCCTGCTCTGCCCAAGACCACAAGGAAGGCATCTTGAGGGGAACTGCTTGATAGAGCAGACGCAGCACGGTTTCGTTAAAGAGAAGTCGTGTCTGACAAATTTACTGGAGTTCTATGAGGATGTGTCTAGGGCAGTGGATAGAGGAGAGCCGGTGGATGTGGTCTTTCTTGATTTTCAGAAGGCGTTTGACAAGGTACCTCACAAGAGGTTATTGCAGAAGGTCACGGGACATGGAGTTGGGGGTAGGGTGTTAGCATGGATAGAGGATTGGTTGTCAAATAGGAGGCAGAGAGTGGGGGTTAATGGGTGCTATTCGGATTGGCGGATGGTGACTAGTGGAGTGCCCCAGGGGTCGGTGGTGGGGCCTCAGCTATTTACCATTTATATAGATGATCTGGAGGAGGGAACCAAGTGTAGGGTGTCGAAATTTGCTGATGACACCAAAATTGGTGGCAAGGCAAATTGTGCGGAGGGTGTGGAGAGTCTGCAGAAGGATCTAGATAGGCTGGGCGAATGGGCCAGGAACTGGCAAATGGAATTTAATGTTGGCAAGTGTGAGGTGGTCCACTTTGGTAGGAAGAATGGTAGGAAGGATTATTACTTACATGGCGAAAAACTGCAGCAGGCGACGGTGCAGAGGGACCTCGGGGTCCTTGTGCATGAGTCGCAAAAACCCAGCTTGCAGGTGCAGCAGGTGGTCAGGAAGGTGAATGGGATGCTGGCCTTCATAGCGAGGGGGATTGAATATAAAAGTAGGGAGGTCTTGCTGCGGCTGTATAGGGCATTGGTGAGGCTGCAGCTGGAGTACTGTGTGCAGTTTTGGGCGCCGTACTTACGCAAGGATATTTTGGCCTTGGAGGGAGTGCAGAGGAGGCTCACTAGGCTGATACCGGAGTTGAGGGGGTTGAGCTATGAGGAGAGGCTGAATAAATTAGGCTTGTACTCGTTAGAGTTTAGAAGAATGAGGGGAGATCTCATTGAGACGTATAAGATGTTGAATGGGATGGATAGGATAGAGGTGGAGAGACTCTTCCCTCTCAGAAAGGATAGCAGGACTAGGGGGCACAGCCTCAAGATAAAGGGGAGGCGGTTTAGAACGGAGTTGAGGAGAAACTTCTTCACTCAAAGGGTGGTGAATCTCTGGAATTCTCTGCCCGTTGAAGTGGTGGAGGCTGCCTCGCTAAATATTTTTAAGACGCGGGTTGATGGGTTTTTGATAAGAGAGGGGATTAAGGGTTATGGGGAGAGAGCGGGAATGTGGAACTGAGCCACGACAGATCAGCCATGATCTTATTGAATGGCGGGGCAGGCTCGAAGGGCTAGATGGCCTACTCCTGCTCCTATTTCTTATGTTCTTATGTAGCCCCAATCCATCACTCAAACCAGCATCCCATCCATTGACTCTGTTACACTTCCTGATATCTTGAAAAAGCAGCCGGCATAATTAAGGACCCCCCCTCCCCACACACCCCGGACATTCTCTCTTTCACCTTCTTTCGTTGGGAAAAAGATACAAAAGTCTGAAGTCATGTACCGACCAACTCAAGAACAGCTTCTTCCCTGCTGCTGTCAGACATTTGAATGGAGTTACCTTGCTTTAAGCTGATTTTTCTCCACACCCTCGCTGCGACTGTAGCACTACATTTCTGTAGCACTACTCTCTTGTTTCCTTCTCTATGAATGGTATGCTTTGTCTGCCTACAAGAAACAATGGGACTGATTTTCCCGTCCTGCTGCCCTGCTGTTTTAGTGCAGTCTGCCGGGAGATTCTGGGAGCTCGGACCTGAGCCCATCCCCATCACCAGATTCCAACATCGTCACATCTGCATAATCAACACGGAGCTGCGTAATCTGAAAATCTCCAGCCTCGCTAACCTCCCCCCCCCCCCCCCCACCCAAACCAGGAGTGACTCACTCGAGTGGGCTTTACTCTCACTCCCCACTATCGGGGTGCTGGCAACCCAATCCTACTGGAGTGGAGGGGGGGGAGTCGAGGCCCCCCCAGAGTGTCAGGTGGAGGGGGGTTGGGGGAACGGTGATGCCATGGACTGCCAGCCTGGAACCCCGGTACTGCCCAATGTCCAGGGTGCATCTGGGCACTGCCCACCGGCAATGGGGCAGTGCCAAGGCAGAGGAGCCTCGTGGGGTGCAGCACCTGAAGGGGGGTGAGGTCTCTGGGAAGATAATCAGTGAGGTTGGGGGTTGGGGGGGTCACTCTGCAGTTAGGATCGGCGGAGAAGGGAGGGAGCACAGCGATCAGGGCTGGCCATTGGGATGGGAGGGTTGATGAGGCCGGTTGGAGCTGAGGGGGGGCAGGGAGGGTCATCGAGGCTGGGCCCAGACATTCCGAGGAGACCAGCGATCAGGCCGGGATGGGGGGTGGGGGGTGGTGGGCAGGGGTTGGCCAGAATTGGGGGGCTGGCAGTGTGAGCTTTTCTTAAAGATACACAAACCTTCCACTCCTCATAGGTCAGGCTCCCCATCCCAGAATATTCCAGGTGGTTTGATTTGTACATCTGACAATAATAAATCAAACCAAACACCCTGAAATATTTTGATGTCCTTATCTGAGGAAGGATGTCCTTGTTATAGGAGTGAGCACAGTGAAGGTTTACTGGGCTGATTCCTGGGACGGCAGGTCTGTCATATGAGGAGAGACATAAGTTAAAGTTCATGTTTATTTATTAGTCACAAGTCAGGCTTACATTAACACTGCAGGGAAGTTACTGCGAAAATCCCCTGGTCGCCCACACTCCGGCACCTGCTCGGGTCAATGCACCCTAACCAGCAGGTCTTTCAGAATGTGGGAGGAAACCGGAGCACCCGGAGGAAACCCACGCAGGCACGGGGGGAATGTGCAGACTCCACACAGACAGTGACCCGAACCGGGAATCGAGCCCAGGTCCCTGGCGCTGTTAAGCAGCACTGCTAATCACCGTGCCCACCCCAAAGTGGGTTAGGATTAGATTCACTGGAGTTTAGAAGAGTGAGAGGGGAATCTCATAGAAACTTATAAAATTCTAACAGGGTTAGACAGGATAGATTCAGAAAGAATGTTCCCAATGGTGGGGGAGTCCAGAACTAGGGGTGATAGTTTGAGGATAAGGGGTAAACCTTTTATAACTGAAGTGAGGAGAAATTTCTTCACCCAGAGGGTGGGGAATGTGTGGAATTCACTCCCACAGAAAGTAGCTGAGGACAAAACAATGTCTGATTTCAAGAAGAAATTAGATATAGTTATTAATAAATGGTGGAAATAAATAAAATAATATAAATAAATAAGATTCAAAGGGCTGACTGGCCTCCCCCTGCTCTACTTTCTATGTTTCTACAAGGTCACATTGCAGAAGAGGATTGAACAGGCAGGAAGGACACGGGCGAACAGGCAGGAAGGACACGGGCGAACAGGCAGGAAGGACACGGGCGAACAGGCAGGAAGGACACGGGCGAACAGGCAGGAAGGACACGGGCGAACAGGCAGGAAGGACACGGGCGCACAGGCAGGAAGGACACGGGCGAACAGGCAGGAAGGACACGGGCGAACAGGCAGGAAGGACACGGGCGAACAGGCAGGAAGGACACGGGCGAACAGGCAGGAAGGACACGGGCGAACAGGCAGGAAGGACACGGGCGAACAGGCAGGAAGGACACGGGCGAACAGGCAGGAAGGACACGGGCGAACAGGCAGGAAGGACACGGGCGAACAGGCAGGAAGGACACGGGCGAACAGGCAGGAAGGACACGGGCGAACAGGCAGGAAGGACACGGGCGAACAGGCAGGAAGGACACGGGCGAACAGGCAGGAAGGACACGGGCGAACAGGCAGGAAGGACACGGGCGCACAGGCAGGAAGGACACGGGCGCACAGGCAGGAAGGACACGGGCGCACAGGCAGGAAGGACACGGGCGCACAGGCAGGAAGGACACGGGCGCACAGGCAGGAAGGACACGGGCGCACAGGCAGGAAGGACACGGGCGCACAGGCAGGAAGGACACGGGCGCACAGGCAGGAAGGACACGGGCGAACAGGCAGGAAGGACACGGGCGAACAGGCAGGAAGGACACGGGCGAACAGGCAGGAAGGACACGGGCGAACAGGCAGGAAGGACACGGGCGAACAGGCAGGAAGGACACGGGCGAACAGGCAGGAAGGACACGGGCGAACAGGCAGGAAGGACACGGGCGAACAGGCAGGAAGGACACGGGCGAACAGGCAGGAAGGACACGGGCGAACAGGCAGGAAGGACACGGGCGAACAGGCAGGAAGGACACGGGCGAACAGGCAGGAAGGACACGGGCGAACAGGCAGGAAGGACACGGGCGAACAGGCAGGAAGGACACGGGCGAACAGGCAGGAAGGACACGGGCGAACAGGCAGGAAGGACACGGGCGAACAGGCAGGAAGGACACGGGCGAACAGGCAGGAAGGACACGGGCGAACAGGCAGGAAGGACACGGGCGAACAGGCAGGAAGGACACGGGCGAACAGGCAGGAAGGACACGGGCGAACAGGCAGGAAGGACACGGGCGAACAGGCAGGAAGGACACGGGCGAACAGGCAGGAAGGACACGGGCGAACAGGCAGGAAGGACACGGGCGAACAGGCAGGAAGGACACGGGCGAACAGGCAGGAAGGACACGGGCGAACAGGCAGGAAGGACACGGGCGAACAGGCAGGAAGGACACGGGCGAACAGGCAGGAAGGACACGGGCGAACAGGCAGGAAGGACACGGGCGAACAGGCAGGAAGGACACGGGCGAACAGGCAGGAAGGACACGGGCGAACAGGCAGGAAGGACACGGGCGAACAGGCAGGAAGGACACGGGCGAACAGGCAGGAAGGATACGGGCGCACAGGCAGGAAGGATACGGGCGAACAGGCAGGAAGGACACGGGCGAACAGGCAGGAAGGACACGGGCGAACAGGCAGGAAGGACACGGGCGAACAGGCAGGAAGGACACGGGCGAACAGGCAGGAAGGATACGGGCGAACAGGCAGGAAGGATACGGGCGAACAGGCAGGAAGGATACGGGCGAACAGGCAGGAAGGATACGGGCGAACAGGCAGGAAGGATACGGGCGAACAGGCAGGAAGGATACGGGCGAACAGGCAGGAAGGACACGGGCGAACAGGCAGGAAGGACACGGGCGAACAGGCAGGAAGGACACGGGCGAACAGGCAGGAAGGACACGGGCGAACAGGCAGGAAGGATACGGGCGAACAGGCAGGAAGGATACGGGCGAACAGGCAGGAAGGATACGGGCAAACAGGCAGGAAGGATACGGGCAAACAGGCAGGAAGGATACGGGCGACCATCAGGCAGACTGGAGGAAGGCAGGTAGCTCAGGAACTCTCTGTGCCATCCCCCTTTCTAACAGATACACCATTCCGGATATTACTGGGGGGACAACAACTTCTGAAGGGAAGGCAGTGGAAGTCCAGCCAATGGCACCATGAGTGGGTCTGCTCTGTGAGAGAGGAGGAGAAGGAACAGCAGAGCTATCGAGATTGGGGATTCAATTATAAGGGGAACAGTCTCTGTGGCTGCAAACCAGACTCCTGGATAGTCTGTCCCCTCCCTGGCGTTAGGGTCAAGGATGTCTCGGAGTGGCTGCAGGAAATTCGGAAGGGGAAGGGGGGTGAACATTGGTACAAATGAGGCAGGTTAAAAAAGGGATAAGGTCCTAAAAGCAGAATACAGGGAGCTCGGAAGCAAGGTGAAAAACAGGACCTCAAAGGTAATGATCTCAGGATTACTGCCAATGCCAAGTCAGAGTAGAAATTAGAGGATATATCGGATAAATACATGGCTGAAAAAATGGTGCGGGGGGCAGGGTTCAGATTCCTGGGGCATTGGGACCGGTTCTGGGGGAGGTGGGACCTGGAGAAAGTGGATGGGTTACACCTGGGCAGGACTGGGACTGATGTCCTTGCGGGGGGGTGGGGATGGGGATGGGGATGGGGGGGGTAACTGTTAGTGCTGTCAGGGTGAGTTTATATTTGAATGGCAGGGCGATGGAAATCCGGGCAGGGACACAGAGAAAGAAACAAACACAAAAACTACAGACAAATAAAAAGAGAAAAAGTGGAAAACAGAAAAAATCAGAAAGAAATGGGCCAGATCGTAAAATAAAGCGATCGGGGCCGGCCATCGGGATGGGAGGGTTGATGAGGCCGGTTGGAGCTGAGGGGGGGCAGGGAGGGTCATCGAGGCTGGGCCCAGACATTCCGAGGAGACCAGCGATCAGGCCGGGATGGGGGGTGGGGGGTGGTGGGCAGGGGTTGGCCAGAATCGGGGGGCTGGCAGTGTGAGCTTTTCTTACAGATACACAAACCTTCCACTCCTCATAGGTCAGGCTCCCCATCCCAGAATATTCCAGGTTGTTTGATTTGTACATCTGACAATAATGGTCCCCCGCACCATTTTTTCAGCCATGTGTAGTGGTCCATTTTGGCAGGACCAATGGGATGAATAAGTACAATATCAAGGGTAGGAGTCTTCGCTGGGTCAAAGAGAAGAAGGATCTTGGGGTCCGGGTCCACAGGACTCTTAAATCGGCCTCGCAGGTGGAGGATGTGGTCAAGAAGGCGTATGGTGTACTGGCCTTCATTAATCAAGGGATTGAGTTTAGGAGTCGGGAGGTAATGCTGCAACTTTATAAGACCCTTGTCAGACCCCACTTGGAGTACTGTGCGCAGCTCTGGTCACCTCACTACAGGAAGGATGTGGAGGCTATTGAGAGGGTGCAGAGGAGATTTACAAGGATGTTGCCTGGATTGGGAGGCATGCCTTATGAAGATAGGTTGAGGGAGCTAGGGCTCTTCTCCCTGGAGAGACGAAGATTGAGAGGTGACCTGATAGAGGTTTATAAAATGTTGAGAGGAATAGATAGGGTGGATTAGAACATAGACCACTACAGCACAAACAGGCCCTTCGGCCCACGAGTTGCGCCGATCACGTCAACACCTATCTATAACCCCCAATCCCATAAAACCCCATATACTCATCCAGAAGTCTTTTAAAAGACCCCAGCGAGTTCGCCTCCACCACCACTGACGGCAGCCGATTCCATTCACTCACCACCCTCTGAGTGAAAAACTTACCCCTAACATCACTTCTGTACTTTCCTCCCCGCACCTTAAATCTGTGTCCTCTCGTAGCGACCATTTCAACCCGGGGAAATAGCCTCTGAGAATCCACCCTATCTATTCCTCTCAACATTTTATAAACCTCTATCAGGTTGCCTCTCAACCTTCGTCTCTCCAGGGAAAAGAGTCCCAGCTCCCTCAACCTATCTTCATAAGGCATGCCTCCCAGTCCAGGCAACATCCTTGTAAATCTCCTCTGTACCCTTTCAATAGCTTCTACGTCTTTCCTATAGTGAGGCGACCAGAACTGCGCACAGTACTCCAAATGAGGCCTGACAAGGGTCTTATTGACAAGAATCTTAAGGATTCTCGGAGGCTATTTTCCCGGGTTGAAATGGTCACTACGAGAGGACACAGATTTAAGGTGCGGGGAGGAAAGTACAGAAGTGATGTTAGGGGTAAGTTTTTCACTCAGAGGGTGGTGAGTGAGTGGAATCGGCTGCCGTCAGTGGTGGTGGAGGCGAACTCGCTGGGGTCTTTTAAAAGACTTCTGGATGAGTATATGGGAGTTAGTGGGTTTGGGGGTTATAGATAGGTCTATGGATTGGTAGGTGTTGATGTGATCGGTGCAACTAGTGGGCCGAAGGGCCTGTTTGTGCTGTAGTGTTCTATGTTCTATGTTCTATTACCTTTGAGGTCCTGTTTTTCACCTTGCTTCCGAGCTCCCTGTTTTCCGCTTTTAGGATCTTATTATAAAGCGAAGGTGAGTAACATCAAAAAGTCTAAAGGCTTTGTATCTTGGACTCTGGAATGGTTCCTACAGATCAGAGAGTAGCAAATGTAAACCCAATATTCAAAAAGGGAGGTAGAGAGAAAACAGGGAACTATAGAGCAGTGAGCCTAATGTCAGTACTGGGGAAGATGCTGGAGTCCATTATCAAGAATTTCACAAGGCAGTGGGATAATTAGACACAGTCAGCACGGATTTACAGAAGGGAAAACATGCCTGATAAATCTATTGGAATTTTTTAATAACGTAACGAGTAGAGTTGACCGAGGGGAACCAGTGGATGTGGTTTATTTAGACTTTCAGAAGACCTTCGATAAGATCTCACATGACAGACTACTGTGTAAAGTTAAAGCACATGGGATTGCAGGTAATGTCTTGAGATGGATAGAAAGCTGATTAGCAGATAGGAAGCAAACAGTTGGCATAGATGGATCTTTTTCTGATTGGCAGTCAGAGACTAGACAGAGGGGAACCGGTGGATGTGGTGTTTTTAGATTTCCAAAAGGCGTTCGATAAGGTGCCTCATAAAAGGTTGCTGCAGAAGGTTAGGGGGCATGGAGTTGGGGGTAAGGTGTTGGCGTGGATAGAGGATTGGTTGTCTAACAGGAGGCAGAGAGTTGGTATCAATGGGTGCTATTCTGATTGGCGGTTGGTGACTAGTGGAGTGCCGCAGGGATCGGTGCTGGGGCCTCAGCTATTTACCATTTATATAGATGATCTGGAGGAGGGGGCTGAGTGTAGGGTGACGAAATTTGCTGATGACACGAAGATGAGTGGAAAAGCAAATTGTGCGGAGGGTGTGGAAAGTCTGCAGAGGGATCTGGATAGGCTGAGCGAGTGGGTGAGGACCTGGCAGATGGAATATAATGTTAGCAAGTGTGAGGTTATCCACTTTGGCTGGAATAATAGTAGGAGGGATTACTATTTAAAGGGTGAAAAGCTGCAGCATGCTACGGTGCAGAGGGACCTGGGGGTCCTTGTGCATGAGTTGCAAAAACCCAGTCTGCAGGTGCAGCAGGTAATCAAGAAGGCGAATGGGATGCTGGCCTTTATAGCGAGGGGGATAGAATATAAAAGCAGGGAGGTCTTGCTGCAACTGTACAGGGTACTGGTGAGGCTGCAGCTGGAGTACTGTGTGCAGTTTTGGTCGCCGCACTTACGCAAGGATATTTTGGCCTTGGAGGGAGTGCAGAGGAGGTTCACTAGGCTGATACCGGAGATGAGGGGGTTGGACTATGAAGAGAGACTAAATAGACTGGGTCTGTACTCGTTGGAGTTTAGAAGGATGAGGGGGGATCTTATAGAGACGTATAAGATAATGAAGGGGATGGATACGGTAGAGGTAGAGAGATTCTTCCCGCTTAGAAAGGATCGCAGGACTAGAGGGCACAGCCTCAAGATAAAGGGGGTGCAGTTCAGATCGGAGTTGAGGAGGAACTTCTTCACTCAAAGGGTGGTGAATCTCTGGAATTCTCTGCCTGTTGAAGTGGTGGAGGCTACCTTGCTAAATATATTTAAGACACGGGCAGATAGGTTTTTGGTAGACAAGGGAATTAAGGGTTATGGGGAGAAAGCGGGAAAGTGGAACTGATCCACTTCAGATCAGCCATGATCTTATTGAATGGCGGGGCAGGCTCGAAGGGCTAGATGGCCTACTCCTGCTCCTATTTCTTATGTTCTTATTCTTATGACTAGTGGGGTTCTTTAGGGATCTGTGCTCGGACCCCAACTGTTCACATTATATATTAATGATTTGGAAGAGGGAACTGAATGTTTATTTCTCCAAATTTGCAGAAGATACAAAGTTGGGTGGGAGGGTGAGCTGTGAGGAGGATGCAGAGATGTTTCAATGTGATTTGGACAGGCTGATTGTGTGGGTATCTGCATGGCAGATCCAGTATAATGTGGATAAATGTGAGGTTATCCACTTTGGTAGCAATAACAGAAAGACGGATTATCTGAGTGGGTGTAAATGAGAGAAGTGGATACTCAGCGAGACCTTGGAGTCCTCGTGCATCAGTCGCTAAAAGCACACAGGTACAGCAGGCAGTAAAGGTAGCAAATGGTATGTTGGCCTTCATAGTAAGAGGATTTGAGTATAGGGATAGGGATGATTTGCTGCAATTGTACAGGGTGTTGGTGGCCACACTTGGAGTATTGTGAGCAGTTTTGGTGTCCTTACCTGAGGAAGGATGTCCTTGCTATAGAGGGAGCACAGCGAAGGTTTACCAGGCTGATTCCTGGGATGGCAGGTCTGTCATATGAGGAAAGACTAAAGTCAAAGTTAATGTTTATTTGTTAATCACAAGTAAGACATACATTAACACTGCAGGGAAGTTACTGTGAAAATCCCCTGGTCACCCACACTCCGGCACCTGTTCGGGTCAATGCACCCTAACCAGCAGGTCTTTCAGAATGTGGGAGGAAACCGGAGCACCCGGAGGAAACCCACGCAGACATGGGGAGAATGTGCAGACTCCACACAGACAAGCCGGGAATCGAGCCCAGGTCCCTGAAGCTGTGAAGTAGCAGCACTAACCACTGTGCCACTGTACCGCCGCTAAGTCAGTTAGGATTATATTCACTGGAGTGAAAGGGAATCTCATAGAAACTTATAAAATTCTAACAGGGTTAGACAGGATAGATTCAGAAAGAATGTTCCCGATGGTGGGGGAGTCCAGAACTAGGGGTGATAGTTTGAGGATAAGGGGTAAAACCTTTAGAACTGAAGTGAGGAGAAATTTCTCCACCCAGAGGGTGGGGAATGTGTGGAATTCACTCCCACAGAAAGTAGCTGAGGACAAAACAATGTCTGATTTCAAAAAGAAATTAGATTTCGATCTTGGGGCGAAAGGGATTCAGGGATATGGTGGGAAGTGGGGATCAGGATCACAGAAAAGGCCCTTCAGCCCATCGAATCTCCGTCTGAATGACCCTGACCTGCCCACCTAATCCAACTTGCCAGCCTTCAATGTTATGATGTGCCAAGCTCTCAGCCACCCTCTATCACCCTCCCAGGCAGCGCATTCCAGGCCATCACCACCCTCTGAGTATAAAAGATTTTCCTCAAATTCCCCCCGAACCCTCCTCCCCCTCATTTTTAACCTGTGTCCCTTCATAACTGACCCTTCAACTAAGGGGAACAGCTGCTCCTTATCCACTCTGTCCGTGTCTCTCATAATCTTGTACACCTCAATCAGGTCACCCCTCAGTCTTCTCTGCTCCAATGAAAATAACCCAACCTCTGTTTACAATTTAACTGCTCCATCCCAGGCAGCGTCCTGGTGAATCTCCTCCGCACCCCCTCCAGTGCAATCACATCCTCCCGGTAATGTGGTGACCAGAACTGCACACAGTATTCCAGCTGTGGCCTCACCAAACTTCTATACAACTCCCTCAAGATATTGAATTTGATGATTGGCCATGGCAGAGCAGGCTCGAAGGTCCGATTGGCCTCCTCCTGCTTCTAGTTTCTATGTCTCTATGTTTAACGTGTGGAGCATTTGCAATAAGGTAGATGTATTAATAATGTATATAAACAGAAACAAGATAGTTGTCATGATAGAGACATTGCTGCAGGATTACAGATGGATGGGAAGTGATTATCCAGGAGTATTTGGAAGGACCGAAAAAGGGGAAGGAGGTGGTGTAGTATTGTTAATAAAGGAGAAAATCAGTGCCATAGTCAGGAAGGATATTGGCTCAGAAAATACAGTGGAATCAAGTCTGTACTGACCACAATCCCACCCAGGACCTATCCCGTAATCCCACATATTTATCCTTTAATTCCCCTGACACTAAGGGGCAATTTAGCATGGCCAATCCACCTTCCACCGTGGGAGGAAACCGGACACCCAGAGGAAACCCCCACAGGCACAGGGAGAACGTGCAGACTCTGCACAGACAGTGAGCCAAGCTGAGAATCGAACCCAGGTCCCTGGCACTGAGGCAGCAGTGCTAATCACTGTGCCACCCCTTTGTCATTGGTTATTGGGCATTATCTTTCAGCACCCAAACACTACGGAGATGTGAGGGACGGCATTAATGAAGAAATCAGAGATTCATTCATTATTACCTTTTATTCTGCCTGTTGGAGGAGCACACGAGTGTATAATTGCCCCAGTATTTTTAGAATCTGTGTTAAGAAACAAGTGTTAATAATATGTTTATGATTATAAAAATGATAATAAGTAATAGGTAATAAGCCGTGGATAACGAAGGAACATAGAACATAGAACATAGAACATTACAGCGCAGAACAGGCCCTTCGGCCCACGATGTTGCGCCGACCAGTTACAAAAACAATGACCCACTAGCCTATACCAATCCCTTTTCGTCCATAAACCTATCCAGAGATCTCTTAAACGCCCCCAAACTAGACGCATTTACAACTGCAGCAGGCAGGGCATTCCAATCCTTCACCACCCGCTGGGTAAAGAACCTACCCCTGACATCCGTCCTGTAGCTACCCCCCCTTAATTTAAAGCCATGCCCCCTCGTGCTAGCTTTCTCCATCCGAGGAAAAAGGCTATCACTATCCACCCTATCTAAACCTCTAATCATCTTATATGTTTCAATAAGATCCCCTCTTAGCCGCCTTCTTTCCAACGAAAACAACCCTAAATCCCTCAGTCTCTCCTCATAGGACCTCCCCACCATACCAGGCACCATCCTAGTAAACCTCCTCTGCACCCTCTCCAACGCCTCCACATCCTTCTTGTAATGCGGGGACCAGAACTGCACACAGTACTCCAAGTGCGGCCGCACTAGAGTAGTGTACAGTTGCAACATTACACTGCGACTCCTAAATTCAATCCCCCTACCAATAAACGCCAAGACACCGTACGCCTTCTTAACAACCTTATCTACTTGATTCCCAACTTTCAGGGATCTATGTACACACACACCTAGATCCCTCTGTTCATCCACACTATTCAAAGTCCTCCCGTTAGCCCTATACTCGACACATCTGTTGCTCCTACCAAAGTGAATTACCTCACACTTCTCCGCATTAAATTCCATCCGCCACCTCTCGGCCCAGCTCTGCAACCTATCTAAGTCTCCCTGCAGACTATGACACCCTTCCTCACAATCTACCACACCTCCAATTTTGGTGTCATCAGCAAATTTACTAATCCACCCAACTATACCCTCATCCAGATCATTAATAAAAATTACAAACAACAGTGGCCCCAAAACAGATCCCTGAGGCACACCACTCGTAACTGTACTCCATGATGAATATTTACCATCCACCACCACCCTCTGTCTCCTATCTGATAGCCAATTCCTGATCCAACTTCCTAGATTACCCACAATCCCATACATCTGCATTTTCTGCAGAAGCCTACCATGGTGAACCTTATCGAACGCCTTACTAAAATCCATGTATACCACGTCAACTGCCTTACCCCCATCCACCTCTTTGGTCACCTTCTCAAAAAACTCAATAAGGTTAGTAAGGCACGACCTACCCGCTACAAAACCATGTTGACTATTTCTAATCAATTCATTACACTCCAAATAACTATAAATCCTATCCCTAATAATTTTTTCTACAACCTTGCCCACAACAGAAGTAAGACTCACCGGTCTATAATTCCCGGCAAAGTCTCTGTTCCCCTTCTTAAACAATGGGACAACATTCGCTATCCTCCAATCCTCCGGGACTACACCAGAGACCAATGACGACCTGAAGATCTGAGCCAGAGGCTCTGCAATCACCTCTCTAGCCTCCCAGAGAATCCTAGGGTAGATCCCATCCGGACCAGGGGACTTATCTATTTTCAGCCCCTCAAGAATTTCCAGCACATCCTCTTTATCAACCGTAATACTGTCTATTTTACACCCCTGCAACCCAATGTCCTCCTCAGCTATATTCATGTCCCCCTGCGTGAACACCGAAGAGAAATATTGGTTCAATACTTCTCCAATCTCCTCCGGTTCCACACACAACTTCCCCCTGCTGTCTGTAACTGGCCCTAATCTTGCCCTGACCAACCTTCTGTTCTTGACATACCTATAGAACGCCTTAGGATTCTCCTTAATCCTATCAGCCAAAGTCTTCTCATGTCCTCTTTTAGCCCTTCTCAACTCACTCTTCAACTCCCTCCTAGCCAATCTAAAGCTTTCTAGTGCAAAGGAGGTGAAGGAAAGCGTTAAATTAAAAGCGGAGGAATTTAGAGTAGCTAAGAGTAGTGGGCGAGAAGAGGATTGGGAGAGGTTTAAATGTCAACAAAGATTGACAAAGAAGTTGATAAAGAAGGGTAGGAGAAACTATGAAGCTGGGCTAGCGCTTAATATAAAAAAGGATAGCAAGAGTTTTTATAAATATATAAAAAGGAAGAGGCTGGCTAGGGTGAACGTTGGTCCTTTAGAGGATGAGAAAGGGGAGATAGTGGTAGGGGATGGGGATATGGCTAAGGTCTTGAATAACTTTTTTGTTTCTGTCTTCACGGAGGAGGACGTGAATAATTTGCCGGGTGTTAGCGATGGAAAGGTGGTAGGACTGGAGGGTCTTAATGACATTACTGTTACTAGAGAGGCGGTGCTCGACAGACTGGAGAGGCTGATTGTGGACAAGTCCCCAGGACCGGATGGAATGCATCCGAGGGTTCTGAAAGAAATGGCGGAGGTGATAGTGGATGCCTTGGTGGTTATTTTCCAGACGTCGCTGGATTCCGGGGAAGTGCCGGAAGATTGGAAAGCGGCTAATGTTACGCCGTTGTTTAAGAAGGGTGCCAGGCAAAAGGCAGGGAATTATAGGCTGGTTAGTTTAACGTCTGTGGTAGGTAAAATGTTAGAATCCGTCATTAAGGAGGAAATTGCGAGGCATCTTGAAGGGAATTGCTTGATAGAGCAGACGCAGCACGGTTTCATTAAAGGGAAGTCGTGTCTGACAAATTTACTGGAGTTCTATGAGGATGTGTCTAGGGCGGTGGATAGAGGAGAGCCGGTGGATGTGGTCTTTCTGGATTTTCAGAAGGCGTTTGACAAAGTACCTCACAAGAGGTTATTGCAGAAGGTCGGGGAACATGGAGTTGGGGGTAGGGTGTTAGCGTGGATAGAGGATTGGTTGTCAAATAGGAGGCAGAGAGTGGGGGTCAACGGGTGCTATTCGGATTGGCGGTTGGTGACTAGTGGGGTGCCCCAGGGGTCGGTGCTGGGTCCTCAGCTATTTACCATTTATAAAGATGATCTGGAGGAGGGAACCGTGTCTAGGGTGTCGAAATTTGCTGATGACACCAAGATTGGGGGAATGGCAAATTGTGCGGAGGGTGTGGAGAGTCTGCAGAAGGATCTAGATAGGCTGGGCGAATGGGCCAGGAAATGGCAAATGGAATTTAATGTTGGCAAGTGCGAGGTGGTCCACTTTGGCAGGAATAATGGTAGGAAGGACAATTACTTACGTGGCGAAAAACTGCAGCAGGCGACGGTGCAGAGGGACCTCAGGGTCCTTGTGCATGAGTCGCAAAAACCCAGCTTGCAGGTGCAGCAGGTGGTCAGGAAGGCGAATGGGATGCTGGCCTTCATAGCGAGGGGGATTGAATATAAAAGTAGGGAGGTCTTGCTGCAGCTGTATAGGGCTCTGGTGAGGCCGCAGCTGGAGTACTGTGTGCAGTTTTGGTCGCCGCACTTACGCAGGGATATTTTGGCCTTGGAAGGAGTGCAGAGGAGGTTTACTAGGCTGATACCGGAGTTGAGGGGGTTGAGCTATGAGGAGAGGCTGAATAAACTAGGCTTGTACTCGTTAGAGTTTAGAAGAATGAGGGGAGATCTCATTGAGACGTATAAGATGATGAATGGGATGGATAGGATAGAGGTGGAAAGACTCTTCCTGCTCAGAAAAGACAGTAGGACTAGAGGGCACAGCCTCAAGATAAAGGGGGGGCGGTTTAGAACGGAGTTGAGGAGGAACTTCTTCACTCAAAGGATGGTGAATCTCTGGAATTCTCTGCCCGTTGAAGTGGTGGAGGCTACCTCGCTAAATATATTTAAGACGCGGGTTGATGGGTTTTTGATAAGAGAGGGGATTAAGGGTTATGGGGAGAGGGCGGGAAAGTGGAACTGAGCCACGACAGATCAGCCATGATCTTATTGAATGGCGGGGCAGGCTCGAAGGGCTAGATGGCCTACTCCTGCTCCTATTTCTTATGTTCTCATGATAAAGATTTGTCTTACAAATTATATTTCCTTTTTAACATATCCGTCAATAAAGTATTTAATTGTCTGATATGAACTCCTCTGGCTGCTTTCCAGTATTGCTGCTTTCATTATTATCAAAATATTTTACATCAGTTTTAGCACAAATGTTTGAGAAAATATTCATTCAAATTACAAAATAATTGTTACACTAAAGCTAATTATTTCAAACTACCAACAAAGTTTGATCTGATTTATTATTGTCACATGTATTGGTATACATTTATAAATATTGTGACCAGCTGGGGCCCAAGCACTGAGCCCTGCGGCCCCCAACTAGTCACAGCCAGTCCGAACAAGACCCATTTATTCCCATTCTCTATTCCCCATTTGTTGATCCATGCCAGTACATTACCCCCTATTCCCTGGGCTTCAATTTTACCCACTGACCTCTTATGAGGGACATTACCAAAAGCCTTCTGAAAGTGAAAAGTTACTTGCACACTTTACAGTCGAAACATACTGTTCATAGAGAAGGAAAGGAGAATGCAGAATGTAGTGTTACAGTCACAGCGAGGGTGTAGAGAAAGATCAACTTAATTCAAGGTAAATCCATTTCAAAAGTCTGACAGCAGCAGGGAAGAAGCTGTTCTTGAGTCGGTTGGTACGTGATCTCAGGCTTTTGTATCTTTTTTCCCTAAGGAAGAAAGTGGAAGAGAGAATGTTCGGGGTGCGTGGGGTCCTTAATTACGCTGACTGCTTTGCCAGCAGGAAGTGTAGACAGAGTCAATGGATGGGAGGTTGGTCTGTGTGATGGATTGGGCTACATTCACGACTTTTGTAGTTCCTTGCGGTCTTGGGCAGAGCAGGAGCCCAGACTAAGCTGTGATACAACCAGAAAGAATGCTTTCTATGATGCATCTGTAAAAGTTGGTGAGAGTCATAGCTCACATTCCAAATTTAAAAAGGGAGAGAGAGAGAAAAGGGAGAATTATAAACCAGTGAACCTGACATCAGGAATCAGGAAAATGCTGGAGTCTATAGTAAAAGATGTGATAACAGAACATTTTGAAAAGTATTAACCGGATTGGACAAAGCCAGCATGGGATTATGAAAAGCAAATCATGCTTAATAAATTGACTGGAGTTTTCTGAGGATGTAACAGGGAGAATAGACACGGGAGAACTAGTGGATGTGGTGTATTTGGGCTTTCAGAAGGCTTTTGGTAATGTCCCTCATAAGAGGTCAGTGGGTAAAATTGAAGCCCAGGGAATAGGGGGTAATGTACTGGCATGGATCAACAAATGGGGAATAGAGAATGGGAATAAATGGGTCTTGTTCCAACTGGCTGACAGTGACTAGTGGGGGGCTGCAGGGCTCAGTGCTTGGGCCCCAGCTGGTCACAATATTTATAAATGACCTGGATGAAGAATCCAAATGTAACATTTCCAAGTTTGCTGACGACACAAACTGATTGGCATTGTGAGCTGTGAGGAGGATGCAGGGAGGCTTCAAGGTGATTTAGACAAGTTGTGAGTGGGAAAACACAGGACAGATCCCGTACCATGTGGCTAAATGTGAAATTATACACTTTGGCGTGACAAACAGAAAGGAAGAATATGATTTAAACAATGATGTATTGGGAAGTGTGGATGGACAAAGGGATGTGGGAGTCCTTGTACACCAGTGAGAGGGGAGAGGCAGGTGCAGCAAGCAATTAGAAAGTAATGTAAGTTGGTCTTCATTGTAAGGGGACTCGAGTATCGAAGCAGGAACGTCTTACTGCAGCTATGCAGGGCCTTGGTGAGACCATGCCTGGAATACTGGGCCTGGGCTGCTCCCTCAGGCTGGAGGCTCTAGAATGAGGGGTCTCCACGTCACTGAGACCATTCAGGGCTGAGTTGAGGACAAACTGACTCAGAGGGTGGTGAATCTGTGAGATTCTCCAGCGCAGAAAGCTGTGGAGACTGTCTCGATTCCCTGTCCATCCCATTTTCCTCACCTTCAGCCCTGACAAAGATCCAGAATACTATATGCATTATTATCTCCAACTGTCCTGCCACCTTTAATGATCTATGCACAGATATACCCAACTCCTTCTGCTCCTGCACCCTTTTAACAATTTTACCCTTTATTTTATAAGAACATAAGAACATAAGAAATAGGAGCAGGAGTAGGCCATCTAGCCCTTCGAGCCTGCCCCGCCATTCAATAAGATCATGGCTGATCTGTCGTGGCTCAGTTCCACTTTCCCGCCCTCTCCCCATAACCCTTAATCCCCTCTCTTATCAAGAACCCATCAACCCGCGTCTTAAAAATATTTAGCGAGGCAGCCTCCACCACTTCAACGGGCAGAGAATTCCAGAGATTCACCACCTTTACATTGTGTCTCCATGTTTTTCCCACCAAACTGCATCACCTCACATTTCACTGCATTGAACCTCACCTGAACCCTCTGTGTCCATTTCAGCTGATCTGATGATTCTCAACGGAAGTGCAGTTGATGTAGTTTATGTGGATTTTAGCAAAGTCTTTGACAAGGTTCCACATGGGAACTGATTGAGAAAGTTACCGCACTTGGGATTCAGGGAAACGTGGGGAGATGGATCAGAATCTGGTTTAATAATAAGTCACAGAGAATGTTGATAGAAAGATGTTTGAGTGACTGGAGTCCAGTGTCCAGTGACATACCTCAAGGTTCAGTGCTGGCACCCTGACTGTTTGTTGTACAGAAATGGTACATACTGGGGGGAATATTAAACAAGCCTGCAGATGGCATCAAGATTGGTCAGTTGGTTAATATTGAAGACGAAGGTTGTGGGTTAAGGACGATATTGATGGATTTGTCAGATGGGCAGAGCTGTGGCAGACGGTATTAAACCCTGATAAGTGTGAGGTGATGCACTTTGGAAGAAGCAACAAGGCAGGGGAATATTTAATGAATGACAGGACATTAGCACTGTGGGGGGTGGTGGGGGTGGTCGGGGTGGTCGGGGGGTGCAGAGGAGATTCACTCGGTGATTCCGGAGTTGAGAGGATTGGTTTATGAGGAGAGACTGAGTAGACTGGGTCTATACTCATTGGAATTCAGAAGACTGAGGGGAGATCTTATAGAAATATATAAAGTTATGAAGGGAATAGATAAGATAGAAGCAGGGAAGTTGTTTCCACTGGAGGGTGAAACTAGAACTAGGGGGCATGGCCTCAAAATAAGGGGAAGCAGATTTAGGACTGAGTTGAGTTGGAACTTCTTCACACAAAGGGTTGTGAATCTGTGGAGTTCCCTGTCCAGTTGAGGCTCCCTCACTGAATGTTTTTAAGGCAAGGATAGATAAATTTTTGAACAATAAAGGAATTAAGGGTTATGGTGAACAGGCGGCGAAGTGGAGCTGAGTCCACAAAAGATCAGCCAATGATCTTGAGGGGCCAGATGGCCGACTCCTGCTCCTGGTTCTTAAGTTCTTATGTTCTAAGCTCAGAGGGATCTTGGGGTAATTATTCACAGATCCCTCAAGATGGCAGAGCAGGTGAATAGGGTTTTAAGGAAGGATAGTTGCTTTTATCAGTCGTAGCATAGAGTATAAGAAAAGGAGGTAATGTTGGGGTTGTCCAGAGCGTTGATGAGGCCACAGCTGGAGTATAGTGTGGGGCCTGGTCACCTCACTATCGGAAGGATGTGATTGCAGTGGAGGTGGGTACAGAGGCGATTCACCAGGAAGTTTACTGGGACGGAGTGTTTGAGCTATAAAGAGAGACTGGATAGGCTGGGATTGTTTCCTTCAGAGCAGAGAAGGCTGAGGGGGAACGTGATTGAGGTGTGTAAGATTGAGGGGTATGGACAACGTGAGTAGGAAGCAGTTGGGCTGAAAATAGATAAGTCCCCTGGTCCGGATGGGATCTACCCTAGGATTCTCTGGGAGGCTAGAGAGGTGATTGCAGAGCCTCTGGCTCAGATCTTCAGGTCGTCATTGGTCTCTGGTGTAGTCCCGGAGGATTGGAGGATAGCGAATGTTGTCCCATTGTTTAAGAAGGGGAACAGAGACTTTGCCGGGAATTATAGACCGGTGAGTCTTACTTCTGTTGTGGGCAAGGTTGTAGAAAAAATTATTAGGGATAGGATTTATAGTTATTTGGAGTGTAATGAATTGATTAGAAATAGTCAGCATGGTTTTGTAGCGGGTAGGTCGTGCCTTACTAACCTTATTGAGTTTTTTGAGAAGGTGACCAAAGAGGTGGATGGGGGTAAGGCAGTTGACGTGGTATACATGGATTTTAGTAAGGCGTTCGATAAGGTTCACCATGGTAGGCTTCTGCAGAAAATGCAGATGTATGGGATTGTGGGTAATCTAGGAAGTTGGATCAGGAATTGGCTAGCAGATAGGAGACAGAGGGTGGTGGTGGATGGTAAATATTCATCATGGAGTACAGTTACGAGTGGTGTGCCTCAGGGATCTGTTTTGGGGCCACTGTTGTTTGTAATTTTTATTAATGATCTGGATGAGGGTATAGTTGGGTGGATTAGTAAATTTGCTGATGACACCAAAGTTGGAGGTGTGGTAGATTGTGAGGAAGGGTGTCATAGTCTGCAGGGAGACTTAGATAGGTTGCAGAGCTGGGCCGAGAGGTGGCGGATGGAATTTAATGCGGAGAAGTGTGAGGTAATTCACTTTGGTAGGAACAACAGATGTGTCGAGTATAGGGCTAACGGGAGGACTTTGAATAGTGTGGATGAACAGAGGGATCTAGGTGTGTGTGTACATAGATCCCTGAAAGTTGGGAATCAAGTAGATAAGGTTGTTAAGAAGGCGTACGGTGTCTTGGCGTTTATTGGTAGGGGGATTGAATTTAGGAGTCGCAGTGTAATGTTGCAACTGTACACAACTCTGGTGCGGCCGCACTTGGAGTACTGTGTGCAGTTCTGGTCCCCGCATTACAAGAAGGATGTGGAGGCGTTGGAGAGGGTGCAGAGGAGGTTTACTAGGATGTTGCCTGGTATGGTGGGGAGGTCCTATGAGGAGAGACTGAGGGATTTAGGGTTGTTTTCGTTGGAAAGAAGGCGGCTAAGAGGGGATCTTATTGAAACATATAAGATGATTAGAGGTTTAGATAGGGTGGATAGTGATAGCCTTTTTCCTCGGATGGAGAAAGCTAGCACGAGGGGGCATGGCTTTAAATTAAGGGGGGGTAGCTACAGGACGGATGTCAGGGGTAGGTTCTTTACCCAGCGGGTGGTGAGGGATTGGAATGCCCTGCCTGCTGCAGTTGTAAATGCGTCTAGTTTGGGGGCGTTTAAGAGATCTCTGGATAGGTTTATGGACGAAAAGGGATTGGTATAGGCTAGTGGGTCATTGTTTTTGTAACTGGTCGGCGCAACATCGTGGGCCGAAGGGCTTAATGTTCTATGTTCTATGTTCTGTAATGTTCTATGTTCTATGTTCCCCTTGTGGGGTCAATCACGAGGGAGCAGAGTTTTAGGGTGAGGGCCAAGAGATTCAGAGTGGATTGGAGAAAACACACGGTTTCACTCAGGGTGGTGGGAATCTGGAATGCACTGCCTGGGAAAATAGTGGAGACTTTTAAAAAGTTTTGAAAGAACAGTTGAAATATCATGACATTCGGGGATATGGGACAAGTGTTGGAAAATGGGAATAGCAGCTTCAATGGTAGTTATTGTCAGTGTAGACTCGATGGGCTGAAGGGCTTTTTCAGCTGCTGAATTGCTCCCTTGGGACTTGCTAAATACCTTTTCCTTCTTCCTCATCCAATCCTGAATTGTCCGAGACATCCAACGTTCCCTGAACTTTTTGCTCAGACACTGCTTCCTGAATCTGTAGTCTCCCCAGTTCCTGCTCGAATGCCTCCCATTGCTCTGCTAGCTGCAAGAAGCTGTTCCCAGTCAACTTTGACCAGATCCTGCTTCATTTTAATAAAATCCGCCTTCCCCCAGTCCAAAGCCACCTTTTGCAGACCATCTTCCTCCATATCCAGAACAAACTGGAATTGTACTATGTTGTGGTCGCTATTGCTAAAATGCTCCCCCTCTGCCACATTGAACTTTAGTCCAGCTTTATTCCCCAGAACCAGATCCAGCTCTGCTCCATCCTTGTTGGGCCTTCCACAGATTAATACACAAAATTCCCTGGAAACATTTCAAGAAATCCACCCCCTCTAAACCATTAACATCGTGACTATCCTAAATTCTGTTGGGAATGTGGAAATCCCCGAGTATAATTACCCGATTATTACTCTGACACACCTCTGGGAACACTCTACATATTTGCTCTTCTAGTTCCAGCCAACACTTTGGGCCTGTGACTCACCCCCAGTAACATACCTACAGCCCCCTCAGTAATGTAGCTGCCTCTTTATATTCCTAAATTCTACTCACAAAGCCTTGTTTGAAGAACCTTCCAAAATATAAGAACATAAGAAATAGGAGCAGGAGTAGGCCATCTAGCCCTTCGAGCCTGCCCCACCATTCAATAAGATCATGGCTGATCTGAAGTGGGATCAGTTCCACTTTCCCGCTTTCTCCCCATAACCCTTAATTCCCTTGTCTACCAAAAACCTATCTACCCGTGACAAATATATTCAGCGAGGCAGCCTCCACCACTTCAACGGGCAGAGAATTCCAGAGATTCACCACCCTTTGAGTGAAGAAGTTCCTCCTCAACTCCGATCTGGTGCAGATGGAGGATGAGAAAGTAGGGTCCCGAACCTGTGTCCTCTGTTTGAACAGAGGGGAGTACGATAGGATGAGAGAGGAATTGGCAGATGTAGATTGGGGGCACAGATTGGTTGGTAGGACGGCTGAGGAACAGTGGAGGATTTTTAAGGAGATCTTTTTCGGTGCTCAGCAGAAATATATTCCGATGGTAAAGAAGGAATGTAGGAGAAGGGATAACCAGCCGTGGTTATCGAAGGAAATAAAGGAGAGTATTAAATTAAAAGCTGATGCGTTTAGAGTGGCTAAAAGTAGTGGGCGAGTAGAAGATTGGGAAAGGTTTAAAAATGAACAAAGATTGACTAAGAAGTTGATAAAGAAAGGAAGGATAGACTGTGAAGCTAAACTAGCACTAAATATAAAAAAGGACAGTAAGAGTTTTTATAAATATATAAAGAGGAGGAGGCTGGCTAGAGTGAATGTTGGACCCTCAGAGGATGAGAGGGGGGATTTAGTGGTGGGAGATGAGGAAATGGCTGAGGCCTTAAATAAGTTTTTTGCCTCGGTCTTCACAGAGGAGGACACGAATAGTTTGCCAGATATTAAAGATAGAAGGATGGTAGGAGTTGAGGGCCTGAATGCGATTACTGTCACGAGCGAGGTAGTGCTTGATAGACTAGTGGGACTGACGGTGGACAAGTCCCCAGGACCAGATGGAATGCATCCCAGGGTTCTGAAGGAAATGGCAGAGGTGATAGTGGATGCCTTAGTGATTATTTATCAAAATTCGCTGGATTCCGGGGAAGTGCCGGAAGATTAGAAAATGGCTAATGTTACGCCGCTGTTTAAAAAAGGTAGCAGACAAAAGGCAGGGAATTATAGGCCAGTTAGTTTAACGTCTGTTGTTGGAAAAATGCTTGAATCCGTCATCAAAGAAGAAATAGCAAGGCACCTAGAAAAGAATGGTTTGATCGAGCAGACGCAGCACGGATTCGTTAAGGGGAAGTTGTGTTTGGTGAATTTATTGGATTTCTATGAGGATGTGACTAGTGCGGTAGACAGAGGGGAACCGGTGGATGTGGTGTTTTTAGATTTCCAAAAGGCATTTGATAAGGTGCCTCATAAAAGGTTGCTTCAGAAGGTTAGGGTGCATGGAGTTGGGGGTAAGGTGTTAGCGTGGATAGAGGATTGGTTGTCTTATAGGAGGCAGAGAGTTGGTATCAATGGGTGCTATTCTGATTGGCGGTTGGTGACTAGTGGAGTGCCGCAGGGATCGGTGCTGGGGCCTCAACTATTTACCATTTATATAGATGATCTGGAGGAGGGGGCTGAGTGTAGGGTGACGAAATTTGCTGATGACACGAAGATGAGTGGAAAAGCAAATTGCATGGAAGGCACGGAAAGTCTGCAGAGGGATCTGGATAGGCTGAGTGAGTGGGCGAGGACCTGGCAGATGGAGTACAATGTTAGCAAGTGTGAGGTTATCCACTTTGGCAGGAATAATAGCAGGAGGGATTACTATTTAAAGGGTGAAAAGCTGCAGCATGCTACGGTGCAGAGGGACCTGAGGGTCCTTGTGCATGAGTCGCAAAAACCCAGTCTGCAGGTGCAGCAGGTGGTCAAGAAGGCGAATGGGATGCTGGCCTTTATAGCGAGGGGGATAGAATATAAAAGCAGGGAGGTCTTGCTGCAACTGTACAGGGCACTGGTGAGGCCGCAGCTGGAGTACTGTGTGCAGTTTTGGTCGCCGCACTTGTTCAAGGATATTTTGGCCTTGGAGGGAGTGCAGAGGAGGTTCACTAGGCTGATACCGGAGATGAGGGGGTTGGACTATGAAGAGAGACTAAATAAACTGGGTCTGTACTCGTTGGAGTTTATAAGGATGAGGGGGAATCTTATAGAGATGTATAAGATAATGAATGGGATGGATAGGGTAGAGGTAGAGAGATTCTTCCCACTCAGAAAGGACAGCAGGACTAGAGGGCACAGCCTCAAGATAAGGGGGGGGGCGCAGTTTAGATCAGAGTTGAGGAGGAACTTCTTCACTCAAAGGGTGGTGAATCTCTGGAATTCTCTGCCCGTTGAAGTGGTGGAGGCTACCTCGCTAAATACATTTAAGTCACGGGTAGATAGGTTTTTGACAGACAAGGGAATTAAGGGTTATGGGGAGAAAGCGGGAAAGTGGAACTGATCCACTTCAGATCAGCCATGATAATATTGAATGGTGGGGCAGGCTTGAAGGGCTAGATGGCCTACTCCTGCTCCTGTTTCTTATGTTCTTATGTTCTTAAACTGCCCCCCTCTTATTTTGAGGCTGTGCCCTCTAGTTCTGGTTTCCTTTCTAAGCGGGAATAATCTCTCTACCTCTATCCATCCCCTTCATTATCTTATACGTGTCTATAAGATCCCCCCTCAGCCTTCTAAACTCCGAGTACAGACCCAGTCTATTCAATCTCTCTCCTCATAAGCTAACCCCCTCATCTCTGGTATCAGCCTGGTGAACCTTCTCTGTACTCGCTCCAAGGCCAATATATCCTTTCGCAAATAAGGGGACCAAAACTGCACACAGTACTCCAGTTGTGGCCTCACCAGTGCCCTGTACAGTTGCAGCAAGACCTCCCTGCTTTTATATTCTATCCCCCTCGCTATAAAGGCCAGCATCCCATTCACCTTCTTGATCACCTGCTGCACCTGCAGACTGGGTTTTTGTGACTCATGCACAAGGACCCCCAGGTCCCTCTGCACAGTAGCATGCTGCAGCTTTTCGCCTTTTAAATAATATTCCATCCTACTATTATTTCTACCAAAGTGGATAACCTCACATTTGCTAACATTATACTCCATCTGCCAGGTGCTCGCCCACTCCCTCAGCCTGTCCAAATCTCTCTAAAGACTTTCTGCATCCTCCACGCAATTTGCTTTTCCACTCATCTTTGTGTCATCAGCAAATTTTGTTACCCTACACTCAGCCCCCTCGTCTATGTACATGGTAAACAGTTGAGGCTCCAGCGCCGATCCACTAGTCACCAACTGCCAACCAGAAAAACATTTGATTCCAACTCTCTGCTTCCTATTAGACATCATCTCTCCTTATTGCAGAAATGGACTCTTTAATTAATAGTCTCACAGAGTCATAGAGTTTTACAGCTTGGAAACAGGCCCTTCAGCCCAACTTGTCCATGCCGCTCTTTTTCTTAAACCTCTAAGCTAATCTTGCCTTTGGTCCATATCCCTCTATACCCATCGTATCCATGTAACTGTCTAAATGCTTTTTAAAAGACAAAATTGTACCCACTTCTACTACTACCTCTGGCAGCTTGTTCCAGACACTCACCACCCTCTGTGTGAAAGAATTGCCCCTCTGGACACTTTTGTATCTTTCCCCTCTCACCTTAAACCAATGTTCTGTAGTTTTAAACTTCCCTACTTTTGGGAAAAGATATTGACTATCTCGCTGATCTGTGCCCCTCATTATTTTATAGACCTCTATAAGATCACCCCTCAGCCTCCTACGCTCCAGAGAAAAAAATCCCAGTCTATCCAGCCTCTCCTTATAACTCAATCCATCAAGTCCCGGTGGCATCCTAGTAAATCTTTTCTGCACTCTTTCTAATTTAATAATATCCATTCTATAATAGGGTGACCAGAACTGGACACAGTATTTCCAAGTGTGACCTTACCAATGTCTTGTACAACTTCAACAAGACATCCCAACTCCTGTATTCAATGTTATGACCAATGAAACCAAGCATGCTGAATGCCTTCTTCACCACTCTGTCCACCTGTGACTCCACTTTCAAGGAGCTATGAACATGTACCCCTAGATCTCTTTGTTCTGTAACTCTCCCCAACACCCTACCATTAACTGAGTAAGTCCTGCCCTGGTTCAATCTACCAAAATGCATCACCTCGCATTTATCTAAATTAAACTCTATCTGCCATTCGTCAGCCCACTGGCCCAATTGATCAAGATCCTTTGCAATTGGAGATAACTTTCTTCACTGTCCACTCTGCCACCAATCTTAGTGTCATCTGTAAACTTACTAACCATGCCGCCTATATTCTCATCCAAATCATTAATATAAATGACAAATAACAGTGGGCCCAGCACTGATCCCTGAGGCACACCGTTGGTCACAGGCCTCCAGTTTGAAAAATAACTCTCTACAACCACCCTCTGGCTTCTGTCATCGACACCAGGTGAAAGTCTAACAGGTTTATTTGGTAGCACGAGCTTTCAGAGTGTCTCTCCTTCATCAGGTGAAAGAACATAAGAACATAAGAAATAGGAGCAGGAGTAGGCCACCTAGCCCCTCGAGCCTGCCCCGCCATTCAATAAGATCATGGCTGATCTGTCGTGGCTCAGTTCCACATTCCCGCCCTCTCCCCATAACCCTTAATCCCCTCTCTTATCAAAAACCCATCAACCCGCGTCTTAAAAATATTTAGCGAGGCAGCCTCCACCACTTCAACGGGCAGAGAATTCCAGAGATTCACCACCCTTTGAGTGAAGAAGTTCTTCCTCAACTCCGTTCTAAACCGCCCCCCCTTTAACTTGAGGCTGTGCCCCCTAGTCCTACTGTCTTTTTTGAGCGGGAAGAGTCTCTCCACCTCTATCCTATCCATCCCATTCATCATCTTATATGTCTCAATGAGATCTCCCCTCATTCTTCTAAACTCTAACGAGTACAAGCCTAGTTTATTCAGCCTCTCCTCATAGCTCAACCCCCTCAACTACGGCATCAGCCTAGTAAACCTCCTCTGCACTCCCTCCAAGGCCAAAATATCCTTGCGTAAGTACGGCGCCCAAAACTGCACACAGTACTCCAGCTGCGGCCTCACCAATGCCCTATACAGCTGCAGCAAGACCTCCCTACTTTTATATTCAATTCCCCTCGCTACGAAGGCCAGCATCCCATTCGCCTTCCTGACCACCTGCTGCACCTGCAGGCTGGGTTTTTGCGACTCATGCACAAGGACCCCGAGGTCCCTCTGCACCGTCGCCTGCTGCAGTTTTTCGCCACGTAAGTAATAGTCCTTCCTACCATTCTTCCTACCAAAGTGGACCACCTCACACTTGCCAACATTAAATTCCATTTGCCATTTCCTGGCCCATTCGCCCAGCCTATCTAGATCCTTCTGCAGACTCTCCACACCCTCCGCACAATTTGCCGTTCCCCCAATCTTGGTGTCATCAGCAAATTTCGACACCCTACACTCGGTTCCCTCCTCCAGATCATCTATATAAATGGTAAATAGCTGAGGCCCCAGCACCGACCCCTGAGGCACTCCACTAGTCACCATCCGCCAATCCGAATAGCACCCATTGACCCCCACTCTCTGCCTCCTATTTGACAACCAATCCTCTATCCACGCTAACACCCTACCCCCAACTCCATGTCCCCCGACCTTCTGCAATAACCTCTTGTGAGGCACTTTGTCAAACGCCTTCTGAAAATCAAGAAAGACCACATCCACCGGCTCTCCTCTATCCACCGCCCTAGACACATCCTCATAGAACTCCAGTAAATTTGTCAGACACGACTTCCCCTTAACGAAATCGTGCTGCGTCTGCTCTGTCAAGCAATTCCCTTCAAGATGCCTCGCAATTTCCTCCTTGATGACGGATTCTAACATTTTACCTACAACAGACGTTAAACTAACCGGCCTATAATTCCCTGCCTTTTGCCTGCCACCCTTCTTAAACAACGGCGTAACGGCGAAAGCTTGTGTTACTGCGAAAGCTCATGCTACAAATAAACCTGTTGGGTTTTAACTGGTGTTGTGAGACTGTTTTACCCCAGTCCAATGCCAGCATCTCTACATTTTGCCATGAAGCCATTTAGATACCTCACCCTGAATCCCGTGAGATTTAACCTTATGCAACAACCAATAACGCTCCAGCATTTGCTTTTTTACCCCTTCCTCTGTCTGACCTAAAGATCCGATACCCCGGAATGTTGAGTTACCAGTCCCATCCTTCCCTCAACCAGGTTTCTGTGATGGCAACAATCTCACACTTCATGTGTCAATCCACAAAACACAGAGAGAGAGAGAGACAACGAGACAGAGAGACACACACAGACAGAGAGAGAGATAGATAGAGAGACAACGAGACAGAGAGACACACACAGACAGAGAGAGAGATAGATAGATAGAGAGACAACGAGACAGAGAGACACACACGGAGACAGAGACAGAGAGAGAGATAGACAGAGAGAGACACTCACAGAAAGAGACAACGAAACAGAGAGACACACACAGACACAGAGACAGAGACAGATTGCACAACAATGAAAAATGTGACAGAAATTGTTAACTTGATAAGGAATTGAACAGAGTTGGAAAATGTGATTGTAATCGTAGTGTTTCTCTGAATAGAATTGGGGAGTGGCAAAAAGCTGGATTTGTATCAGCAAATTCCTACTTACCGTCAACAAGGTTCCATTTACTGAAATATAACAGCCGGAATGTGGATCGAGAGCCCGAGGCAATGGACAGAGCTTTAAACAGATAAAAATAGAAAAGAGGAGGACATTCAGCCTCCCAGACTACACCTGTTCAGTAGTTTAATTTGCTTTGATTTATTATCACATGTTGAGTATACAGTGAAAAGTATTGTTTCTTGCACGCTATACAGACAAAGCATACTTTGTCTGAGAGGCTGAGGGATTTGGGGTTGTTTTCGTTGGAAAGAAGGCGGCTAAGAGGGGATCTTATTGAAACATATAAGATGATTAGAGGTTTAGATAGGGTGGACAGTGATAGCCTTTTTCCTCTGATGGAGAAATCTAGCACGAGGGGGCATGGCTTTAAATTAAGGGGGGGTAGTTATAGGACGGATGTCAGGGGTAGGTTCTTTACCCAGAGGGTGGTGAGGGATTGGAATGCCCTGCCTGCTGCAGTTGTAAATGTGCCTAGTTTGGGGGCGTTTAAGAGATCCGTGGATAGGTTTATGGACGAGAAGGGATTGGTTTAGGTTAGAGGGTCATTGTTTTTTAACTGGTCGGCGCAACATGGTGGGCCGAAGGGCCTGTTCTGCGCTGTAATGTTCTATGTTCTACTGTTCATAGAGAAGGAAAGGAGAGAGTGCGGAATGTAGTGTTAAGATCAGGGCTCATCTGCTGTCCCCACATCGCTTTCCCCCACTCTCCGCAAATCCCTGCATTCCCCAAATCCCACCAATCCCTGTTTGGACTATTCCTGGGGACAGAGAGAATTCAGAAAGGGTCACAACTTCCCCTCGAATCCTGCCTGAGATCCTGACCTCTTACCCTGAGACTGTGACCCCCGCCCCTGTTTCCATGAGGTGGGGGGCGTTGGAGAGGGCTGAGGATCCAGAGGAAATTCCCAATGGCTTTACACTGGCAGCACTCCCATTTCCATTAACCCCCCCGTCCCATTGCCAATAACACAACAGGGTTCCCACTGTGAAAGGTGGGCTGTCCATTGCCATAAATTAACAGATCATTAACAGGCCCCCCCCCACCAGCCCCTCACATTAGGATTCCCCACTCCCCCACCCCACAAGATCAATCACAGCTACCATTTCCTGACAAACAGGGATCCAGCAAAGAGAATCCATCAGGTTTGTACAGCATTCCCAGGAGAGATGTGCATTCCCAGGCAGGAATCCTGGCAGTGCCTAACCAGAGAGTGGGACACAAGAGGATCCGAAACAAAAGTCTCAGACACAAACAAAGACCGGAATCAGAGAGAGATCCCACTGGGCCAAAAAAACACCAGGATCAGAGAAATAGTGTGATGAGCCTGTCCAAAGTTCACCAATTGGTTCACTTGTAACGCGAACTTACCCTGAGTATTCAAATCTAGAAATAGCTGTAGTTTTCCTGATGGATCTGTAAAGATATCACTGGGTGAAGAAATAGTGAACATTGGAATCCTTTGTTTTTGTGTTTATATTGAAATCTTTCCAACTTTTTGTCAAAGATTGTCAGAGAATAGAGCAAGATACGGACAGGCTGGAAAATTGGACAGGGAAATGGCAGTTGGAATTTAATCCGGGGTAAAATAATTCATTTCCCCTGATTAATAAATGTTTTATTCTTTTACTGAAATTCACCAGCAGACTCTTGTGAATTTAGAACATAGAACATTACAGCACAAACAGGCCCTTCGGCCCACAAGTTGAGCCGATCATATCCATACCTACCAGGCCTATCTATAACCCTCAATCCCATTAAATCCCATAAACTCATCCAGAAGTCTCTTGAAAGATCCCAGCGAATTCACCTCTACCGCCACAGACGGCAGCCGATTCCACTCACCCACCACCCTCTGAGTGAAAAACTTACCCCTAACATCTCCTAATGTTTGTTCACTAACTTCTGCCATTTCTAAAACGATACAAGTTGGATCTATCAAAGCAGTCCGGGATCTGAATCCTCCAATAATCAGCCTGAACCAATGGGAGGGAGGAGTGGAACCTGTTGTAACTTCAGTGATAGAAATCCCACAGATGACACACGGCCAGTGAATGGGGTTCCTCACAAAACTGCTGACCTTTCTCCAAGTCTAACATCAGCAAATCTTCCTTATTCCTTTAACTTAATCCTTTGGTCATTGCACACTGGGTGTTAATCGACTGAATGAGACCATTTAGCCCGTTCTGTTAATGCCAGTTCATTTCAGGAACAACTCATCAACTCCCGTCCCCCTGCCTTCCCCCCGTATCCCTGCACACTGTTTCTGTTCAAATAATCATCTAACACCCTCCTGAATGCCTCCATCACACACTCAGGCGGAACATTCCAGACCGCAAACCACTCGCTGTGTGAAGAGCTTCATTCTCACATCATATTTATTTCTTCTGCAAATAATTTTAAATTTCTGCCCTCTCATTCTTGATCCTTTTCCGAGAAGGAACAGATTCTCCCTGTCTAATCTGTCCAGCCCCCTCAGGATTTTGAGCATTTCTACTGAAATCTCCTTTTAGTCTTCTTCCCTCCAAAAAGAACAGCCCCAACCTCTCCACTCTATCCTCATCACTGAAGTTTCTCATCCCTGGCACCTCTTTGGCACTCTCTCCAATGTGTTCACCTCCTGCTTGTAGTGTGGTACCCAGAACTGTACAATATTTCAGCTGAGATCCACCTTGTATTAGGGAAGGCAAGGGAAGGGCTGGCGTGGTTTACATGGACAATAGTAAAGCATCTGATATGGTCCCCCACACTGGTGCAAAAGATTCAATCTCATGGGATCAGAGATGAACTAGCTGCATGGATTCAGAACTGGCTTGGTTACAGAAAACACAGTAAAAAGTCTGACAACACCAGGTTTTAGTCCAACCTATTTATTTGATAATATACTCACAAGCTTCCGAGGGGACTGCCTCTTCGTCAGGTGAATGGAGAGTTCTGGCCTCAGACAGAGCATTTAAAGCACAGACAGTTTAGAGATTACTGATTAAAATGCGAATCCTTACACCTAACCTGCTGTTCAAGACCTGAAGTGGCTGATAATGTGAGTGGAAGGAGCACTGATCACAGTTTAAAGAGATGTGTATTGTCTCCAGACAGTACAGTAAGTGAGGTTTTGCAAACCCAGGCAAGTCACGGGGGTTACAGATAGTGCGACATGAACCCAAGATCCCTGTTGAGACCGTCCTCATGTGTGCGGAACTTGGCTATCAGTCTCTGTTCAGCGACTCTGCGCTGTCGTGTGTCGTGAAGGCCGCCTTGGAGAATGCTTACCCAAAGGTCAGAGGCTGAATGCCCGTGACCACTGAAGTGTTCGCCAACTGGAAGGGAACAGACTGTTTCGAGGCAGTCCCCTCGAAAGCTTGTGAGTATACTATCAAATAAATAGGTTGGACTAAAACCTGGTGTTGTCAGACTTTTTACTGTGTTTACGCCAGTCCAACGCCGGCATACCCACATCATGTCGGTTATAGAAGCCATGATGTGGAGATGCCAGCGTTGGACTGGGGGCTTCTTACTTGGTTATAGAAGACAGAGAGTCGTGGTGGAAGGGTGTTTTTCAGAATGGAGATCTGTAGCTAGTGGAATTCCACAGGGATCAGTGCTGGGACCTCTGTTGTTTGTAGTATATATAAATGATCTGGAGGAAAATGTGGGTAGTTTGATTAGTAAGTTTATGGATAATACTGAGATTGGCGGAGTTGCGGATAGTGATGAACATTGTTGGAGAATACAGCAGGATACGGATAGGCTGGAAAATTGGGCGGAGAAATGGCAGGTGGTCAATCCAATTCAGGTGGGAGATATAAAATAAATGTCAGAACCATCAGGATCACAGACACACAGAGAGAGCTGGGAGTCCAGGTCCACAGATCCTTAAAAGTGCCAGCGCAGGTGGAGAAGGTGGTGAAGAAAGCGTACGGCATGCTCGCTTTCACCAGCTGGGGAATCGAGTATAAGAGTTGGTAAATTATGTTACAGTTGTATAAAGTGCTGTTTAGGCCACATTTGGAATTCCAATTCTGGCCACCACATTACCCAGAAGGACATGGAGACTTTGGAGAGAGTACAGGAAAGGTTTACCAGGATGCTCCTGCTCCTATTTCTTATGTTCTTATATAAGAGAGGGGATTAAGGGTTATGGGGAGAGGGCGGGAATGTGGAACTGAGACACGACAGATCAGCCATGATCTTATTGAATGGCGGCGCAGGCTCGAAGGGCTAGATGGCCTACTCCTGCTCCTATTTCTTATGTTCTTATGTTTGCCTGGTATGGAGGGGATGAGCTGTGAGGAGAGATTGAATAAACTGGGATTGTTTTCCTGGAAAGATGGAGCTGAGGGGGTGACATGATAGAGGTTTATAAAATTATGGGGGGTATGGATTGGGTGAACAGTTGGAAGCTTTTTCCCAGGGGCTGAAATGATAATTACAAGGGGGTACAAGTTCAAGATAAGGGGAGAAAGGTTCAGTGGAGATGTGGGGGGGAGTTTTTTTACACAGAGGGTGGTGGGGGCCTGGAATGCACTGCCAGTGAGGTGGTTGAGGCAGATACGTTAGTGATTTTTAAGATTTATCTGGATAGACACAGGAACAGACAGGGAATAGAGAGAGATAGAGGTGGTTGGTCCAGATAGGACAACATGATTGGTCAGGCTCGGAGGAACTGTGCTGTATTGTTCTTTGTTCTAGTGTCCTGTATAAATTCAGCATTAATTCCTTGCTCTTGTACTCTATGCCACTATTAATAAAGTGCAGTATCCTATATGCTTTATTAACTGCTCTCTGTCTTGCCACTTTGAGTGATCCATGCACAGATACACATAAGAACATAAGAAATAGGAGCAGGAGTAGGCCATCTAGCCCTTCGAGCCTGCCCCGCCATTCAATAAGATCATGGCTGATCTGTCGTGGCTCAGTTCCACATTCCCGCCCTCTCCCCATAACCCTTAATCCCCTCGCTTATCAAAAACCCATCAACCCGCGTCTTAAAAATATTTAGCGAGGCAGCCTCCACCACTTCAACGGGCAGAGAATTCCAGAGATTCACCACCCTTTGAGTGAAGAAGTTCCTCCTCAACTCCGTTCTAAACCGCCCCCCCTTTATCTTAAGGCTGGTTCCTCTCTGCTCCTGCATCCACTTCAGAATTTTATCTCTTACTTTATGTTGTCTCTCCATGTCCTTCCCACCAAAATACATCATCTCTCACACTTCACTGCATTGTAGAATTCCTACAGTGCAGCTGGAGGCCATTCATCCCAACAAGTCTGCGCATACTCTCCCTACAGAGCATCCCACCCAGGCCCCATCAACGTAACCCATGTATTTACCCACTAATCCCCTTAATCTGCACATCTTGGAACACTAAAGGGCAATTTAGCACAGCCAATCCACCTAACCAGCACATCTTTTGGACTGTGGGACGAAACCAGAGCACCCGGAGGAAACCCATGCAGACACGGGGAGAAGGTGCAGATTCCACACAGTCAGTGACCCAAGCTGGGAATCGAGCCCGGGTCCCTGGTGCTGTGATGCAGCAGTGCTAATCACCGTGCCAGCGTGGCACCCTGGATATGTTGCATGTTCCAGGAAGCATGAGGATTTCTGGAATTCCTTCAACATCACTGACAATGGAACTGAATCCTGTGATTGCCTCTGCTGAAAATTCCCCTGATTGAAGCTCAGATGAGTGAGAAGAATGTGGAAGAGCAGGAAGTGGGTGAAAGTTGGCATTTACCCAGGGGAACAGTAACAACAACAGCCCCACAGATACGTAAACTATTCAAAAACTCAGAGCAGTCACAAACACTTCCTCATCAGCCAGCTTATAAAAACAAGCTGACTTTTCAGATCCCCATCTGTCTACAATCTCCATCTCACTCAACGAGATAGATTGAAGAGTTAATATGAAGTTTGTGATCATCACTCTGCTTCTGGTGATGGCAGCCAGTCAGATGCAGTGTACTGACGGTGAGTGACTGGGACGTACTGACCACATTACACCTGTCTCAGCAGCCAGGAGCTGTCTTCCCAGAGCGCAGTTTGTCCAGATCAGTGTAACAGTGAGATTCAGAGCAGTGATGGAGAACACACCAGAGCCACACTGTGTGTCACCCACTGAGCCCCAGTCAGTATGGGAAATGATAGCCCCCAGCCTGCTGAGTTCCCACTGAGGCATCCCTGAGCATTGAAAACCCCAGGGAATTAGTCAATTCACATTGACCAGTGTAGAGGGAGCTTTACTCTGTATCTAACCCTGTGCTGTACCTGTCCCGGGAGTGTTTGATGGGGACAGTGTAGAGGGAGCTTTACTCTGTATCTAACCCCGTGCTGTACCTGTCCTGGGAGTGTTTGATGGGGGGACAGTATAGAGGAGCTTTACTCTGTATCTAACCCTGTGCTGTACCTGTCCCGGGAGTGTTTGATGGGGACAGTGTAGAGGGAGCTTTACTCTGTATCTAACCCTGTGCTGTACCTGTCCCGGGAGTGTTTGATGGGGACAGTGTAGAGGGAGCTTTACTCTGTATCTAACCCCGTGCTGTACCTGTCCTGGGAGTGTTTGATGGGGGGACAGTGTAGAGGGAGCTTTACTCTGTATCTAACCCCGTGCTATACCTGTCCTGGGAGTGTTTGATGGGGGGACAGTATAGAGGAGCTTTACTCTGTATCTAACCCCGTGCTGTACCTGTCCTGGGAGTGTTTGATGGGGGGACAGTATAGAGGAGCTTTACTCTGTATCTAACCCTGTGCTGTATCTGTCCTGGGAGTGTTTGATGAGGACAGTGTAGAGGGAGCTTTACTCTGTATCTAACTCCGTGCTGTACCTGTCCTGGGAGTGTTTGATGAGGACAGTGTAGAGGGAGCTTTACTCTGTATCTAACTCCGTGCTGTACCTGTCCTGGGAGTGTTTGGTGGTTCTCATAGTGTTTAAGCTCTATTTTTGGTTTCTTTCTCAGCTCCTGCGCTGGAATGTGCGAATGGGGCAGGACAATGCGAGGCAGTTGGATGCACCGATGAGATCACTGAAGCTTCTGGGCAGTGTGGTGATGGATTATTGTAAGGAAATGATGTTTTTTATTGGTTTGGGGTCGTGTGTGTGTCGCTGGTCAGCTCGGCAGTTATTGTCATCCCTAATCTCCCGTCAACTAACTGCCTCTCTTGGCCTTTCAGTGGGTGGTGCAGACTCACCCACATCGCTGTGGGTCTGGAGTCACGTGTCGGCCAGACCGGATCTGGGTGGCAGATTTCCTTCCCTAAAACCATTAGTGAAACAGATGGGTTTTCCCGACAATCGACAAAGGTTTCGTTATTTATAGAATTCAAATCTCAGCAACTCCCCTGATATAATTTTATTTGAATTCATTAATTGAACATGGGCATTGCTGACAGGCCAGTATTTATTACTGTAAATTAAATCTGGATGTACGATTAGAGAATATTGCTGAAACGATGAATTAATGTATCTTGTGACTTCTAGTCTCTCCTTCACCATTTCAGCCACTTCCAAACATTAACCTTCAACCCCTAACCTCTCACCTCTTGGCTGGTTCACTGCATGCTGTTTATTCAGCCCTCCCCTTCCCCCACCGGACCCCCTTCCTGTCCCTGTGTATTGTTTCGCTGTGATAGAGAGGGGGCTGTGACATCCAGGCCCCCTCCTCACGTGTGAGTCCCTCTGGGTGGAATTGGCAAGATATTGAACCATTGGCTCATCAATAGATTCAGTGCCAGCCCCGGAGAGGCAGTGATGTGTGAACCCAGTCAGACAGCAGGGCAACAACACATCCACAACAAGACCCCAGTCTCCAACCAGCCAGACTGGGAAATTAGAGGGAAAATCTACCATCGTTACCATGACAACACCCATCCTAGTCTGCCAGAACCTGCCAACTCCCCGTCACCTCACACACCACTCGGAACAACTCTCTCAGCTTACTGTCTGAACGTAGTTTGTGTGATGAATTATTGTGAGGGGAATTACAATCATTGGGAGGTTATGCTTCAACTGTACAGGTCACTGGTGAGAGCAGAGCTGGAGTATTGTGTACAGTGTTGGGTCTCCCTACTTAAGGAAAGATTTAACTTTATTAGTAACAATTCAGAGAGGTTTAGAACATAGAAACATCGAACAGTACAACACAGTACAGGCCCTTCAGCCCTCAATGTTGTGCTGAGCTATGTCCAAACCCAAGATCAAGCTACCCCACTCCCTATCATTCTGGTGTGCTCCATGTGGCTATCCAATAACCGCTTGAAAGTTCCTAAAGTGTCTGACTCCACTATCACAGCAGGCAGTGCATTCCACACTCTAACCACTCTCTGAGTGAAGAACGTACCTCGGACATCCCTCCTATATCTCCCACCATGAACCCTATAGTTGTGCCCCCAGTAACAGCTACATCCACCCGAGGAAATAGTCTCTGAACGTCCACTCTATCAATCCCTCTCGTCATCTTATAAACCTCTATTAAGTCGCCTCTCATCCTCCTCCGCTCCAAAGAGAAAAGTCCCAGCTCCCTCAACCTTTCCTCGTAAGACCTACCCTCCAAACCAGGCAGCATCCTGGTAAATCTCCTCTGCACTCTCTCCAATGCTTCCACATCCTTCTTATAGTGAGGTGACCAGAACTGCACCCAATATTCCAAATGTGGTCTCACCAACGTCCGGTATAGTTGCAGCATAACCCCACGGCTCAAACCCCCTGTTAATAAACGCTATTAGACTTATATTTTATTTCTGTTTATTAGACTAAGAGCAGGAATGAGAGAGTTGTTTTATGAGGAAAGGTCGGAGAGGTTCTGTTTGTATCCACTGGAGTTTGGAAGAGAAAGAGACAACTTGATTAAAATCTCCAGGATCCAGTGGGGTCCCAACTTGTCCAAGCTGCCCTTTTTTAAAACCCCCTAAGCTAATCCCAATTGCTGCATTTGGCCCATATCCCTCTATACCCATCGTACCCACGTAACTGTCTAAATGCTTTTCAAAACATAAAATTGTACCCGCCTCCACTACTGCCTCTGGCAGCTTGTTCCAGACACTCATCACCCTTTGGGTGAAAAAAATTGCCCCTCTGGACACTTTTGTATCTCTCCCCTTAAACCTATGTCCTCTAGTTTTAGACGCCTCTACCTTTGGGAAAAGATATTGACTATCTAGCTGATCTGTGCCCCTCATTATTTTATAGACCTCTATAAGGTCACCACTCAGCCTCCTACACTCCAGAGAAAAATGTCCCGGGGTGGGGGAGGGTATCAACAGGGTGGATGTGGAGAGGGGAGAAGGAGACAAATGGAGAGTGAGGAATGAGGGGCTGCTGCAATGTGGGACAGGAGACCAGCTGAGTAGATGAGCGTTAGAATATAATGAGAGTTCAAAAGAAGCAATGACACAGTGGTTAGCACCCCAGCCTCACAGCACCAGCAACCCGGATTCAATACCAGCTTCGGGTCACTGTCTGTGTGGAGTCTGCACATTCTCCTCGTGTCTGCATGGGTTTCCTCCGGGTGCTCTGGTTTCCTCCCACAGTCTGAAAGATGTGCTGGTTGGGCCGTGCTAAATTCTCTCTCAGTGTAACCCAAACAGGCGGCGGAGTGTAGCGACTAGGGGAATTTCACAGTAACTTCATTGCAGTGTTAATGTAAGCCTATTTGTGACACTAATAAATAAACATTAAAACACATTGGAGAAATTCCTCAAACTAACCCCTTTTCTCTGGATTTCAGCTGTTGTCCGAAGCCCGAGGACTAGCTGAGAGCTGCGGGGAGAAGCACCCGACTGATCTGATCCATGGTTCTATCAATCTCTGTCTATCAGCAAATCACTACTGGAAATTCTGGTTCATGCCTGAATAAAAAATTTCCCAATGCTTCAATCTATTCATTGGCTTCAATGTCTGCTCCTTTCCCCATGAGACCGAGTGGAGTGGGAGGGGACGGGGCCTGCGAAAAAGGGAGAGGGGCAGGGAGGGAGTTTGAGCAGGTTTGAGGGGGCAGAGAGAGGAGGAAGGGTAGGGAAAGGGATTTGGGGACTGGTAGGGAAAGGGTAGGGGTGGGCCAGGGAGGGAGGAGTGTGGGTGGGGAAGGTGCCAGGAGGCGAAGGGGAGGACACAGAGCAAGGAAGAGGAACACCGCGCAGTCACAGACTCATAGAGGCTTACAACATGGAAACAGGCCCTTCGGCCCAACTTGTCCATTCCACCCTGTTTTTAACCCCTAAGCTAATCTCAATTGCCCACACATCCCTCTACACCAATCTTAACCATGTAACTATCCAAATGCTTTTCAAAAGATAAAATTGTACCCGCCTCTACCACTACCTCTGGCAGCTTGTTCCAGACACTCACCACCCTTGGTGTGAAACAATTGTCCCTCCCCTCTCACCTTAAACCTCTGCCCTCTAGTTCTAGACTCCCCTTTGGGAAAAGATATTGACTATCTCGCTGATCTGTGCCCCTCATTATTTTATAGACCTCTATAAGATCACCCCTCAGCCTCCTACACTCCAGAGAAAAAAGTCCCAGTCTATCCAGCCTCTCCTTATAACTCAATCCACCAAGTCCTGGTAGCATCCTAGTAAATATTTTCTGCTCTCTTTCTAGTTTAATAATATCCTTTCTATAATAGGGTGACCAGAACTGGACACAGTATTCCAAGTGTGGCCTTACCAATGTCTTTGTTCAACAAGACGTCCCAACTCCTGTATTCAATATTCTGACCAATGAAACCAAGCATGCTGAATGCCTTCTTCACCACTCTGTCCAGCTGTGACTCCACTTATTGGGTCTGATTTTACTAATGGGTAAAGTCAGGGCTGAGGCCATTAACGCAATTGGTGCCAGTGTCCACGCAGATTGCCCCTTTACCAGGACTTGGCAATGGTCACAATCAATTCACACCCAAAACGGGTGCGATGGGGATTTAAATGCATTTGTATTTAAACTGAATTAATGAACTGCCCGCCAACTCTATCATCATTTCCCCCTTTACCCCCCCTCCCCCTCCACATTCCCCAATCCGGAACCGAGCTGTAACGGACCCACTGAATAAAACTCTGAATCGGGCCCTCCAGCTGCTGAAGGGCGAGTTCCGAGCTGCCAACAGCTCCCTGACTCAGATCGATGGGGGGGGGGGTTTAGATCATTCTCTGGTTGTGTGGGGGGGGGGGGGGGGGGGGGCAGGGAGGTGGGTCAGATGTTCCTCTTGGGGGGGTGGTAGTGAGGCCACATCATTTTCTGGGGGGGAGGGGAGGAGAGAGGTTAGACCATTGTCACGGGTGGGGGAGGCCCGATCACTCGCTGCTGGGGAGGCACAGACGATCTCTGTTGGGTGGGCGGGGGGGAGGGGTGGTGCAGAAGGGTCTGCTGCCACTCTGGGGGCAATTGGTGGGGTGGATAAGGGGGTCAGTGATGTGTGTGGGTAGTGGGGGGGTGGATAAGGGGGACAGTGATGTGTGTGGGTAGTGGGGGGGTAGATAAGGGGGACAGTGATGTGTGTGGGTAGTGGGGGGGGTAGATAAGGGGGACAGTGATGTGTGTGGGTAGTGGGGGGGTGGATAAGGGGGACAGTGATGTGTGTGGGTAGTGGGGGGGGTAGATAAGGCGGACAGTGATGTGTGTGGGTAGTGGGGGGGTAGATAAGGGGGACAGTGATGTGTGTGGGTAGTGGGGGGGGTGGATAAGGGGGACAGTGATGTGTGTGGGTAGTGGGGGGTGGATAAGGGGGACAGTGATGTGTGTGGGTAGTGGGGGGGGGGTGGATAAGGGGGACAGTGATGTGTGTGGGTAGTGGGGGGGGTAGATAAGGGGGACAGTGATGTGTGTGGGTAGTGGGGGGGGTGGATAAGGGGGACAGTGATGTGTGTGGGTAGTGGGGGGTGGATAAGGGGGACAGTGATGTGTGTGGGTAGTGGGGGGGGTGGATAAGGGGGACAGTGATGTGTGTGGGTAGTGGGGGGTGGATAAGGGGGACAGTGATGTGTGTGGGTAGTGGGGGGTGGATAAGGGGGACAGTGATGTGTGTGGGTAGTGGGGGGTGGATAAGGGGGACAGTGATGTGTGCGGGTAGTGGGGGGGGTGGATCAGGGGGACAGTGATGTGTGTGGGTAGTGGGGTGGGTGGATAAGGGGGACAGTGATGTGTGTGGGTAGTGGGGGGGTGGATAAGGGGGACAGTGATGTGTGTGGGTAGTGGGGGGGTGGATAAGGGGGACAGTGATGTGTGTGGGTAGTGGGGGGGTGGATAAGGGGGACAGTGATGTGTGTGGGTAGTGGGGGGGGTGGATAAGGGGGACAGTGATGTGTGTGGGTAGTGGGGGGGGTGGATAAGGGGGACAGTGATGTGTGTGGGTAGTGGGGGGGTGGATAAGGGGGACAGTGATGTGTGTGGGTAGTGGGGGGGTGGATAAGGGGGACAGTGATGTGTGTGGGTAGTGGGGGGGGTGGATAAGGGGGACAGTGATGTGTGTGGGTAGTGGGGGGGGTGGATAAGGGGGACAGTGATGTGTGTGGGTAGTGGGGGGGTGGATAAGGGGGACAGTGATGTGTGTGGGTAGTGGGGGGGGTGGATAAGGGGGACAGTGATGTGTGTGGGTAGTGGGGGGGGTGGATAAGGGGGACAGTGATGTGTGTGGGTAGTGGGGGGGTGGATAAGGGGGACAGTGATGTGTGTGGGTAGTGGGGGGGTGGTGGATAGAACACAGAACACTACAGCACAAACAGGCCCTTCGGCCCACAAGTTGCGCTGATCACATCTATGCCTCTAACCATCGTGTCCCCCACCATTATTGCTCTCCTAATCCCCTTCTTTCCCTTCCGGGCCACAGAGCTTGTCTCCGTGCAGGCGATCTGGTCCTCATGGCCTACCCCTGGAGTGTCATCCCCTTCCACAGAATCCAAAACAATATCCATATTTTGGAGAGGGACAACCACAGGGAACCCATTCACTGACTCTCCCCCCTCGCTCACTCCCCTCCCCTCTCCCATCTGTCGCCCAGCCCTTACTATTATGGGAGACAGCCACTGGGGTACTCTCTGGTACATCACTCTTCTGATTTTTACCCTTCCTAATAGTGACCCACATATCTCCACCCCGAGGCCCCGGTGTGACTACCTGCCTATAATTTTTATCTATTAATTTCTCATTCTCCCTGACTAGACTAAGGTCATCGAACCGCAGCTCCAGTTCCCTTACACGGTCCCTCAGGAGCTGCAGTTCCAGCACCTGGCACAGATATGAACTTCTGGGAGGGAACTCGTCTCCAGGAACTCCCACATCTGATACTGAAATCAGCAAACTGGCCTCATACCTGCCATTTCCTTTATTGTTTTGGAAGAACCAAAACCACAACCTAAGAACATAAGAAATAGGAGCAGGAGTAGGCCATCTAGCCCTTCGAGCCTGCCCCGCCATTCAATAAGATCATGGCTGATCTGTTGTGGCTCAGTTCCACTTTCCCGCCCTCTCCCCATAACCCTTAATCCCCTCTCTTATCAAAAACCCATCAACCCGCTTCTTAAAAATATTTAGCGAGGCAGCCCCCACCACTTCAACCGGCAGAGAATTCCAGAGATTCACCACCCTTTGAGTGAAGAAGTTCCTCCTCAACTCTGATCTAAACTGCCCCCCTCCCTTATCTTGAGGCTGTGCCCTCTAGTCCTACTGTCCTTTCTGAGTGGGAAGAATCTCTCTACCTCTACCCTATCCATCCCTTTCATTATCTTACACGTCTCTATAAGATCCCCCCTCATCCTTCTAAACTCCAACAAGTACAGACCCAGTCTACTTAGTCTCTCTTCATAGTCCAACCCCCTCATCTGTGGTATCAGTCTAGTGAACCTCCTCTGCACTCCCTCCAAGGCCAAAATATCCTTGCGTAAGTGTGGCGACCAAAACTGCACACAGTACTCCAGCTGCAGCCTCACCAGTGCCCTATACAGCTGCAGCAAGACCTCCCTACTTTTATATTCTATCCCCCTCGCTATAAAGGCCAGCATCCCATTCGCCTTCTTGATCACCTGCTGCACCTGCAGGCTGGGTTTTTGTGACTCATGCACAAGGACCCCCAGGTCCCTCTGCACTGTAGCATGCTGCAGCTTTTCACCTTTTAAATAATAATCCCTCCTACTATTATTCCTGCCAAAGTGGATAACCTCACACTTGCTAACATTATACTCCATCTGCCAGGTCCTCGCCCACTCGCTCAGCCTATCCAGATCCCTCTGCAGACTTTCCACACCCTCCACACAATTTGTTTTTCCACTCATCTTTGTGTCATCAGCAAATTTCATCACCCTATACTCAGCCCCCTCCTCCAGATCATCTATATAAATGGTAAATAGCTGAGGCCCCAGCACCGATCCCTGCGGCACTCCACGAGTCACCAACCGCCAATCAGAATAGCACCCATTGATACCAACTCTCTGCTTCCTATTAGACAACCAATCCTCTATCCACGCTAACACCTTACCCCCAACTCCATGCCCCCTAACCTTCTGCAGCAACTTTTTAATGAGGTACAACCTGCCCTGCCTCTGCCTGTTCTCGCCGAAGCCCATTGAGCCAAAGCCCTTTCAGCCTTCATTCCGCTCCCTCTCACTCCGCTGCATAGTGCGGCCTTCCTTTTATGTCTCATCTACCCTTCCCAGCTCACCCCGCAACTTACTTCTGCTTTAAATTTAAAGCTACTCGTGAACAGAAAAAAACCGCGAAAAAATCAAAATAGACTCAATCGCTTACCGCACTGCACCAGTCACAAATAGCTCCAGGGAACAATGGACTTTAATCTGGTGTTGTGATACTGTGTCCAGTCCAACACTGACATTTCCACATCATAACTTTGACTTGTCAATCAATCTTCCCGTTCACAATACAGGGTCATTAAAGATCCTAGAAACTGCCTGAGAACCAGAGCCAAAACAAACAAAACCCCATTTAAACCATTGAAGCAGCAATAAAAGGACTGTTAGCAGCTGGCCCAGCAACACCGAAACCCATAGGGTTTGCTCACTACTGCAGAGAACATGATTTTAAAAAAGTCTTTTAAAGGTACACTCACATCACAAACTCAGCCCATATTTTCATTCAGTCTTCACAAACAAAAACACAAATAAGATATCAGGAATGTTGGTGACCCCAGGGTTCAGTGAGAGGGAGGAGCTGATGGAAATCAGGATTGGTATAAAAATGGTGGAAATTGATGGGATTGAAGGCGGATAAATCCCCAGGGGCTGATATTCTTTATCTCAGAGTACGTCAGTGGGTGGCCCAAGAAATAATGGATGTATTGGCCGTTATCTTCCAGGATTCTAGACTCTGGAACAGTCCCTGCAGATTGGAGGACAGCAAATATAACCCTGTTATTTAAAAAGGGAGGCAGTGGTCGTGGAGAAAATTCTAGAGTCGCTTATCAAAGATTTGACAGCAAAATATCTGGAAATTTAAGTTTTTTAAGTTTATTTATTATTAGAACATAGAACACTACAGCACAAACAGGCCCTTTGGCCTACAAGTTGCGCTGATCATATCCCTACCTACCAGGCCTATCTATAACCGTCAATCCCATTAAATCCTATATACTCATCCAGAAGTCTCTTAAAATACCTCAACAAGTTCACCTCCATCACCACCGACAGCAGCCGATTCCACTCACCCACCATCCTCTGAGTAAAAAACTTACCCCTAGTATCTCCTCTGTACCTGCTCCCCAGCACCTTAAACCTGTGTCTTCTCATAGTGACCATTTCCGTCCTGGGAAATAGCCTCTGAGAATCCACCCGATCTATACCTCTCAACATCTTATAAACCTCTATCAGGTCACCTCTCCAGGGAGAAGAGTCCCAGCTCCCTCAACCTATCTTCATAAGGCATGCCTCCCAATCCAGGAAACATCCCTGTAAATCTCCTCTGCACCCTCTCAATAGCTTCCACATCCTTCCTGTAGTGAGGTGACCAGAACTGAGCACAGTACTCCAACTGGGGTCTGACAAGGGTCTTATAAAGTTGCAGCATTACCTCCCGACTCCTAAACTCAATCCCTCGATTAATGAAGGCCAGTACACCATACGCCTTCTTGACCACATCCTCCACCTGCGAGGCCGATTTAAGAGTCCTGTGGACCCGGACCCCAAGATCCTTCTGATCCTCAACCCAGCTAAGAGTATGGCCTTGGTCACTCTGACATCCTGCCTGTCTTTTCTCCTGGCAATGACATAGTCGATAAGATGCCAATGCTGAGAGCGGGGGTGCATCCAGAAGGTCTTGTTACGGGTAGGCAGATGGAAGGTTGTGTTGGTGATGAGGAGGTTGTGTGCTGCACAGGTCTTCATTAAGAGTAGGCCATTACTGTTACGCTTTCCTACTCCATGCCTCCCAATGCCTCCCCGCCAAATTGCAGAGTCACACCCTACTCTTGCACTGAAATCACCAAGCAAGATCAGCTTATCAGTGCTGCTCACTGCTGATAAGAGGGCGTCTAGTTCTTTGTAGAACTTGTCTTTCATCTCATCTGGGTTGTTCATTGTGGGGACATAGGCGCTGATCAGGGTGGCTTGACTTCTGTTCTGTAGCGGAAGCTGTAATGTCATAAGCCGGTCGTTCACACCCTTGGGTAGACTAGCAAGTTTCCGAACAAGGTGACTCCTGACGGCAAATCCAACTCCAGCATCACGATGCTCATCACTGAAACGACCGCTCCAGAGAAAAGTGTATCCACCTCCAGTTTCAGTCAACTGACCTACGTTGGGAAGTCGAGTTTTGCTCAGGGCTGCAACGTCAACGTTGTATCTTGCAAGCTCTCATAGAACATAGAACATTACAGCGCAGTACAGGCCCTCTGGCCCTCAATGTTGCACCGACCAGTGGAACCAATCTAATAACCCTCTAACCTAAACTATTCCAATGTTACCCATATGCCTATCCACTGACCATTTGAACGCCCTTAAAGTTGGCGAGTCCACAACTGCTGCAGGCAGGGCATTCCACGCCCTTACTACCCTCTGAGTAAAGAACCTACCTCTGACATCCGTCCTATAATTACCACCCCTTAATTTAAAGCTACGTCCCCTTGAGTTAGCCATCACCATCCGAGGAAAAAGGCTCTCACTATCCACCCTATCCAATCCTCTGATCATCTTGTATGCCTCAATCAGGTCACCTCGTAACCTTCTTCTCTCTAATGAAAACAACCTCAAGTCCCTCAGCCTTTCCTCATAAGACCTTCCCACCATACCAGGCAACATCCTGGTAAACCTCCTCTGCACCCTTTCCAACGCCTCCACATCTTTCTTATAATGCGGCGACCAGAACTGTACGCAAGTAGGGTGGTGGAGGCAGGCACGCTGGACTTGTTTAAGGTTTACTTGGATAGGCACATGAGTGAACCAGGGATGGAGGGTTATAGGAGACTGTTTTAAAAAGCGTCAGAGCCTCAGGACGATACTGGAAATGTAATATTACATGTTAATGTTTTGTCTCTTTCAATCCGCAGGTGTGTTGGTCCACCTTGTTGTCAAACGAGGGGCATGCACACGGTGGGTCGTGTGTGAGCTGCTCTTGGAGGTTTCGAGAGTGGCCTAGTACTTCGTGTCGGTGTGTGTGCTTAATCCTGGACCAGCAGACGGGCTCCACAACAGCTCAGTGACTATCACTGCTAGCTGTGCAGATACATGGGTTTGGGCCTGTGTCTGTGGGAGTTTGCGCATTCTCCCTGTGGTTGCGTGGGTTTCCTCCGGGCGCTCCGGTTTCCTCCCACACCCCAAAGATGCGCTCTTAGGCTGATTGGTGTAACAAATTGACACTATTCTCCCCTGAATCTGGCTACATTAGGGGTACCATTCACATACACGCGGGGCAGGGTAGGTGTAGGAAAATGCTTTGTTAAGATGGCAGCGCGGGCTCATTGGGCCGAAGGGCCTGTTTCCCATGCTGGGTTGTTCTTTGTTGCAATACTCCAAGTGCGGCCGCACCAGAGTTTTGTGCTGTTGCCACATGACCTCACGGCTCCGAAATTCAATCCCTCTACCAATAAAAGCTAACACACCGTACGCCTTCTTAACAACCTTATCAACCTGGGTGCCAACTTTCAGGGAGCTATGCACATGTACCCCGAGGTCTCTCTGTTCGTCAACACTACTAAGAGTCCTTCCATTAGCCCTATATTCTGTAATCCTATTACTCTTTCCAAAGTGAATCACCTCACACTTTTCCGCATTAAACTCCATTTGCCACCTCTCGGCCCAGCTCTGCAGCTTATCTATGTCCCTCTGCAAACTGTAACATCCATCCTCACTGTCTACAACCACCGACTTTGGTGTCGTCAGCAAATTTACTAATCCATCCTTCTACACCCTCATCTAGGTCATTTATAAAAATGACAAACAGCAATGGCCCCAAAACAGATCCCTGAGGTACACCACTTGTAACTGAGTGGCAACTAACTCTCCGGCAACTAAGGCTGTTCTTCTCTCTGGTCTGTCTGCTGTAGGGTTGTCCAAAAGCGTGCGCATGTTCCAAATGCCAATGGTGAGCGGTGTCACCTTGTGTTTTATTTTGTTTGTTTGACCACAAGATGGGATCCCCGCCAGCCGTGGTAAACTGGCCAGGGTGTAGTGAAGCAGGTAATGTTTAGGGCACCTTTTCGAGCCCCTTCCTCATTCTATGGAGGTGAGCAGTGTGTTCCTGAAGAGGATTGCTCAGTCGCCCAGGGAGACACTGAGTTTCATTGCTGCTTTGGTCAGCGGAAAACGACCATTAGACCTGAGCCGCCTGTGTGCAGGTCCGTGACTACAGCTCCCAGTGTATCCACACCTGCTGCTTCGTCGCTCGTTCATCGCCACAGGACTTCAAGGGTTGAACAGGACACTGACGATGATGATCATGGTGTCAAGACTAGTGCTTGATTTGGATTAGAGTGAGGGAGAGTTGCGCCACATCAGCCTCACTCTTTCTTCCCAATTCCCATCTAGATCCAGTGGCAAGACAAGAGTCAAGCCGGCTGGAGATGGGACCAGGCGCAGTGGATGACCAGGACGTCGCCTGTGTCTTGTCCTGCTCTTTGCGTTCCACGCCGCTTACAGAGACCGCCTTCTTGACCATTGGACCTTTCACTGGTCTTGTCCCCTCAATCCGCTGGACTCTGTCTTCACAATCTGGGATAGAGATCTCCCTATCTCACCAAGGGATGAGACCTGTCGGCTCCCCTCACCTGGTTTAGCCGGCTTGTCAAGGCCGTTGCCCGGGGTGTGGCCACTGTCGCATAAAAACAGCTACAGGGAGCCACAGGTGAGAACTGAGTGCCAGGTGGGGACAAAGAGTGGACAAACTGCACTGAAAGGACACGACATATTCCTCCAGCAGAGGTACTACCCCTCCCTGACACCCCATACTCACCCGTGCAGAATGTAGTGTTACAGTCACAGCGAGGGTGTAGAGAAAGATCAACTTAATGCGAGGTAAATCCATTCAAAAGTCTGACAGCAGCAGGGAAGAAGCTGTTCTTGAGTCGGTCAGTACGTGACCTCAGACATTTATATCTTTTCCCTGATGAAAGACGGTGGAAGAGAGAATGTTCGGGGTGCGTGGGGTCCTTAATTATTTTGGCTGCTTTGCCGAGGCAGCAGGAAGTGTAGACAGAGTCAATGGATGGGAGGCTGGTTTGCGTGATGGATTGGGCTACATTCACCACCCTTTTGTAGTTCCTTGCAGTTTTGGACAGAGCAGGAACCCATACCACACTGTGAAACAACCAGAAAGAATGTTTTCTGTGGTACATCTGTCAAAGTTGGTGAGAGTCGTAGCTGACGTGCCAAATTTCCTTAGCTTTCTGAGAAAGTAGAGGCATTGGTGCACTTTCTTAACTGTAGCGTCGGCATGGGGGGACCAGGACAGGTTGTTGGTAATCTGGATACCTAAAAAGTTGAAGCTGTCGACCATTTCTACTTTGTCCCAATTGATGTAGACAGGGACATGTTCTCCTTTACATTTCCTGAAGTCGATGATCAACTTGTTGACATTGAAGGAGAGATTATTGTCGCCGCACCAACTCACCATAGAACCACAGAAAATTACAGCTCAGAAACAGGCCTTTTGGCCCTTCTTGTCTGTGCCAAACCATTTTTCTGCCTCGTCCCACTGACCTGCACTTGGACCATATCCCTCCACACCCCTCTCATCCATGAACCTGTCCAAGTTTTTATTAAATGTTAAAACTGAACCCGCGTTTACCACTTTATCCGGCAGCTCATTCCACACTCCCACCACTCTCTGCGTGAAGAAGCCCCCCCTAATATTCCCTTTAAACTTTTCTCCTTTCACCCTTAACCCATGCCCTCTGGTTTTTTTCTCCCCTAGCCTCAGTGGGAAAAGCCTGCTTGCATTCACTCTATCTATACCCATCAAAATCTTATACACCTCTATCAAATCTCCCCTCATTCTTCTACACTCCAGGGAATAAAGTCCTAACCTATTCAATCTCTCTCTGTAACTCAGTTTCTCAAGTCCCAGCAACATCCTTGTGAACCTTCTCTGCACTCTTTCAACCTTATTTACATCCTTCCTGTAACTAGGTGACCAAAACTGTACACAATACTCTAAATTCAGCCTCACCGATGCCTTATATAACCTTACCATAACACTCCAACTTTTATACTCGATACTTTGATTTATAAAGGCCAATGTACCAAAAGCACTCTTTACGACCCTATCCACCTGTGACGTCACTTTTAGGGAATTCTGTACCTGTATTTCCAGATCCCTCTGTTTAACTGCACTCTTCAGAGTCCTACCATTTACCCTGTACGTTCTACTTTGGTTTGTCCTTCCAAAGTGCAATACCTCACACTTGTCTGCGTTAAGTTCCATTTGCCATTTTTCAGCCCATTTTTCTAGTTGGTCCAAGTCGCTCTGCAAGCTTTGAAAACCTTCCTCACCGTCCACTACACCTCCAATCTTTGTATCATCAGCAAATTTGCTGATCCAATTTACCACATTATCATCCAGATCATTGATATAGATGACAAACAATAATGGACCAGATTCTCTATCTCATTCCTGTAGTCTGTGCATTGTTTGAGATCCGACTCACTACGGTAGTGTTGTCAGGAAACTTGAAAATCGAATTGAAGGGGAATTTGGCCACACAGTCATAGGTGTATAAGGAGTATAGTAGGGGGCTAAGAACACGGCCTTGTGGGGCATCGGTGTTGAGGATGACCGTGGAGGAGGCGGTGTTGCCTATCCTTACTGATTGTGGTCTGTGAGTTAGGAAGTTCAGGTTCCAGTCACAGAGGGAGGTGCCGAAGCCCAGGCCACGGAGTTTAGAGATAAGTCTCATGGGAATAATGGTGTTGAAAACTGAGCTGTAGTCAATAAATAGGAGTCTGACATAGATGTCCTTGTTATTTAGGTGTTCCAGGGTTGAGTGCAGGGCCAGGGGGATGGTGTCCACTATGGACCTGTTTCAGCAGTGGGTAAACTGTAGTGGATCCAGGCAGTCCGGGAGGATGGAATTAACCTTTCGAAGCATTTCATAATGATGGATGTCTGAGCTAGCAGCCGATAGTCATTAAGGCCACGCTGCCTGGCTTGCTGGTTATCTTCAGGAAGCAGGTGTAAATGAGCAGAGGGGAGTGTGTACTGAGAGGTGCCTGTGGTTTTGTTGCAGGCAGTGAAAGGTTGGTTCAGTGTGGGTTCAACCCTGCAGTGAGAGTGGAGTTCTAATCCATTCCAGAATGGTCACAGCGCTATTGGCTGTTTCGCTGTCCGAGGCTGCGGTTATCATGTTGTTCTGGTTGGATTTGGAGATGAGATTCAGTCCCCAATCTCACTCAGTGTCTCCTGCCAGAGATTGGAGCTACTGCCACATTTCTCATGCAGCTGATGGAAAGATCTTGTATATTCTGCCCCTTAGTGGGCAGAATCTGCATTGCAGCTCTGGGAGGCACTCTTCAGCTGAAGGGGGAAGGTGATTGAGGAGGATTTTTGTGATGACCTTCCCGTGACCTGTCACTGCTGCGGTCGGACTTGTTCCCTTCCTTCAAGATGGTCAAGATCACAGTTTCTCAGGGCTCCTGGCGTCTTGTCTTTCCAGAGGATGGCACAGTGGTTAGCACTGCTGCCTCACAGCACCAGGGACCTGGGTTCAGTTCCCTGGGTCGCTGTCTGTGTGGACTCTGCACATTCTCCCTGTGTCTGCTTGGGTTTCTCCCACAGTCTGAAAGACGTGCTGGTTAGGGTGCATTGACCCAAACAGGCACCAGACTGTGGCGACTAGAGGAATTTCACAGTAACTTCATTGCAGTGTTAATACAAGACTTATTGTGATTAATAAATAAACTTTAGGGAAATGAGGTCAGGCATTTGCACAAATTATTGTCGTGTTTTAGGGAGAATTTCATCTCCTCCTAATGCCTTGTTGTTGTTTAGTTATCGAATGGCCTTTCTGAGCCGGGTTTGGGTTGGGATTGTACTGAGATGGCGATGGGTGGCAGGTTTCAGGATGGAGTTGACAGGCAAGTTATTAACTCAGAGAGAAGATTCACTAATGAACAGAGAGTGGCGACAAATGGGTCTTTCTTGGTAAGACAGGTGGTGTGGAAGTGCTCTCTCCAGTGGGTGTTGACTGTTCCTCAGTCTTGGTGGGTACCCCTCTGTCCTGGGCTGGGGTTCTGGGTGTTTGGGGTGTAGGTGGTGTCACAGTGCTTGGCTAATTGCTGGATGGCCGGTGCCTTCTCCACTCACTCTCTGTTGTTTAGGTCACGGGGATTTTGAGAATCTCAGCAATCTGTGGAGCTGCTTCCTTGCTCCTGAGGCCTTGCACTCACGGATTCTCAACTCCTGACCTCCTGGCCGGTCTCATCGATCCCATCTCCGTATTTGCAGGTGGAACCTGTCTCCTCACAGGTGCTGGTTCCGGGGCCGCAAGGGTGGACCAGACACTGTGAACACTCGGTTCTCTGGGTCACTGGCAGTGAGGTACTGGCTGAATCAGCCCCTCTGTTATCAGGGTCTGTGAGTGTCTCAGCATTGATTTTCCGCCACTATTATTTGTGATTCTTGGCTCTTTTAAGGTGACATTAATATTGTTCAGAGGGCGGGTTAGACCGGGGTCTGTCCAGCAGTCATTGGCCAATGTAGGGAGGACTTATGTTCCCTCACTTGCACTGGGGCACGAGGCAGAGTGCGGAGCGAGCGTGTTCCCACGAGGCCTTGTAACAACATCACAACTAGGAGCAGGAGTCGGCCATTCGGCCCCTCGAGCCTGCCCCGCCATTCAATAAGATCATGGCTGATCTTTTCGTGTACACAGCTCCACTTACCCACCCACACACCATAACCCTTAATTCCTTTACTGTCCAAAAATCTGTCTATCCTTGCCTTAAAAACATTCACAACCCTTTGTGTGAAGAAGTTCCTCCTCAACTCAGTCCTAAATCTGCTCCCCCTTATTTTGAGGCTATGCCCCCTAGTTCTAGTTTCACCCTCCAGTGGAAACAACTTCCCTACTTCTATCTTATCGATTCCCTTCATAATCTTATATGTTTCTATAAGATCTCCCCTCATTCTTCTGAATTCCAATGAGTATAGCTCCAGTCTACTCAGTCTCTCCTCATAATCCAACCCTCTCAACTCCGGAATCAACCTAGTGAATCTCCTCTGCACCCCCTCCGGTGCCAGTATATCCTTTCTCAAGTAAGGAGATCAAAACTGTACACAGTAACTCCAGGTGTGGCCTCACCAGCACCTTATACAGCTACAACATAACCTCGCTGTTTTTAAACTCTATCCCTCTGGCAATGAGGGACAAAATTCCATTTGCTTCTTAATTACCTGCTGCACCTGCAAACCAACTCCTTGAGATTCCTGCACAAGGACACCCAGATCCCTCTGCACAGCAGCATGCTGCAATTTTTTACCATTTAAATAATAGTCCATTTTGCTGTGATTCCTTCCAAAATGGATGACCTCACATTTACCAACATTGTATTCCATCTGCCAGACCCTCACCCACTCACTTAGACTATCTATATCCCTTTGCAGACTTTCAGCATCTCTGCATACTTTGCTCTCTGCCCATCTTAGTGTCATCTGTGAATTTTGACACTTATAGAACATAGAACACTACAGCACAAACAGGCCCTTCGGCCCACAAGTTGTGCTGATCATATCCCTACCTACCAGGCCTATCTATAACCCTCAATCCCATTAAGTCCCATGTACTCATCCAGAAGTCTCTTAGAAGGCCCCAACGAGTTCGCCTCCACCACCACTGACGGCAGCCGATTCCACTCACCCATCACCCTCTGAGCGAAAAACTTACCCCTGACATCTCCTCTGCACCTGCTCCCCATCACCTTAAACCTGTGTCCTCTTGTGGAAGCCATTTCAGCCCTGGGAAAAAGCTTCTGAGAATCCACCCTATCAATTCCTCTCAACATCTTATAAACCTCTATCAGGTCACCCCTCATCCTTCGTCTCTCCAGGGAGAAGAGCCCTAGCTCCCTCAACCTATCTTCATAAGGCATGCCTCCCAATCCAGGCCACATCCTTGTAAATCTCCTCTGCACCCTCTCAATAGCTTCCACGTCCTTCCTGTAGCAAGGCGACCAGAACTGCGCACAGTACTCCGAGTGAGGTCTGACAAGGGTCCTACAAAGTTGCAGCATTACCTCCTGACTCCTAAACTCAATCCCTCAATTAATGAAGGCCAGTACACCATACACCTTCTTGACCACATCCTCTACCTGCAAGGCCGATTTAAGAGTCTTATGGACCCGGACCCCAAGATCCTTCTGATCCTCAACACTGCTAAGAGTCTTACCCTTGATATTGTATTCCTTCATCCCATGTGACCTGCCAAAATGGACCACTACACATTTATCTGCGTTGAAGTCCATCTGCCACTTCTCCACCCAGTCTTGCATCCTATCTATGTCTCGCTGCAACTTCTGACATCCCTCCAGACTATCCACAACACCTCCAACCTTCGTGTCATCGGCAAACTTACCAACCCATCCCTCCACTTCGTCATCCAGGTCATTTATAAAAATCACAAACAGTAAAGGTCCCAGAACAGATCCCTGGGGCACTCCACTGGTGACTGACCCCCATGCAGAAAAAGACCCATCCACAACCACTCTCTGCCTTCTGTGGGCAAGCCAGTTGGTCCCCAACTCCAAATCATTTGTATAAATCGTGAACAATTGTGGTCCCAACACTGATCCCTGAGGCACACCACTAATCACTGATCACCAACCAGAAAAACACACATTTACCCCCACTCTTTGCTTTCTGTTAGTTAACCAATCCTCTATCCATGCTAATACATTACCCGTAACACCGTGCACCTTTATCTTGTGCAGCAGTCTTTGGTGCGGCACCTTGTCAGATGCCTTCTGGAAATCCAGATACACCACATCCACAGGTTCCCCATTGTCCACTGCACATGTAATGTTCTCAAAGAATTCCACCAAATTAGTCAAACATGACCTTCCCTACGTGAATCCATGCTGCGTCTTACCAATGGGACAATTTATATCCAGACGTCTCGCTATTTGTTCCTTGATGATCGATTCAAGCATTTTCTCCACTACAGAAGTTAAGCTAACCGGCCTATAGTTACCTGCCTTTTGTCTACCTCCTTTTTTAAACAGTGGAGTCCGCTGTTTAAAAAAGGTAGCAGGCAAAAGGCAGGGAATCATAGGCTGGTTAGTTTAACTTCTGTTGTTGGAAAAATGCTAGAATCCATCATCAAAGAAGAAATAGCGAGGCACCTTGAGAAGAATGGTTTGATCGAGCAGACGCAGCACGGATTTGTTCAGCGGAAGTCGTGTCTGACAAATTTATTGGATTTCTATGAGGATGTGACTAGTGCGGTAGACAGAGGGGAACTGGTGGATGTGGTGTTTCTCGATTTCAGAAGGCATTTGATAAGGTGCCGCACAAAAGGTTGCTTCAGAAGGTTAGGGGGCATGGAGTTGGGGGTAAGGTGTTAGCGTGGATAGAGGATTGGTTGTCTAACAGGAGGCAGAGAGTTGGTATCAATGGGTGCTACTCTGATTGGCGGTTGGTGACTAGTGGAGTGCCGCAGGGATCGGTGCTGGGGCCTCAGCTATTTACTATTTATATAGATGATCTGGAGGAGGGGGCTGAGTGTAGGGTGATGAAATTTGCTGATGACACAAAGACAAGAGGAAAAGCAAATTGTGCAGAGGGTATGGAAAGTCTGCAGAGGGATCTGGATAGGCTGAGCAAGTGGGTGAGGACCTGGCAGATGGAGTACAATGTTAGCAAGTGTGAGGTTATCCGCTTTGGCAGGAATAATAGTAGGAGGGATTACTATTTAAAGGGCGAAATGCTGCAGCATGCTACGGTGCAGAGGGACCTGGGGGTCCTTGTGCATGAGTCACAAAAACCCAGTCTGCAGGTGCAGCAGGTGATCAAGAAGGCGAATGGACTGTTGGCCTTTATAGCAAGGGGGATAGAATATAAAAGCAGGGAGGTCTTGCTGCAACTGTACAGGGCACTGGTGAGGCCACAGCTGGAGTGCTGTGTGCAGTTTTGGTTGCCGCACTTGTGCAAGGATATTTTGGCCTTGGAGGGAGTGCAGAGGAGGTTCACTAGGCTGATACCGGAGATGAGGGGGTTGGACTATGAAGAGAGACTAAATAGACTGGATCTGTACTCGTTGGAGTTTAGAAGGATGAGGGGGGATCTTATAGAGACATATAAGATAATGAAGGGATGGATAGGGTAGAGATAGAGAGATCCTTCCCGCTCAGAAAGGACAGCAGGACTAGAGGGCACAGCCTCAAGATAAGGGGGCTGCAGTTCAGAACGGAGTTGAGGAGGAACTTCTTCACTCAAAGGGCGGTGAATCTCTGGAATTCTCTGCCCGTTGAAGTGGTGGAGGCTGCCTCGCTAAATATATTTAAGATGCGGGTAGATAGGTTTTTGGTAGGCAAGGGGATTAAGGGTTATGGGGAGAAAGCGGGAAAGTGGAACTGATCCACTTCAGATCAGCCATGATCTTATTGAGTGGTGGGGCAGGCTCGAAGGGCTAGATGGCCTACTCCTGCTCCTATTTCTTATGTTCTTATTTGCTGTTTTCCAATCTGCAGGAACCACCCCAGAGTCCAGTGAATTTTGGTAAATTACCACTAGTGCATTTGCTATTCCTCCCGCCATCTCTTTTAATACCCTGGGATGCATTCCATCAGGACCAGGAGACTTGTCTACTTTTAGCCCAGTTAACTTGCCCAACACTGGACAGGTTGAGTGAGTGGGTAAATCAATGGCAGAAGCAGTATAGTTTTGATAAACTTTGGAAGCAAAAACAAGGAGGCAGATTGCTACTTGAATGGCTGTAAATTGGGAGAGGGGAGTGTGCAGAGGGACCTGGGTGTCCTTGTGTACCAGTCACTGAAGGTAAGCGTGCAGGTGCAGCAGGCGGTAAAGAAGGTAAATGGTATGTTGGCCTTCATTGCGAGAGGTTTCGAGTACAGGAGCAGGGATGTGTTGTTGCAATTATACAGGGCCTTGGTGAGGCCACACCTAGAGTATTGTGTGCAGTTTTGGTCACCTTTTCTGAGGAAGGATGTTCTTGTTCTCGAGGGAGTGCAGCGAAGGTTTACCAGGCTGATTCCGGGGATGGAGAGACTGATGTATGATGAGAGATTGACCAGGTTAGGATTGTTTTCACTGGAGTCCAGGTGAATGAGGGGGGAATCTCACAGAGACTTATAAAATTCTGACAGGACTAGACAGGGTAGATGCAGGGAGGATATTCCCGATGGTGGGGAAGTTCAGGATCCGGGGTCACAGTCTGAGGATTCAGGGTAGGCCATTTAGGATGGAGGTGAGGAGACATTTCTTCACCCAAAGAGTGATGAGCCTGTGGAATTCATCATCACTGGAAGTAGTTGATGTCAAAATGTATCCAAGAGGCAGCTGGATTTTGCACTTGGGGTGAATGGGATCAAAGGTTATGGGGAGAAAGCAGGATTAGGCTATTGAGTTGTGTGATCAGCCATGATTGTAATGAATGGAGGAGAAGGCTCAAAGGGCAGGATGGCCTCCTCCTGCTCCTATCTTCTATACTTTTATGCTCTGCTTCCACTGTCCCCTCCTGCTGAGATTTTGCAGCATTTTCTCTTTTGGTTTCAGATTCCAGCATCTGCAGTAACTTGCTTTTATTTTAGGAAGATCTCGGGGTACAGGTTCATAGTGGAGAAAGTGGAGTCACAGGTGGACAGAGTGGTGAAGAAGGCATTCGGCATGCTTGGTTTCATTGGTCAGAACATTGAATACAGGAGTTGGGACGTCTTGTTGAAGTTGTACAAGACACTGGTAAGGCCACACTTGGAATACTGTGTACAGTTCTGGTCACCCTATTATAGAAAGGATATTATTAAACTAGAAAGAGTGCAGAAAAGATTTACTAGTATGCGACCGGGACTTGATGGTTTGAGTTATAAGGAGAGGCTGGATAGACAGGGACTTTTTTCTCTGGAGCGTAGGAGGCTGAGGGGTGATCTTATAGAGGTCTATAAAATAATGAGGGGCACAGATCAGCTAGATAGTCAATATCTTTTCCCAAAGCTAGGGGAGTCTAAAACTAGAGGGCATAGGTTTAAGGTGAGAGGGGGGAGATACAAAAGTGTCCAGAGGGACAATTTTTTCACACAGAGGATGGTGAGTGTCTGGAACGAGCTGCCAGAGGTAGTAGTAGAGGCGGGTACAATTTTGTCTTTTAAAAAGCGTTTAGATAGTTACATGGGTACGTTGGGTGCAGAGGGATATGGATCAAATGTGGGTAATTGGGATTATCTTAGCGATTAAAAAAAGGGGCAGCATGGAGAAGTTGGGCTGAAGGGCCTGTTTCCATGCTGTAAACCTCGGTGATTCCATGGGTCTGATTTTACCATTAGGTTTTTGGGGACGAAAATTTGGTAAAGTCGGGCGTGAAGCAAGTAGCGTGATCCTCATCTGCGTCTGTGCCAGATCCCCCTTTACCGCCATCAGGAGCGCACCTGAAACGGGTGTGACATCAATTTAAGTGTGTACACAAATATTAAAATTGACTTAATGGGCTGGACACCCAACTTTACCGGTACGTCACCCTTTACCATCACATTCACTTGTCCAGATTCAGCGTGGAACAGACATGGTTCACTAAGGTCAGATTCAGGCAGCTCCAGCCTTGCAGGAGGTAAATTCCCATCTTCTACCGGCTGTCGGGTTCAGAAGGGTGGGGGGGGAGGCAGTGTTGGAATGAGGCGGGTCAGGTCGCTCTCTGGTGGGGGGGCAGGATGAGCGGGTGGGGGCTGAGAGGGGTGTCTGCTGCCACTCTGCATCCGATCGGTGTAGGGGAAGGGGGCAGGGGGCGTGATCGGTCTGGGTAGTGTGCTGGCGGGAGGATAAGGGGGTCAGGTAATGTTGTGGGGGTGGGACAATGTCTGTGGGGGCCAGGAGGAAGCATTATAGATAAGCTGCAGAGCTGAACTGAGACGTGGCAAATGGAGTTTGATACGGAAAAGTGTGAGGTGATTCACTTTGGTAAGAGTAACAGGAGTACAGAATATAGGGCTAATGGAAGGACTCTTAGTGTTGACGAGCAGAGGGATCTCGGGGTACATGTGCATAGCTCCCTGAAAGTTGGCACCCAGGTTGATAAGGTTGTTAAGAAGGCGTACGGTGTGTTAGCTTTTATTGGTAGAGGGATTGAATTTCGGAGCCGTGAAGTCATGTTACAACTGTACAAAACTCTGGTGTGGCCGCACTTGGAGTGTTGCGTACAGTTCTGGTCGCCGCATTATAAGAAAGATGTGGAGGCATTGGAGAGGGTGCAGAGGAGTTTACCAGGATGTTGCCTGGTATGGTGGGAAGGTCTTATGAGGAAAGGCTGAGGGGCTTGAGGTTATTTTCATTGGCAAGAAGAAGGTTAAGAGGTGACCTAATTGAGGCACACAAGATGATCAGAGGGTTAGATAGGGTGGACAGTGAGAGCCTTTTACCTCGGATGGTGATGGCTAACACAAGGGGACATAGCTTTAAATTAAGGGGTGGTAATTATAGGACGAATGTCAGAGGTAGGTTCTTTACTCAGAGGGTAGTAAGGGCGTGGAATGCCCTGCCTGCAGCAGTTGTGGACTCGCCAACTTTAAGGGCGTTCAAATGGTCAGTGGATAGGCGTATGGATAACATTGGAATAGTTTAGGTTAGAGGGTCATTAGATTGGTTCCACTGGTCCGCGCAACATCGAGGGCCGAAGGGCCTGTACTGCGCTGTAATGTTCTATGTTCTATAATTTAACTGCTCCATCCCAGGCAGCATCCTGGTGCATCTCCTCCACACCCCCTCCAGTGCAGTCACATCCTTCCGGTAATGTGGTGACCCGACCTGCACACAGTATTCCAGCTGTGGCCTCACCAAAATCTTATACAACTCCATCATGACCTTTCTGCTTTTGTAATCTATACCCTGATTGATAAAGGCGAGTGTGCCATATGCCTATTAACCTGCCTTTCCGCCTTCAGAGATCTGTGGACAAACACGCCAAGGTCTCTTTGTTCTTCAGAACTTCCCAGTGTCAGATTTTTTATAGTATATTTCCTTGTCAAATTACTTCTTGTAAAATGCATCACCTCACATTTTCAGAGTTAAATTCCATCTGCCACTCATCCACCCATTTGACCATCTTGTCAATGTCTTGCTGTAACCCAAGACACTCAACCTCACTGTTAACCACCCGGCCAATCTTTGTGTCATCAGCAAATTTACCAATTCTACCCCCCACACAGTCATCAATGTCATTTATATAAATGACGAACAATAGGGGGCACGGCACGGACCCCTGTGGTACGTCACTGGTCCCTGGCCCCCGGTCACTGAAGCAGCCATCTGTACCATCCTCTGTCTCCTAGGCCAATTATGAACTCACCTCATCAGATCACCCTGTATCCCATGTGCATTTACCTTCTTAATAAGTCTCCCATGTGGGACTTTGTCAAAGGCTTTGCTGAAATCCATGTAAACTGTATCAACTGCATCTACACACTTGGATACATGCTCAAAAAATTCAATCAAATTTGTTAGGCGTGACCTCCCTCTGATAAAACCATGCTGACTATTCCTGATCAAACCTAGCCTCACCAAATGGAGATTCTCTCCTTCAGAATCTTCTCCAGTAGTTCCCCAACTACAGATGTGAGACTCACTGGTCTGTAGTTCCCTGGCTTGTCTCTACAACCTTTTTTAAATAGTGGAACCACATTAGCTGTTCTCCAGTCCCCTGGCACCTCCTCGGGGGTCAGAGAGGAATTTAAAATATGGGTCAGAGCCTCTGCAATTTCCTCCCTTGGCTCCCACAAATTTTCTGATTGGCAGTCAGTAATGAGTGGGGTTCCACAGGGATCTGTGCAAGGACCCCTATTCACAATATATATGAATGATTTGGAAGAGGGAACTGAATGTATTATCTCCAAATCTGCAGATGATACAAAGTTGGGTGAGCTGTGAGGAGGATGCAGAGATGCTTCAGTGTGATTTGGACAGGCTGAGTCTGTGGCTATCTGCATGGCAGATGCAGTATAATGTGGATAAATGTGAGGTTATCCACTTTGGTAGCAATAATAGGAAGACATTATTAATTCAATGGGTGTAAATTGAGAGAAGTGGATACTCAGCGAGACCTTGGAGTCCTCGTGCATCAGTTACTGCAAGTAAGCACACAGGTACAGCAGGCAGTGAAGAAGGCAAATGGTATGTTGGCCTTCATAGTGAGAGGATTTGAGTGTAGGGATGGGGAGGGAATGGGGGCCTGGAGGAGCAGCACTGTGGGGGTCCCAAGCTGGCCAACAAACAGGGAGACTGACAGATCGGGACCACGCGCATGCAGAGTTCCAGAACTGATGTGAACAGGCACCGGCCCCCTGGGATTTTAATGAGATTCCTGACTGGGAGGTCTGCAGTGACAGAGTGCGGAGATTCAGCTGAGAAGCTGAACTGACAAAACAGTCGGGATCTAGAACAGTTTCCCACCAATTCCGCACGTTTGGGAGAACTGCCCCCAGTGGTGGGGGAGTCCAGAACTAGGGGTGATATGAGGATAAGGGGTAAACCTTTTAGGACTGAGGTGAGGAGAAATTTCTTCACCCAGAGGGTGGGGAATGTGTGGAATTCACTCCCACAGGAAGTAGTTGAGGCCAAAACATTGTTGCTGCACTTACTGCACTGCCTTTTTAACCCTTATACGGTGGAGAAGGAATTCTGAGTAGACTTCTTATTAGTACACTAATATTTATTCACACACACAATTATTAATCATCCACCCAATCAGTACTAAATTATCTTACAGAAATACTAAAGTTCAACTCCAATACTAGACATTGACTTAACTTGGTGTGACTGGTGAGTATCCAGGCAGATATTGGCCTTTATCTGTGCGCTGCTCTCAATTGTCCTGGTCCTTTGGTCAGTCTGACACTCTGGCTCTGGTCTTCCTTCCTTCTCGGGTGTGGTGGCTCTCCTCGTGCTGGTTGTCGCTGGCAACGGTCATCGTTGTTGTAGCTCGTTTGTGAGGTCAGGGAGAGAGAAGCACACAGGTACAGCAGGCAGTGAAGAAGGCAAATGGTATGTTGGCCTTCATAGTGAGAGGATTTGAGTGTAGGGATGGGGAGGGAATGGGGGCCTGGAGGAGCAGCACTGTGGGGGTCCCAAGCTGGCCAACAAACAGGGAGACTGACAGATCGGGACCACGCGCATGCAGAGTTCCAGAGGGCATTGGTGAGGCCGCAGCTGGAGTACTGTGTGCAGTTTTGGGCGCCGCACCTGCGCAAGGATATTTTGGCCTTGGAGGGAGTGCAGAGGAGGTTTACTAGGCTGATACCGGAGTTGAGGGGGTTGAGCTATGAGGAGAGGCTGAATAAACTAGGCTTGTACTCATTAGAGTTTAGAAGAATGAGGGGAGATCTCATTGAGACGTATAAGATGATGAATGGGATGGATAGGATAGAGGTGGAAAGACTCTTCCCGCTCAAAAAAGACAGTAGGACTAGGGGGCACAGCCTCAAGATAAAGGGGGGGCGGTTCAGAACGGAGTTGAGGAGGAACTTCTTCACTCAAAGGGTGGTGAATCTCTGGAATTCTCTGCCCGTTGAAGTGGTGGAGGCTGCCTCGCTAAATATTTTTAAGAAGCGGGTTGATGGGTTTTTGATAAGAGAGGGGATTAAGGGTTATGGGGAGAGGGCGGGAATGTGGAACTGAGCCACGACAGATCAGCCATGATCTTACTGAATGGCGGGGCAGGCTCGAAGGGCCAGATGGCCTACTCCTGCTCCTATTTCTTATGTTCTTATGTAGATTCTGTTGTGCAGCACCTTTTATCCCTCCCTGGTTTTGTGTCCCTTTTGGGCGGTCTCCTGATTCTTGTCAATCGATCACAGCTTGATCACTCAGATCGATAAGAGTCCAATCAGGTGCTGCCACACCAATGTCTGAGCGTGTCCCCAACGGCCATGCCTATAGGTGCTGGAGACACGTAGGTCACACACCCCCCTCCCAAATAAGGGGTTAAGGTACCCGTGTGTGTGTTAAACACGTTTATTTGACCAGTGAGTCTTTGGGATGGCCGATTCAGTCTGTTTCTGTACTAGGCCAATTGTTCCAGCATGCTTTGCAAATCACTATCTGAAGTGGCCTGTTTGGTCTCAATGTTGTGAGATTTCAAGAAGAAATTAGATTTTGCTGTTGTGGCTACAGGGATTGAGGGATATCGGGGGGAAAGGAGGGATCAGGATGTTGTCCACTTCAACGGGCAGAGAATCTGGAATTCTCTGCCCGTTGAAGTGGTGGAGGCTGCCTCGCTAAATATATTTAAGTCGCGGGTTGATGGGTTTTTGATAAGAGAGGGAATTAAGGGTTATGGGGAGAGAGCGGGAATGTGGAACTGAGCCACGACAGATCAGCCATGATCTTATTGAATGGCGGGGCAGGCTTGAAGGGCTAGATGGCCGACTCCTGCTCCTATTTCTTATGTATTATGAATTCAATGAACAGCCATGAGCAAAATGAATGGTGGAGCAGACGCAAAGGGCCAAATAGCCTCCTCCTGCTTCTAGAACATTACAGCGCAGTACAGGCCCTTCGGCCCTCGATGTTGCGCCGACCAATCTAATGACCCTCTAACCTAAACTATTCCAATGTTATCCAAATGCCTATCCACTGACCATTTGAACGCCCTTAAAGTTGGCGAGTCCACAACTGCTGCAGGCAGGGCATTCCACACCCTTACTACCCTCTGAGTAAAGAACCTACCTCTGACATCCATCCTATAATGACCACCCCTTAATTTAAAGCTATGTCCCCTCGTGTTAGCCATCACCACCTGAGGAAAAAGGCTCTCACTGTCCACCCTATCTAACCCTCTGATCATCTTGTATGCCTCTAGTTTCTATGATGTTTATATCTTGGGAAAGATAAAGAATGATAAGGAAGAGAGAAATATACAAAAAGATATTGGAGAGAGGTTGGGAGCTGTGCGGACTTGTGGCCCTCTAGGGTCTCCTGAAGAGAATGGTCTGTGCTGGGATCCAACTGGGAAAGAGTGAAGTGAGGAGGTCCACCTCAGAGCGTCTGCTTGTCCCAGGGATCTCGTTAAAACATAAGCTTCCATCATCAGAGAGAGAGAGCGCAAGAAAAGCCCTGTGGAAATATCATCTACAGTAACACCGGGTTATACTTTGCAGTAATATTACCAAATATTATTATTGATTATACATCTATAGGAACTATTACTTAAATGACTATTTACTTGCAAGTCTAACCGAGAATCTATAATGACCTGTATAACTAATTGTTAACTTTGCAAATTTAATCCTGAGTGGTTAAGTTTTCTTTTCTTGTATTAATAAATGTTTTAATTTAATAATCTCCAAAAATGATATTGGAATTTGTGACTCATGACTTTAGTTTACATAAATTCACAACAAAATGCACATCGAGAATTGGAGTTTAATTCAGACAATGTGAGATGATGCATTTTAGAGGATCAAATTTAGGTGTGAATTATACTGTAAATGGCAGAACCCTTCAGAACATTAACTTACAGAGGGATCTGGGCATGCAGATCCACAGTTCCCTATAAGCAACAGAACAGGTGGTCAAGGTGATTAAGGCATACGGCATGCTTAGCTTCATCAGCCAGGCCATTGAGTACACCAGTTGGGAAATCATGTTGCAGCCAAATAAAACCTGGGTTAGGCTGCATTTGGAGTATTGTGCGCAGTTTTGGTCACCACACTAACAAGAGGATGTGGAAGCTTTGGAGAGAGTATAAAGAAGGTTCACCAGGATGTTGCCTGGTCTCGTGGGTGTTGAATATGAGAGGTTGGATAAACTGGGATTATTTTCACTGGAAAGACGGAGGCTGAGGGGCGACCTGATAGAGGTCTGCAGAATTCTGAGACACAGACAGGGTGGATAGTCAGAACTTTTTCCCAGGGTGGACGTGTCCATTACAAGGGGGCACAGGTTCAAGGTGAGAGCGGGAAAGTTTAAGGGAGATGTGCAGGGGAGGTTTTTCATGCAGAGAGTGGTGAGTGCTTGGAACGCGCTGCAACATTCAAAACATATTTTGATAGACACATGAACAGGAGATGAACAGAGGATATATATTGGCACAGGCATGGTGGACTGAAGGGCCTGTTCCTGTGCTGTACTGTTCTTTTCTCTTTGAAATAGTTGTGACAGGTTGTCCAAGTTTCCCTCTAACAGTCTCCTGCTAATCTCCTAAACTGGCCAATACGTTACCATCCAAATCCACATCCATAAATAAACAGAAACATTAAACTAAGGCACACACTGTAGCAGGAGTGGAGATATTTCACCAAGAATCACACACGCAGTAAGGTCACATCATTCTTTTATTATATTCTTTGACTGAAAGACACCCTACTCAGGGTCAAAGGTGAGAGAGAGAGCCTGGGGTTGAAGGTCAGAGAGCAACCTTGATGCTGACCCACCACAGTAGGAATTTCACAACATCTCACTCAACACCAACCACACCAATGGTCACCACATCAACTGGACATCCATCATGGTGACAATTCACCACAACTGGAACACTGGTGAGGTTCAGGGTACATCTCTCTCCAGGAATGAGGGATACAGGGGGTACAGCTGCTTCCCAAGTTGTTTGGGGGGGGTGGGGGGGGCACACAGCTCCCATCCAGAGTGGGCTACGCCGGCTCTCTATGAGAAATGTGGGACATTGCCCTCATTAAAATAAACATCAGATTAAACCCAGTCCTGGGGAAAGACAACCTGGGGTCAAACATTGACCCTTGCCCTTCTCACCTTAGGGTCAACCTAATGGAAAGACCCTGAAGGAGTTCAGTGCAAGTGTCAATGGAGGAAACCCTCAGATAAAGTACGGGGGCTGGGCCAGGAGGATAGTGATAGGAGCTTCCTGATTAACGAAGGGGTGAAAGGATATCTGGGGGTGGGGGGGGTGGTGTGAAAGGTTATTGGGAATGTAGGGTTGGGGTTACAATCAGCCGTGATCATAGAGAATTAGGCCAACTGGCTGGAGGGCCTGAGTGGTCCACTCCCTTTAGGTACATTCACATGGTCCAATCAGGATTGAAGCTGTGATAGGGATAAAAATCTGGACCAGGATCTGAACTCCAGACTCAGATTGGTGCTGTATGTACACCCGTGACAGACAGATTATCCAGCAGGGAAGAGGCATTAAATAATTAGAGCACTAACCAGCGAGATAATGTCATCAACCAGTGGGATAACTCCGCTAACCGGCAGGGTAACTCCGCTAACCGGTGCTCTTGTCTCTGAATCTACCCAAAGTCTATATTTCCCAGTATTTACTACAGGCTGTGATTGGGTGGAATTTGCCAAGTCTGAGTGCAGTATCTGTGCATCCCAGAGTGATTCCTGCCTCGGGGACTCTCCCTAACAGCACTGGGGCTGCACCTACACCTGGAGAACTCTCGTCTGCATTGAAGGCGGCAGCTCAGCACCACCTTGTGAAGGACAATTGGGGATGGACAGTAATTGCTGGCCTAGCCAGCGACACCACATCCCATAAATGAACAATAAAGAATGCTGGAACTTTACTCAGACATTGAAAGATACTTCCACAATGAGACTCCCTCGCATTCTCCTTCCTGTTTGAGAAGGGCCCCATCCCCAATAACAATTTTGGAGACCCCCCCCAGCTGTCAGCTATTTGATCCAGTAACCTCAGGAACCCTCCCACTGCCCTTAATGGGAGGCAATGGGGGCAGGGGTCAGTGTTTCGAGGTGTGGACCAGGGAGTTTCAGGGCTACGTTAGGGGGTCAGGGGTCAGGGAGCGGAGTTCAGAGGCTGAACTGTTCTACAGAAACACATGCTTCTGCCTCTCAAAAATAATTTATCAGCAAAGGAATGCATGCAATGTCCACCGTCTCCACCACAAACTCTCACACAGCAAGATCCCACATTAGACAAACCAGAGTCTTTAACATCAATTTGTGCTTCTTTAATATTAATCCTATCTCCCTGACCTTTCAATACATTCTGCAGAATATGGTTAGGTACGGGTCCCAACAGAAACTGGAAAACCCTGGTGCCCAACACACACTGACTCTCACTGGGGTACGTTTCCCACACACACTGACTCTCACTGGGGTATGGGTCCCACACACACTGACTCTCACTGGGGTACGTTTCCCACACACACTGACTCTCACTGGGGTACGGCTCCCACACACACTGACTCTCACTGGGGTATGGGTCCCACACACACTGACTCTCACTGGGGTACGGCTCCCACTCACACTGACTCTCACTGGGGTACGGGGCCCACACACACTGACTCTCACTGGGGTACGGCTCCCACACACACTGACTCTCGCTGGGGTACGGCTCCCACACACGCTGACTCTCACTGGGGTACAGGTCCCAACACACACTGACTCTCACTGGGGTACAGGTCCCAACACACACTGACTCTCACTGGGGTACGGCTCCCACACACACTGACTCTCACTGGGGTACAGGTCCCAACACACACTGACTCTCACCAGGGTACGGCTCCCACACACACTGACTCTCGCTGGGGTATGGCTCCCACACACGCTGACTCTCACTGGGGTACAGGTACCAACACACACTGACTCTCACTGGGGTACAGGTCCCAACACACACTGACTCTCACTGGGGTACGGCTCCCACACACACTGACTCTCACTGGGGTACGGGTCCCACACACACTGACTCTCACTAGGGTACGGCTCCCACACACACTGACTCTCACTGGGGTACGGGTCCCACACACACTGACTCTCACTGGGGTACGGGTCCCACACACACTGACTCTCACTGGGGTACGGCTCCCACACACACTGACCCTCACTGGAGTACGGGTCCCACACACACTGACTCTCGCTGGGGTACGGGTCCCACACACACTGACTCTCACCAGGGTACGGGTCCCACACACACTGACTCTCGCTGGGGTACGGCTCCCACACACACTGACTCTCACTGGGGTACGGCTCCCACACACACTGACTCTCACGGGGTACGGGTCCCACACACACTGACTCTCACTGGGGTACGGCTCCCACACACACTGACTCTCACGGGGTACGGGTCCCACACACACTGACTCTCACTGGGGTACGGCTCACACACACACTGACTCTCACTGGGGTACGGGTCCCACACACACTGACTCTCACTGGGGTACGGCTCCCACACACACTGACTCTCACTGGGGTACGGGTCCCACACACACTGACTCTCACTGGGGTACGGCTCCCACACACACTGACTCTCACTGGGGTACGGGTCCCACACACACTGACTCTCACTGGGGTACGGGTCCCACACACACTGACTCTCACTGGGGTACGGGTCCCACACACACTGACCCTCACTGGGGTACGGCTCCCACACACACTGACTCTCACTGGGGTACGGGTCCCACACACACTGACTCTCACTGGGGTACGGGTCCCCACACACACTGACTCTCACTGGGGTACGGGTCCCCACACACACTGACTCTCACTGGGGTACGGCTCCCACACACACTGACTCTCACTGGGGTACGGGTCCCACACACACTGACTCTCATTGGGGTACGGGTCCCACACACACTGACTCTCAGTTGCACTGGTCCCAGTTCAGTCGCCGTGGAGACGGGGCAAAGGGTTTGATTGGTCTATTTCCCATTTGAAAGCTGGAATATTCTGTCCAATCCTGACGATTGTGAGGCTGGATTAATCCTCTTCGGCCCCTTTGTCCAGTCTCGGTGGTGAGTGACCCATCTCTCTGGACAATGGGAGCACTGGACTCTCCATGGTGACCTCTGACACTCCATGGTGACCTCTGACCTTGGGCCTTGGTTGGACGTTGCTTCTCTCTTGTACTTACAACATTAACACAAACCCAAAAGCACTGCTTATCCTTGACTGGACAGAATTGCACAGAAAGTAAATAGCTTCCATTGACCCTCACACAGAGTTCCAGAACATTCCTTCACTGCAGGTAACGGTAAATCTTGAAGCAGTGATTGCCCGAATCTGCTACAGCCACATGTCCATCTGAGGTCAATGCCAACCCCTGGGGTCCATACAGAGGGTCAGCAGACGTGTTAATGTAGGAGAGGAATGATCCAGCACTGTCAAACACCTAGAGAGACAGAGAGGGCGACACAGAGAGAGAGAGAGGGCGACACAGAGAGACAGGGAGAGGGCGACACAGAGAGACAGGGAGAGGGCGACACAGAGAGACAGGGAGAGGGCGACACAGAGAGACAGGGAGAGGGCGACACAGAGAGACAGGGAGAGGGCGACACAGAGAGACAGGGAGAGGGCGACACAGAGAGACAGGGAGAGGGCGACACAGAGAGACAGGGAGAGGGCGACACAGAGAGACAGGGAGAGGGCGACACAGAGAGACAGGGAGAGGGCGACACAGAGAGACAGGGAGAGGGCGACACAGAGAGACAGGGAGAGGGCGACACAGAGAGACAGGGAGAGGGCGACACAGAGAGACAGGGAGAGGGCGACACAGAGAGACAGGGAGAGGGCGACACAGAGAGACAGGGAGAGGGCGACACAGAGAGACAGGGAGAGGGCGACACAGAGAGACAGGGAGAGGGCGACACAGAGAGACAGGGAGAGGGCGACACAGAGAGACAGGGAGAGGGCGACACAGAGAGACAGGGAGAGGGCGACACAGAGAGACAGGGAGAGGGCGACACAGAGAGACAGGGAGAGGGCGACACAGAGAGACAGGGAGAGGGCGACACAGAGAGACAGGGAGAGGGCGACACAGAGAGACAGGGAGAGGGCGACACAGAGAGACAGGGAGAGGGCGACACAGAGAGACAGGGAGAGGGCGACACAGAGAGACAGGGAGAGGGCGACACAGAGAGACAGGGAGAGGGCGACACAGAGAGACAGGGAGAGGGCGACACAGAGAGACAGGGAGAGGGCGACACAGAGAGACAGGGAGAGGGCGACACAGAGAGACAGGGAGAGGGCGACACAGAGAGACAGGGAGAGGGCGACACAGAGAGACAGGGAGAGGGCGACACAGAGAGACAGGGAGAGGGCGACACAGAGAGACAGGGAGAGGGCGACACAGAGAGACAGGGAGAGGGCGACACAGAGAGACAGGGAGAGGGCGACACAGAGAGACAGGGAGAGGGCGACACAGAGAGACAGGGAGAGGGCGACACAGAGAGACAGGGAGAGGGCGACACAGAGAGACAGGGAGAGGGCGACACAGAGAGACAGGGAGAGGGCGACACAGAGAGACAGGGAGAGGGCGACACAGAGAGACAGGGAGAGGGCGACACAGAGAGACAGGGAGAGGGCGACACAGAGAGACAGGGAGAGGGCGACACAGAGAGACAGGGAGAGGGCGACACAGAGAGACAGGGAGAGGGCGACACAGAGAGACAGGGAGAGGGCGACACAGAGAGACAGGGAGAGGGCGACACAGAGAGACAGGGAGAGGGCGACACAGAGAGACAGGGAGAGGGCGACACAGAGAGACAGGGAGAGGGCGACACAGAGAGACAGGGAGAGGGCGACACAGAGAGACAGGGAGAGGGCGACACAGAGAGACAGGGAGAGGGCGACACAGAGAGACAGGGAGAGGGCGACACAGAGAGACAGGGAGAGGGCGACACAGAGAGACAGGGAGAGGGCGACACAGAGAGACAGGGAGAGGGCGACACAGAGAGACAGGGAGAGGGACAGAGACAGCGACAGAGAGAGAGGCAGTGACAGAGAGAGAGATAGACAGAGAGAGTCATAGTCATACAGGTTTACAACATGGAAACAGGCCCTTCGGCCCAACTTGTCAATACTGCCCCCTTTATATTTTTAATCCCCAAGTGGATCCCAATTGCCTGCATTTGGCCCATATCCCTCTATTCCCATCGTACCCATGTAACTATCTAGATGTTTTTAAAAAAGACAAAATTGTACCTACCTCAACCGCTACCTCTAGCAGCTCATTCCAGACACTCACCACCCTCTGTGTGAAAAAGATGCCCCTCTGGACACTTTTGTATCTCTCCCCTCTCGCTTTAAACCTATGTCCTCTAGTTTTAGACTCCCCTACCTTTAGAACATAGAATATTACAGCGCAGTACAGGCCCTCGATGTTGTGCCGACCTGTGAAACCAATCTAAAGCCCATCTAACTTACACTATTCCAATATCATCCATATGTTTATCCAATGGCCATTTAAATGCCCTTAATGTTGGTGAGTCCACAACTGCTGCAGGCAGGGCATTCCACACCTTACTACCCTCTGAGTAAAGAACCTACCTCTGACATCTGTCCCAAATCTATCGCCCCTCAATTTAAAGATATGTCCCCTCGTGCTAGCCATCTCCATCCAAAGAAAAAGGTTCACACTATCCACCCTATCTAATCCTCTGATCATCTTGTATGCCTCTATTAAGTCACCTCTTAACCACCTTCTCTCTAACGAAAACAGCCTCAAGTCCCTCAGCCTTTCCTCATAAGACCTTCCCACCATACCAGGCAACATCCTGGTAAATCTCCTCTGCACCCTTTCCAATGCCTCCACATCTTTCTTATAATGCGGCGACCAGAACTGTACGCAATACTCCAAGTGCGGCCGCACCAGAGTTTTGTACAGTTGTAATGGTAGGAAGGACTATTACTTACGTGGCGAAAAACTGCAGCAGGCGACGGTGCAGAGGGACCTCGGGGTCCTTGTGCATGAGTCGCAAAAACCCAGCGTGCAGGTGCAGCAGGTGGTCAGGAAGGCGAATGGGATGCTGGCCTTCATAGCGAGGGGGATTGAATATAAAAGTAGGGAGGTCTTGCTGCAGCTGTATAGGGCATTGGTGAGGCCGCAGCTGGAGTACTGTGTGCAGTTTTGGGCGCCGCACCTGCGCAAGGATATTTTGGCCTTGGAGGGAGTGCAGAGGAGGTTTACTAGGCTGATACCGGAGTTGAGGGGGTTGAGCTATGAGGAGAGGCTGAATAAACTAGGCTTGTACTCGTTAGAGTTTAGAAGAATGAGGGGAGATCTCATTGAGACGTATAAGATGATGAATGGGATGGATAGGATAGAGGTGGAAAGACTCTTCCCGCTCAAAAAAGACAGTAGGACTAGGGGGCACAGCCTCAAGATAAAGGGGGGGCGGTTCAGAACGGAGTTGAGGAGGAACTTCTTCACTCAAAGGGTGGTGAATCTCTGGAATTCTCTGCCCGTTGAAGTGGTGGAGGCTGCCTCGCTAAATATTTTTAAGAAGCGGGTTGATGGGTTTTTGATAAGAGAAGGGATTAAGGGTTATGGGGAGAGGGCGGGAAAGTGGAACTGAGCCACGACAGATCAGCCATGATCTTATTGAATGGCGGGGCAGGCTCGAAGGGCCAGATGGCCTACTTCTGCTCCTATTTCTTATGTTCTTATGTTCTTATGTTCTTATGTAACATGACCTCACGGCTCCGAAATTCAATCCCCTCTACCAATAAAAGTTGACACGCTGTACGCCTTCTTAACAACCTTATCGACCTGGGTGCCAACTTTCAGGGAGCTATGCACATGTACACCGAGATCTCTCTGCTCATCAACACTACCAAGTAACTTTCCATTAGCCCAGTACTCTGTATTCCTGTTACTCCTTCCAAAGTGAATCACCTCACACTTTTCCACATTAAACTCCATTTGCCACCTCTCAGCCCAGCTCTGCAGCTTATCTATGTCCCTCTGTAACCTGCAACATCCTTCCGCACTGTCCACAACTCCACCAACTTTAGTGTCATCCACAAATTTACTAACCCATCCTTCTACACCCTCATCCAGGTCATTTATAAAGATGGGAATATCTTTGGGAAAAGGTATTGACTATCTAGCTGACCTGTGCCCCTCATTATTTTATAGACCTCTATAAGATCACCCCTCAGCCTCCTACGTGCCAGAGAAAAAAGTCCCAGTCTATCCAGCCTCTCCTTATAACTCAATCCATCAAGTCCCAGTAGCATCCTAGTAAATCTTTTCTGCACTCTTTCTAGTTTAATAATACTTTTCTATAATAGGGTGACCAGATCTGTACACAGTATTCCAAGTGTGGCCTTACCAATGTCTTGTACAACTTCAACAAGACATCCCAACTCCTGTATTCAATGTTCTGACCAATGAAACCAAGCATGCTGAATGCCTCCTTCACCACTCTGTCCACCTGTGACTCCACTTCCAAGGAGCTATGAATATGTACCTCTGGATCTCTTTGTTCTGTAACTCTCCCCAGTGCCCTACCATTAACTGAGTAAGTCCTGCCCTGGTTCAATCGACCAAAATGCATCACCTCGCATTTGTCTAAATTAAACTCTATCTGCCATTCGTCAGCCCACTGGCTCAATTGATCAAGGTCCTACTGCAATCCTAGATCACCTTTTTCACTGTCCACTCTGCCAGCAATCTTGGTGTCATCTGCAAACTTACTAACCATGCCCCCTATTGTTCTCACCCAAATCATTAATATAAATGATAAATAACAGTGGGCCCAGCACTGATCCCTGAGGCACACCGCTGGTCACAGGCCTCCAGTTTGAAAAACAACCCTCTACAACCACCCTCTGGTTTCTGTCAAGAAGCCAATTTTGTATCCATTTAGATACCTCACCCTGGATCCCGTGAGATTTAACCTGATGCAACAACCTACCATGCGGTACCTTGTCAAAGGCCTTGCTAAAGTCCATGTAGATAACATCAACTGCACTGCCCTCATCTACCTTCTTAGTTACCTCTTCAAAAAATTCAGAGGGTCAGAGAGAGAGGGTGAGACAGGCCAAGGGAGGATCAGAGACTAAGGAGATGATTCTGACAGCATCACAGCGCGCTGGGAGACATCAGGGGAAATTGGTGTCGCGGGCTCCCCACTGAGCGCCACCTTCTCAGCGCATCTACAGTCACCGGATTTCTGACGCGATCAGCTCTGCACCACAGATCAGCAGAGAAATGATTATAATGTTCATTTCCATCTGATCAGCAAGCCAGGATGGAAATCTCTGTATCCACGAGCATCTCCCCCCCACCCCCTCTCCCATCCCTCCCACCCCTCCTTCTCACCACACCCCTGCCCATCTCTCCCTCCCCACCAGGAGCGTCTCATTCCAGCGGGGTTTACACGGCACCCCCAGCAGCCGATCCCACTGGAGTGGAGGGGGGACAATCGAGGCTCCCCCAGAGGGTCGGGCGCTGGGAGGCCCTGGCACTGCCCACCAGGCACAGGGCAGTGACAAGGGGGCGATGCCTAATGGGGGGGCCTGATGGTGGGGGAGGGCACTTCATTAGCCACTCTGCATTCGGGCTGAGTTAGAGGGAGGGGCCAGCAATGGGGTCTGGGCACAGGGGTGGAGGGGCTGCGGTGGAGGGGTTTGGGGCTCAGAACCCTGCCATTGACCCTCTAATCCACATTCATGTTTGTCCTACCAAAATGAATCACCTCACACTTATTAGGGTTAAACTCCATTTGCCACTTTTCAGCCCAGCTCTGCATCCTATCAATGTCTCTTTGCAGCCTACAAGACCCCTCCACCTCATCCACTACTCCACCAATCTTGGTGTCATCAGCAAATTTACTGACCCACCCTTCAGCCCCTCTTCCAAGTCATTGATAAAAATCACAAATAGCAGAGAACCCAGCACTGATCCCTGTGGTACACCGCTGGTAACTGGCCTCCAGCCTGAAAATTTTCCCTCCACCACCACCCTCTGTCTTCTATGAGAGCCAGTTACTTATCCAATCGGCCAAATTTCCTTCAATCCCACACCTCCTTACTTTCTTCATGAGCCTACCATGGGAAACTTACCAAACGCCTTACTAAAATCCATGTATACGACATCAACTGCTCTACCTTCATCTACACACTTAGTTACCTCCTCAAAGAATTCAATCAAATTTGTGAGGCAGGATTTACCCCTCATGAATCGTGTTAACTATCCCAGATTAAGCTGCATCTTTCCAAATGGTCATAAATCCTATCCCTCAGGACTCTTTCCCTTTCCGATCACTGAAGTAAGACTAACTGGCCTATAATTACCAGGGTCATTCCTATTTCCTTTCTTGAAGAAAGGAACAACATTCGCCACTCTCCAATCCTCTGGCACAAACTCTGTGGACAGTGAGGACCCAAAGATCAAAACCAAAGGCTCTGCAATCTCATCCCTTGCCTCCCGAAGAATCCTAGGATATATCCCATCTGGCCCAGGGGACTTATCAACCCGCAGGTTTTTCAAAATTGCTAACATATTTTCCCTCAGAACATCTACCTCCTCCAGGCTATCAGCCTGTATCACACACTCATCCTCAAAAACATGGCCCCTCTCCTTGGTGAACACCATCAGACTCACTGTGGACTATTCTCCAGAATCAGTTACATACTTAGACACATACGTCTCCATTAAGGACGGTCACCTCAGCACCTCACTGTACTGCAAGCCCACGGATAACCTCATGATGCTCCACTTCTCCAGCTTCCATCCTAAACACGTTAAAGGAGCCATCCCCTACGGACAAGCTCTCCGTATACACAGGATCTGCTCAGATGAGGAGGATCGCAACAGACAACTCCAGACGCTGAAAGATGTCCTCATAAGAACAGGTTATGGTACTCGACTCATCGATCGACAGTTCTGACGCGCCACAGTGAAAAACTGCACCAACCTCCTCAGAAGACAAACACAGGACACAGAGGACAGAGTATCCTTCATCGTCCAGTACTTCCCCGGAGCGGAAAAGCTACGACATCTTCTCCGGAGTCTTCAACATATCATTGATGAAGGCAAACATCTCGCCAGGGCCATCCCCACACCCCCACTTCTTGCCTTCAGACAATCGCACAACCTCAAACAGACCATTGCTCGCAGCAAACTACCCAGCCTTCAGGAGAACAGTGACCACAACACCACACAACCCTGCCACAGCAACCTCTGCAAGACATGCCGGATCATCGACACGGATACCATCATCTCACATGAGAATACCATCCATCAGGTACACGGTACATACTTTTGCAATTTGGCCAACATTGTCTACCTGATACGCTGCAGGAAAGGATGTCCCGAAGCATGGTACATTGGGGAGGCCGTGCAGACGTTACTACAACGGATGAATGAACACTTCTCGACAATCACCAGGCAAGACTGTTCTCTTCCTGTTGGCGAACACTTCAGCGGTCACAGGCGCTCAGCCTCTGATCTTCGGGTAAGCATTCTCCAAGGCAGTCTTCACGACACACGACAGCACAGAGTCGTTGAGCAGAGACTGATAGCCAAGTTCTCCACGCATGAGGACGGCCTCAACCAGGATCTTGGGTTCATGTCGCACTATCTGTAACCCCCACGACTTGCCTGAACTTGTAAAATCTGACTAACTGTCCTGTCTGTGGACAATACACATCTCTTTAACCTGTGCTTAACCCTCTCTCCACACACACATTGTCTGTACCTTTAAGACTTGATTTGTTGTAAAGACTCACATTCCAACCATTATTCTGTAAATTGAGTTTGTGAACAGATCTCCCACTCACCTGACGAAAGAGCAGCCAGTTCCGAAAGCTAGTGGATTTTGCTACCAAATAAACCTATTGGACTTTAACCTGGTTTGTGAGACTTCTTACTGCGTCCCATCAAACACTCCCAGGACAGGGACAGCACGGGGTTAGATACAGAGTAAAGCTCCCTCTACACTGTCCCCCATCAAACACTCCCAGGACAGGGACAGCACGGGGTTAGATACAGAGTAAAGCTCCCTCTACACTGTCCCCCATCAAACACTCCCAGGACAGGTACAGCACGGGGTTAGATACAGAGTAAAGCTCCCTCTACACTGTCCCCCCATCAAACACTCCCAGGACAGGGACAGCACGGGGTTAGATACAGAGTAAAGCTCCCTCCACACTGTCCCCATCAAACACTCCCAGGACAGGTACAGCACGGGGTTAAGTATAGGGTAAAGTTCCCTCTGCCAATATTCCCACCTGGATTCGGCTGTTTCCCCAGTCAGCGACGATAATGTTCCCGTTGCTGTCGACAGCGACTCCTGTCGGTGCATTGAATTGTCCATTGCCTTCTCCGTGAGATCCAAACTTGAAGAGGAATTCACCGTCCGAATTATAAACCTGGGAAGGTCACCAAAAATTCAGTCACAACCTCACCCTCCTTTCTATGGATCAGCCAATCAGGAGGCAGTCTGGGGGGGTGGCGGGGGCTTTAGTGAGATGTTAAGGTCATGAAGCCAATGCCAGTCCAAAGCAAAGAGCTGGTGACCCAATCATGGAGTCTGTTCCAGATGGGAGTCTCCCAGGATCTCAGCAGCTTTCCCAGAGTGGGAATGTTCAAGGTCAGCTTGGAAAATGTACAAGAATCAAAGCTGGACTCACCTTCACTGAGTGATTGTGGAAATCTGTCACCAGAATCTCGTTCTTATCATTGACCGCAACAAAATGTGGCCCTGCAACAGTGAAGAAAATCAGCTGAATCTCTCACATTACAGACTGCCCATCAGAATGCAGCTTCCAGACAGTTTGTTCACTCCTCTGGGACCGTGCTGAACTTTATTTATTAGTCAAACATAGGCTGACATTAACATTGCAGTGAAGTTACTGTGAATAGTTATTGTGACGCTCTGGCACCTGTTCAGGTCAATGCACCCTAACCAGCACAGCTTTCAGACTGTGGGAGGAAACCGGAGCACCCAGAGGAAACCCACACAGACATGGGGAGAATGTGCAGACTCCACACAGACAACGACCCAAGCTGGGAATCGAACCCCGGTCCCTGGCGCTGAGAGGCAGCAGTGCTAATCACTGAGCTACCGTGTCACTCTTGAACCAGATCAAAAGGATATTGGACAGGATGGAGATGAATCCATTATTCTGATCCGTGCTGGAAGCAACAGCCTTGGGAAGCAGGGATGTTGGGGAACACCAAGAAACTCAAAGCTAAATTAAAGACAGGAACTCAAGGGTTAAAATCTAGGGATTATTGGGTGAGCTGTGTGCAAAGTGGGGAGGTTGTTTCAGGAGACGGACATCAGACTGGAGGATGGTGTGGGAGAGAGACAGGAATTCCCTTTCCTGGGATTGGAAGGGGCTGCACTGTTGCGATTTTGCCAGGGTCACTCAGCTCCAGACCTCATTCCAGCCTTGGTTCAAACATGGACAAAAGAGCTGAATTCCAGAGGTGAGGTGAGAGTGACAGCCCTTCACACCAAGACCACAATGGACTGAGTGTGGCATCAAGGAGCCCGAGTGAAACTGGAATCAATGGATATCGGGGACAAACTCTCCGCTGGTTAGAAACACAGGAATTAGGAGCAGAAGTCAGCAAGTTCAGCTCTTTGAGCCTGCTCTGCCATTCAATTAGATGATGACTGATCTCTCCCTGGTCTCAGATCCACCTCCCCACCTGTTCCCCATATCCCCCTATCTCTTTTTTATTAGAAATATATCTATCTCCTTCTTTAAACCATTTAATGATTCAAACTCCACTGCGCTATGGGGCAGCGAGTTCCCCACATTCTCCACCCTCTGTGAGAAGTAGTTCCTCCCCATCTCAGTTTTAAATCTACCGCCTCTCAACCTATCCCTGTCACCTCTTGTTCAGATTGCCCCATAAGAGGAAACATTTGATTTACATTTATTTTATCAATCCCTTTGAAAATTTTATACCCCTTGATCAGATCCCCTCTCATCCTTCTAAACTCCAGTGAGTACAATCCCAAACTGTTTAATCTCTCCTCATCAACACTTTCATCCCCGGAATCAATCTGGTGAACCTCCTCTGAACATAGAACATAGAACATTACAGCGCAGAACAGGCCCTTCGGCCCACGATGTTGTGCCGACCAGTTAAAAAAGCAATACCCTCTAACCTAAACCAATCCCTTTCCATCCATAAACCTATCCACGGATCTCTTAAACGCCCACAAACTAGGCGCATTTACAACTGCAGCAGGCAGGGCATTCCAATCCCTCACCACCCTCTGGGTAAAGAACCTACCCCTGACATCCGTCCTATAACTACCACCCCTTAATTTAAAGCTATGCCCCCTCGTGCTAGCTTTCTCCATCCGAGGAAAAAGGCTATCACTGTCCACCCTATCTAAACCTCTAATCATCTTATATGTTTCAATAAGGTCCCCTCTTAGCCACCTTCTTTCTAACGAAAACAACCCCAAATCCCTCAGTCTCTCCTCATAGGACCTTCCCTCCATACCAGGCAACATCCTGGTAAATCTCCTCTGCACCCTCTCCAATGCCTCCACATCCTTCCTATAATGTGGGGACCAGAACTGTACACAATACTCCAAGTGTGGACGCACCAGAGTTTTGTACAGTTGCAACATGACGCTGCGACTCCTAAATTCAATCCCCCTACCAATAAACGCCAAGACACCGTATGCCTTCCTAACTACCTTATCTACTTGATTCCCAACTTTCAGGGATCTATGTACACATACACCTAGATCCCTCTGTTCATCAACACTATTCAGAGTCCTACCGTTAGCCCTATACTCTACACATCTGTTATTCTTGCCAAAGTGAATTACCTCACACTTTTCCGCATTAAACTCCATCCGCCACCTCTCGGCCCAGCTCTGCAACTTGTCCAAGTCTCTCTGTAAACTATGACACCCCTCTTCACTATCTACCACTCATCCGACTTTGGTGTCATCAGCAAGTTTACTAATCCACCCAACTATACCCTCATCCAGATCATTTATAAAAATTACAAACAGCAGTGGTCCCAAAACAGATCCCTGAGGCACACCACTTGTAACCGAACTCCATGCCGAATACTTTTCATCAATCACCACCCTCTGTCTCCTATCTGCTAGCCAATTCCTGATCCAATTAACTAAATCACCCTCAATCCCATACATCTGCATTTTCTGCAGAAGCCTTCCATGGTGAACCTTATCAAACACCTTACTAAAGTCCATATATACCACGTCAACTGCCTTACCCCCATCCACCTCTTGGTCACTTTCTCAAAAAACTCAATAAGGTTAGGAAGGCACAACCTACCCTTCACAAAACCGTGCTGACTATCTCCAATCAATTAATTACTCTCCAAATAACTATAAATCCTATCCCTAGTAATTTTTTCTAAAACCTTGCCCACAACAGAAGTAAGACTCACCGGTCTATAATTCCCGGGGAAGTCTCTGTTCCCCTTCTTAAACAATGGGACAACATTCGCTATCCTCCAATCTTCTGGCACTATACCTGTGACCAACGACGACCTGAAGACCAGAGCCAGAGGCTCTGCAATCGCCTCTCTTGCCTCCCAGAGAATCCTAGGGTAAATCCCGTCCGGCCCAGGGGACTTATCTATTTTCAAACCCTCAAGAATATCTAGCACATCCTCCTTATCAACTCCTTATGAACTGCCTCCAGTGCCACCACATCTTTCCTCAAATAAGGATACAATACTCCAGATGTGGTCTCACCAACACGCCGTACAATTGCAACAACACACATCTGCTTTTATACTCCAGTCCCTTTGCAATAAATGCTAACATCCCATTTGTGTTTTTTGTTACATGCTGTACCTGCATACCAACTTTCTGTGATTCACAAACACAGACACCCAGATCCCTCTGCGCTGATGAATATGTTAGACATTAGGGTCTTAACTGTCACACAGGAAGATAGTTTTATCGCCTTGTTAATCAAGACTCTGTCTAACTCTGCCTTAAAAATATTCAGACATGGCTTTTGAGGAAGAGAATTCCAAAGACTCACCGCCCTCTGAGAAAAAACAATTCTTCATAACTTTGTTTATGTATATATCAGGAGCAAGAGAAAGAGTAGGCCCTCTCTAGGATAATGGAGAGAAGTTATGTATGGAGCCACAGGAAGTGGTTGAGACCCTTGAGTTCTTTGTGTCAGTTTTCACCAAGGAGAAGGACATGACAGATGTTGAGGTCAGGGATAGGTGTGTGAACACTCCAGAGAATGTCAATATATCAAAGGAGGAAGCATTGAGTATTCTAAATTGCATTAAGGTAGACAAATCCCTGGGGCTGGGTGGGATTTAGAACATAGAACATTACAGCGCAGAACAGGCCCTTCGGCCCACGATGTTGTGCCGACCAGTTAAAAAACAATGACCCTCTAACCTAAACCAAACCCTTTCCATCCATAAACCTATCCACGGATCTCTTAAACGCCCACAAACTAGGCGCATTTACAACTGCAGCAGGCAGGGCATTCCAATCCCTCACCACCCTCTGGGTAAAGAACCTACCCCTGACATCCGTCCTATAACTACCACCCCTTAATTTAAAGCCATGCCCCAGGTTACGGCGGGAGGCAAGGGGGAGAAATAGCTGGGTCTTAACAGATATCTTCACATCCTCTTTGGCCACAGGACAGGAGGATAACCAATGTTGTTCCCTTGTTTAAGAAAGGAAGCAGGGATAATCCAGGAAATGATAGGCCGGTGAGCCTGATGTCAGTGGTGGGAAGCTTTTGGAGAATATACTGAGGGACAGGATACATGCACATTTGGAGGAAAATGGGCTAGTTAGTGACAGGGGCAAGGTTTACACAGAGGGTGGTGGGTGCCTGAAACCCTCCGCCTGGGGAGGTAGTGGAAGCAGATACATAAAAACATAGAAGATAGGAGCAGAAGGAGGCTATTTGCCCTTCAAGCCTATTAATTACGAACATGGCTGATCATCCAACTCCATGGACTAATCCTGCTTTCTCCCCATAACCTCTGATCCCGTTCACCCCAAGTGCTATATAAGGACATAAGAAATAGGAGGAGTTGGCCATCTAGCCCTTCGAGCCTGCCCCGCCATTCAATAAGATTATGGCTGATCTGAAGTGGATCGGTCCCACTTTCCCGCTTTCTCCCCACAACCCTTAATTCCCTTGTCTATCAGAAACCTATCTACCCGTGACTTAAATATGTTTAGCGAGGCAGCCTCCACCACTTCAACGGGCAGAGGATTCCAGAGATTCACCACCCTTTGAGTGAAGAAGTTCCTCCTCAACTCTGTTCTAAACTGTCCCCCCCAATCTTATTTTGAGTCTGTGCCCTCTAGTTCTGCTATCCTTTCTAAGCAGAAAGGATCTCTCTACCGCTACCCTATCCATCCCCTTCATTATCTTGTAAGTCTCTATAAGATCCCCCCTCAGCCTTCTAAACTCCAACAAGTACAGACCCAGTCTATTCAATCTCTCTTCATAAGCTAACCCCCTCATCTCCGGTATCAGCCTGGTGAACCTTCTCTGCACTCCCTCCAAGGCCAATATATCCCTTCGCAAATAAGGGGACCAAAACTACACACAGTACTCTAGTTACGGCCTCACCAGTACCCTGTACAGTTGCAGCAAGACCTCCCAGCTTTTATAAGAACATAAGAAATAGGAGCAGGAGTAGGCCATCTAGCCCTTCGAGCCTGCCCCGCCATTCAATAAGATCATGGCTGATCTGTCGTGGCTCAGTTTCACATTCCCGCCCTCTCCCCATAACCCTTAATCCCCTCTCTTATCAAGAACCCATCAACCAGCTTCTTAAAAATATTTAGCGAGGCAGCCTCCACCACTTCAACGGGCAGAGAATTCCAGAGATTCACCACCCTTTGAGTGAAGAAGTTCCTCCTCAACTCCGTTCTAAACCGCCCCCACTTTATCTTGAGGCTGTGCCCCCTAGTCCTACTGTCTTTTTTGAGCGGGAAGAGTCTCTCCACCTCTATCCTATCCATCCCATTCATCATCTTATACGTCTCAATGAGATCTCCCCTCATTCTTCTAAACTCTAACGAGTACAAGCCTAGTTTATTCAGCCTCTCCTCATAGCTCAACCCCCTCAACTCCGGCATCAGCCTAGTAAACCTCCTCTGCACTCCCTCCAAGGCCAAAATATCCTTGCGTAAGTACGGCGCCCAAAACTGCACACAGTACTCCAGCTGCGGCCTCACCAATGCCCTATACAGCTGCAGCAAGACCTCCCTACTTTTATATTCAATCCCCCTCGCTATGAAGGCCAGCATCCCATTCGCCTTCCTGACCACCTGCTGCACCTGCAAGCTGGGTTTTTGCGACTCATGCACAAGGACCCCGAGGTCCCTCTGCACCGTCGCCTGCTGCAGTTTTTCGCCACGTAAGTAATAGTCCTTCCTACCATTCTTCCTACCAAAGTGGACAACTTCACACTTGCCAACATTAAATTCCATTTGCCATTTCCTGGCCCATTCGCCCAGCCTATCTAGATCCTTCTGCAGACTCTCCACACCCTCCGCACAATTTGCCTTTCCCCCAATCTTGGTGTCATCAGCAAATTTCGACACCCTACACTCGGTTCCCTCCTCCAGATCATCTATATAAATGGTAAATAGCTGAGGCCCCAGCACCGACCCCGGGGCACCCCACTAGTCACCATCCGCCAATCCGAATAGCACCCATTGACCCCCACTCTCTGTCTCCTATTTGACAACCAATCCTCTATCCATGCTAACACCCTACCCCCAACTCCATGTCCCCTGACCTTCTGCAATAACCTCTTGTGAGGCACCTTGTCAAACGCCTTCTGAAAATCCAGAAAGACCACATCCACCGGCTCTCCTCTATCCACTGCCCTAGACACATCCTCATAGAACTCCAGTAAATTTGTCAGACACGACTTCCCTTTAACGAAACCGTGCTGCGTCTGCTCTATCAAGCAATTCCCTTCAAGATGCCTCGCTATTTCCTCCTTAATGACGGATTCTAACATCTTACCTACCACAGACGTTAAACTAACCGGCCTATAATTCCCCGCCTTTTGCCTGGCACCCTTCTTAAACAACGGCGTAACATTAGCTGTTTTCCAATCTTCCGGCACTTCCCCGGAATCCAGCGACGTCTGGAAAATAACCACCAAGGCATCCACTATCACCTCCGCCATTTCTTTCAGAACCCTCGGATGCATTCCATCCGGTCCTGGGGACTTGTCCACAATCAGCCCCTCCAGTCTGTCGAGCACCACCTCTCTAGTAACAGTAATGTCATTAAGACCCTCCAGTCCTACCACCTTTCCATCGCTAACACCCGGCAAATTATTCACGTCCTCCTCCGTGAAGACAGAAACAAAAAAGTTATTCAAGACCTTAGCCATATCCCCATCCCCTACCACTAGGTCCCCTTTCTCATCCTCTAAAGGACCAACGTTCACCCTAGCCAGCCTCTTCCTTTTTATATATTTATAAAAACTCTTGCTATCCTTTTTCATATTAAGTGCTAGCCCAGCTTCATAGCTTCTCCTACCCTTCTTTATCAGCTTCTTTGTCAATCTTTGTTGACATTTAAACCTCTCCCAATCCTCTTCTCGCCCACTGCTCTTAGCTACTCTAAATTCCTCCGCTCTTAATTTAACACTTTCCTTCACCTCCTTCGTTATCCACGGCTTATTACCTCTCCTCCTACGGTCCTTTTTGACCATCGGAATAAATTTCCGCTGAGCACCAAGAAAGATCTCCTTAAAGATCTTCCACTGCTCCTCAGCAGACCTACCTTCCAACGCGCTCCCCCAGTCCACATTCGCCAATTCTTCTCTCATCCTACCGTACTCCCCTCTATTCAAACAAAGGACGGTGTCCGGGAACCCACTTTCTCCTCCTCCATCTGCAACAGAAACTCCACCGTACAATGATTACTCTCCCCAAGAGGATCCTTCACCGCAAGGTCCCTAATTCTACCCGCCTCATTACATAGCACCAGATCCAAGATAGCTCGCTCCCTCGTCGGCTCCAATACACACTGTTCAAGGAAATTATCCCGGCAGCATTCCAAGAACTCCTCCTCGAGCCCACCTCGTCCAACATGGGTCGACCAATCAATACGCAGATTGAAATCCCCCATAACTACTGTCGTCCCATTCCTGCCCGCCCCACCTCCAAATCATTATTCGGGGGCCTATAGACGACACCCACCAGCGTCTTCCTCCCTTTGCTGTTCCTAATCTCCACCCACAACGATTCCACCCTCTGCTCCTTGGCTCCGATATCATCCCTTGCTACCACCTTGATACTATCCTTAATCAGCAGAGCTACGCCACCCCCTCTTTCCTCCTGCCTATCCTTCCTAAACACTTGATAGCCCTGTACATTCATCTCCCAGTCCCTGTCACCTTGCAGCCACGTCTCTGTAATGGCCACCAGATCGTATCCATTTGTGTCGATCTGCGCCACCAGCTCATCCACTTTATTCCGAATGCTTCGTGCATTCAGATAAAGCGCTTTCATCCCAGCCTTCACCTGGACCCTATTTGCCGTAACGCCACCAATTGGGACATCCTCGGCCTCTTCCCTTACCTGTACCCTCTCCTTAACTTTAGACCTCGTAACGTCACCTACCTTCACACCCTCCCCCCCTCAATTAGTTTAAAGCCCTGTCTACAGTCCTCTTTACTCGATTCGCCAGCACTCTGGTCCCAGCACGGTTCAGACCAACCCCATCCCGCCCGAACAAGTCCCACCTACCCCAATACTGGTGCCAATGCCCCATAAATTCAAACCCATTCCTCCCACACCAATCCCTGAGCCACCCATTCACTTCCTTAATCCTGTCAACCCTACGCCCGTCTGCACTCGGTTCAGGCAGTAGCCCGGAGACGACCACCTTGTCGGTTCTACTTTTTAATTCCATTCCCAGCTTCTCATACTCCCTCCCCAGATCCTCAGTCCGCACTTTGCCGATGTCGCCGGCACCCACATGTACCACAACGACCGGATTCTCACCCTCCCACTCCAGGTTCCTCTGCAGCCCAGCTGCGACATCCTGTACCCGAGCACCAGGCAGACAACACACCCTTCTGTGCACTTTGTCATTGTGACAAAGGACAGTGTCAGTACCCTTCACCCCACTATCCCCAATCACTACTACGTTCCTTTTCCCCTTCTCTTTGCCTATGTCCTGCTGCATCACTGTACCGTGTGCAGTTTGCTCACCAACCTCACCTGCCTCGTCCTCTTCCAGAGTGGAAGCAAGAACCTCAAACCTGTTATGCAGATTAAGAGGCTGAGGCCTCTGCTCCTCACCCCCCTTCCTCCTCCCAGCAGCCCCCTTTTGTCTCTGACCCTTAGATTTAGCCAGTCTAGGGGGGGTGGATGTCACTTGCACCCCATTGACAATGGCACCCTCTCTCCCCCTGATGAGCCTCAGTGTCTGTAGCTCAGAGGCCAGCTCATCCACCTTGAGCTGGAGCTCTTCCAGCAACCTGCACTTACTGCAGATATGGTCACTGGGATGGACCCTGGGTCCACCAGTTCCCACATCATACAGAAACCACACATCACATGCCCCTCCATTATTCACTGTAATTTTTTATGGGAAAAAATTTTTTTTCCTTGTTTCTTGCTGTAGTAGTTTTGAAAAAATTTTTTTTCCTTGTTTTTTCAAACAAACTCACCTGGCCTTTTTTCCTTCAAGCCCTTTTTGATATTAAGCCCTATTAGCTCACTCTGCTTCCCACTCACTCCGCTGCCCGCTGTCTACACCAGGCCTCCTTTTAAACCTGGCGCTCATTTAAAGCAGGCTGGTCCACAAATGCCTTTTAACCTTTTATATTCTATCCCCCTCGCTATAAAGGCCAACATCCCATTCGCCTTCTTGATCACCTGCTGCACCGGCAGACTGGGTTTTTGCGACTCATACACAAGGACCCCCAGGTCCCTCTGCACAGTAGCATGCTGCAGCTTTTCGCCCTTTAAATAATATTCCATCCTACTATTATTTCTACCAAAGTGGATAACCTCACACTTGCTAACGTTATTCTCCATCTGCCAGGTCCTCGCCCACTCACTCAGCCTATCCAGATCCCTCTGCAGACTTTCCACATCCTCCACGCAATTTGCTTTTCCACTCATCTTCATGTCATCAGCAAATTTTGTTATCCTACACTCAGTCCCCTCCTCCAGATCATCTATATAAATGGCAAAAAGGCCCCAGCACCGATCCCTGCGGTAGGCCACTAGTCACCAACCGCCAACCAGAAAAGCACCCATTGATTCCAACTCTCTGCTTCCTGTTAGACAACCAATCCTCAATCCACGCTAACACTTTACCCCAAACTCTGTGCACCCTAACCTTCTGCAGCAACCTTTTCTGAGGCACCTTATCGAACGCCTTCTGGAAATCTAAAAACACCACATCCACCGGTTCCCCTCTGTCTACCGCACTAATCATATCTTCATAAAAATCCAGTAAATTCATCAAACACGACTTCCCCTTCATGAATCCGTGCTGTCTGCTTGATCAAACCGTTCTTTTCTAGGTGTCCTGCTATTTCTTCTTTAATGACGGATTCTAGCATTTTTCCAACTACAGACATTAAACTAACCAGCCTATAATTCCCTGCCTTTTGTCTGCTACCTTTTTTAAACAGCAGCGTAACATTAGCTGTTTTCCAATCTTCCAACACTTCCCCAGAGTCCAGCGAATTTTGATAATTACTAAGGCATCCACTATTTCTTCTGCCATTTCTTTAAGGACCATGGGATGTATTTCATCTGGTCCCGGGGACTTGTCTACCTTCGGTCTCATTAGTCTACCAAGCACTACCTCTCTAGTGACAGTAATTGCATTAAGGACCTCATCTCCTACCATCCCTCTATCTTTAATATTCAGTAAGTTATTTGTGTCCTCCTCCGTGAAGACTGACACCAAAAACTTATTTAAAGCCTCAGCCATTTCCTCATTTCCCACGATTAAATCCCCCCTCTCATCCTCCAAGGGTCCAACATTCGCTCTAGCCAGTCTCCTCTTCTTTATATATTTGTAAAGACTTTTACTATCATTTTTTATATTCAGAGCTAGTTTAGCTTCATAGTCTATCTTTGTTTTCTTTACCACTTTCTTAGTCATTCTTTGTTGATTTTTAAATCTTTCCCAATCTTCTAATCGCCCACTATTTTTAGCCACTCTGAACGCATCAACTTTTAATTTAATACTCTCCTTTATTTCCTTCGATAACCACGGCTGGTTATCCCTTCTCCTACATTCCTGCTTTCCCATCGGAATATATTTCTGCTGAGCACCGAAAAAGATCTCCTTAAAAATCCTCCACTATTCCTCAGCCGTCCTCCCAACCAATCTGCGCCCCCAATCTACATTCACCAATTCCGATCTCATCCTATCGTACTCCCCTCTGTTCAAGCAGAGGACACAGGTTCGGGACCCTACTTTCTCATCCTCCATCTGCATCAAAAACTCAACCATACAATGATCGCTCGTCCCAAGAGGATCCCTCACAAGAGGATCCCTAATTCTTCCTGCCTCATTACACAACACCAGATCTAAGATAGCTCGCTCCCTCGTAGGTTCCGTCACACACTGTTCAAGGAAACTATCCCGACAACATTCCAAGAACTCTTCCTCAAGCCCACCGCTTCCAACTTAAGTTATCCAATCAATATGCAGATTAAAATCCCCCATAATTATCGCCGTTCCATTTCTGCACGCATCATTTATTTGCTTGTTTATAGCCCGCCCCATCTCAAAGTTATTATTTGGGGGCCTACAGACCACACCCACCAGCGTCTTCCTCCCCTTACTATTCCTTATCTCCGCCCACAACGATTCCACATTTTGCACTTTAGAGCCTATATGTTCCCTTACTACCACCCTGATATTATCATTAATCAGCAGAGCTACCCCCACCCCCTTTTTCTTCCTGTCTATCCTTCCTAAATGTCTGATATTCAGCCGCCTCTTGAATACATTCAATGTTTTGGCCTCAACTACTTCCTGTGGTAATGAATTCCACAGGCTCACCACACTTTGGGTGAAGAAATGTCTCCTCATCTCCATCCTAAATGGTCTACCCTGAATCCTCAGACTGTGACCCCGGATTCCGAACTTCCCCACCATCGGGAACATCCTCCCTGCATCTACCCTGTCTAGTCCTGTTCGAATTTTATAAATCTCTGTGAGATTCCCCCTCATTTGTCTGAACTCCAGCAAAAACAATCCTAACCTAGTCAATCTCTCATCATACATCAGTCCCACCATCCCCAGAATCAGCCTGGTAAAGCTTTGCTGCACTCCCTCGAGAGCAAGAACATCCTTCCTCAGAAAAGGAGACCAAAACTGTACACAATACTCTAGGTGTGGCCTCACCAAGGTCCCTGTAGAATTGCAACAACATATCCCTGCTCCTGTACTCGAAACCTCTCACAATGAAGGCCAACATACCATTTACCTTCTTTACCCGCCTGCTGTACCTGCACGCTTACCTTCAGTGACTGGTGCACAAGGACACCCAGGTCCCTCTGCACACTCCCCTCTCCCAATTTACAGCCATTCAGGTAGTAATCTGCCTTCTTGTTTTTGCTTCCAAAGTGAATAACCTCACATTTATCCAAATTATACTGCATTTGCCATCGATTAGCCCACTCACCCAACCTATCCAGATCATTCTGAAGGATCTCTGCATCCTCGTCACAGTTCACCCTCCCACCCAACTTGGTATCACTAGGATATTTTGAGATGTTACATTTTGTTCCCTCATCCAAATCATTAATATATATTGTGAATAGCTGGGGTCCCAGCACCGATCCCTGTGGAGCCCCACTACTTACTGCCTGCCAATTTGAAAAGCACCCATTAATTCCCATTCTTTGTTTCCTCTCTGCCAACCAGTTTTCTATCCATCTCAATACACTTCACCCAATCCCATGTGCTTTAATCTTGTACAATAATCTCTTATGTGGGACTTCGTCAAACGCTTCCTGAAAGTCCAAATGCACCACATCGACTGGTTCCCCCTTGTCAACTCTACTAGTTACATCTTCAAGGAATTCCAACAGATTTGTCAAGCATGGTTTCCCTTCATAAATCCATGCTGACTCTGTCTGATCCTGTCACTGCTTTCTAAATGCTCTGCTATACAGTCCTTGATAATGGATTTGAGAAATTTTCCCACTATCGACATTAAGCTTACTGGTTTATAATTCCCTGTTTTCTCTCTACCTCCCTTTTGAATATTGGAATGAGATTCGCTCTCTCCCAATCTGCAGGGACTGTTCCAGAGTCTATAGAATCCTGGAAGGTGACCACCAATGCATCCACTATTTCTACAGCCACTTCCTTCAGTACTCTGGGATGGAGATTATCAGGCTCTGGGGATTTATCCACCTTCAATCCCAGCAATTTTTCCAACACCATTTCTCTACTAATATTGATCTCCCTCAGTTCTTCTCTCTCACTAAACCTTGCATTCTCCAACATTTCTGGTATCTGATTTGGGTCCTCTTTTGTAAACCAAAGTTTGTATTCAGTTGCTTGGCCGTTTCTTTGTGCCCCTCTTATACATTCCCCCGTTTCTGTCTGTAGGGGACCTACATTTGTCTTCACCAACCTCTTGCTCTTCACGTATCTATAGAAACTCTTAGTGTCAGTCTTTATGTTCCCTGCAAGCTTACTTTCATACTGGACTTTCCCCTTCTCAATCAATCCCTTGGCCCTTCTTTGCTGAATTCTAAACTGCTCCCAATCCTCAAGTCTGTTACTTTTCTTGGCCATTCTGTATGCTTCTTCCTTGGATCAGATACTCTCTCTAATTTCCTTTGTAAGCCATGGATTGGCCCTCTTACCCACTTTGTTTTTGTGCCAGGCAGGAATAAACAGTTGCTGCAGTTCCCCCATGCGTTCCCTGAATGTTTGCCATTGCCCATCCACTGTCATCCCTTTAAGTAACTCTCCTCAATCTATCAAAGCCAACTCACGCCTCGTATCCTCAGTTTTCTTACCATAAGACTTTTAAAGAGGCAACAGGACAAATACATGAATAGGGTGGGAATAGAGGGATACAGTCCCCAGAAGGGTAGGGGATTTTAGTTCAATCGGGGGCAGCATGGTCAGTGCAGGCTTGGAGGGGCCAAAGGGCCTGTTCCTGTGCTGTAATTTTCCTTGTTCTTGAAATGAGCTACCCCTTACTTTTAAACAGTGATGCCTAATTCCAGATTCTCCCATCAGTGGAAATACCCTTTCTACATCCACTCTTAACCATGTTTCAGTAATTGCTATAATATCCCAGTCCCATGTAACCATCAATGCCTTGAGTTCATCTGCCTTGTCTGTCAGGCCTCTTGCATAGAAATAAATGCAGTTTAATCTGGACTTCCCTTGCTCTCTGTCTTGCTTTTGCCTGATCTGTCTGGTACTACGATTACTGACACTGCCTTTACTACTTAATGTGCTCTCTTTAACTTCTGTGCTGTCCTCAACCCTCTCTTCTGTCTCCCTTCTGCTTTGGGTCCCACCCCCCAGCCAAACTAGTTTAAACCCTCTTGAGTGGCTCTCGCAAATCTCCCCGCCAAGATATTAGTCCCCCTGGCAGGGAGATTTGCTTTGTTAGTAGAGCAGGTCAGACACTAGGAATACTGTGGCAAGTAACTCATCTCCTGACTCCCCAAAGCCTGTCCACCATTTACAAGACACAAGTCAGGAGTGTGATGGAATAATCCCCGCTTGTCTGGATGGGGACAGCTCCAACAACACTCAAGAAGCTCAACACCACCCAGGACAGAAGAGCCCGCTTGATTGGCACCACATCTACAAACATTCAATCCCTCCACCACCAACACTCAGTAGCAGCAGTGTGGACTATCTACAAGATACACTGCAGCAATTCACCAAAGATCATCAGACAGCACCTTCCAAACCCACAACCACTTCCATCCTAAAGGACAAGGACAGCAGGTAAGTGGGAACACCATCACCAGCATGTTCCCCTCCAAGCCACTCACCATCCTGACTTGGAAATATATCACCGTTCTTTCACAGTCACTGGGTCAAAATCCTGGGATTCCCTCCTGAACAGCACAATGGATCAACCCACAGGACGTGGACTGCAGCGATTCGGGAAGGCAACTCACCACCACCTTCTCAAGGGCAACTAGGAATGGGTAATAAATGCTGGCCAGCCAGCGACAACCATATCCCACGAATGAATAAAAAAAATTAGTAAACCTTCTCTGAATTGCTGCCAACACATTTATATCTTTCCTTAAATAAGGAGACCCCACACTGTACACAATACTCCCGCTCTGCTCTCACCAATAACCTGTACAGCTGAAGCATAACCTTTGTATTCAATTCCCTTCACAATTTATACCATCACAGATTCACAGAATTATTACTGAGAGGAGGCCATTTGGCCAGTCATGTCTATGCTGGTACTCCAAATAAGCACCATGATTTGGTGCCATTCCTCTGCCTTTTCCCATCCCCCTGCACATTGTTTCTCTTCAAATAATCATCTAACGTCCTTTCCAATGCCGCAATTGAACCTGCCTCCAACATGCTCCCAGGCAGAGCTGTCTATTAGCTTTCCCAATTACTGGCTTTACCTGTCCACTAGCCTTCTGTAATTCATGCACTAGGGCACCCAGATCCCTCTGCAATCTCTGTAAGTTTGTCGGCCTGGGGTTAACTGTAACGATAATGGATGTGTTGTTTGTGAGACTTCTAACTATGCCCACCCCAGCCAAAGGCTGGCATTTCCACACCATGGCACTCTCTCTATGGTGAGTATATCCTTCCATGAGTAAGGGGATCAAAACTGTACACTATACTCCAGGTGTGGTCTAACAATTGCAGCAAGATATCTTTACTCCTGTACTCGGCCCTCATGTAATGAAGGCCAACAGACAATTTGCTTCCTAATTGCTTGCTGTACCTGCATGTTGTCTTTCAGTGATCACCCACGTCACCCAATCTCTGACTATTTCAGAAATACTCTGCACTCCATCTCTCCTACCATAATGGATAACGTCATACTTATCCACACTGTACAGCATCTATCACGTTTTCACCCACTAACTAAACCTCTTCAAATCCCCTTGAAGTCTCTTTGCATCCTCCTCTTAACTCGCATTGCACCTAGTTCTGTGTCAGGCACTTGGAAATATTACATTTAATCCCTACAGCCAAATCATTCTTTGAGAATTTAAGCAGCTGGATCCCTATCAGTAAGGGTAGGCAATAACACCTCCTCCACGATCATCCTCAACACCGGTGCCCCACAAGGCTGTGTTCTCAGCCCCCTACTATTCTCCTTATACACCTAAGACTGTGTGGCCAAATTCCCCTCCAATTCAATTTTCAAGTTTGCTGACAACACCACTGTAGTAAGTCAGATCTCAAACAATGATGAGACAGAGTACAGGAAAGTGATAGAGAATTTGGTGAACTGATGTGGCAACAATAATCTCTCCCTCAATGTCAATAAAACAAAGGAGATTGTCATTGACTTCAGGAAGCGTAAAGGAGAACATACCCCTGTCTACATCAATGGAAGTGAAGTAGAAAGGATTGAAAGCTTCAAATTTTTACGTGTCCAGATCACTAACAACCTGTCCTGGTCCTCCCATGCTGACACTATAGTTAAGAATGGAATGTTGGCCTTTATAGCAAGGGGGATAGAATATAAAAGCAGGGAAGTCTTGCTGCAACTGTACAGGGTACTGGTGAGGCCGCAGCTGGAGTAGTGTGTGCAGTTTTGGTCGCCGCATTTGAGAAAGGAAATATTGGCCTTGGAGGGAGTGCAGAGAAGGTTCACCAGGCTGATAGCAGAGATGAGGGGGTTAGCTTATGAACAGAGATTGAGTAGACTGGGTCTGTACTCGTTAAGAGTTTAGAAGGCTGGTTGCAGTGTGTCCGAAGATGACTGATCAGGCCAATTCGGGCATGGAATGTGCTGGCACATATTGGACAGACTTGTGTAGACACTGTAGTTGTTACGCTGGTGGTTCTGGACTTGCGCAGTTCATGCTTAAGTTGTGCTTCAGTAATACACCTTGCTTTGTGAGCTTGACAGCCTTTGTGGATGAGGCAGCACCAGGTAGGGCGGTTTTGTGCCAGCGTTTCCCAGGTGGTCGTGTCAATGTCAAGCGACTTCAGGGAGGCCTTGAGTGTGTCTTTGAAATGTTTCTTCTGCCCTCCATGATCATCTCTGCGGGTATGGCATCTGTCCCTGTGGCTTTGCCACTGGATAGCTGGCTGACAGCTTTCGTGACTTTGGCTACTACCGTTGGGTCATCCATGGCGCTGTTGATGTCAACCTGGGGAATCCTGTCTGTTGCCTCATCGTTAATAGATGACGGTCGGTTGAGGACGGCTTCAAAGTGTTCAGCCCATCTCTGCAGGATCTGAGCCCTCTCTGTAATGAGAGTTGTACCATCTGTACTCAGGAGGAGGGAACTCCTGAGAGATTGAGGTCCGTAGAGAGTGTTGAGGGCTTCATAGAACCGTTTCAAGTCGTTTCAATCAGCGTATCCCTGTATTTCATCTGCCTTGGCGCTCAGCCAGGCATCCTGCATTTTACGCAGTTTATTCTGGACTGTCCTGCGAGCACTGGGAAAAGCATTTTTCTTGGCAGCTGAAGATGGGTCATTCTGACAGACCCGATGAAGACGGTGCTTTTCAACAAGTAGAGCCTGTATCTCCTCATCATTCTCATTGAACCAGTCATGCTGCTTGTGGGTGGAGGGCCCGAGCATCTTCAGCGCAGATGTATGGATAGCATCCGTGAAGCGTTCCCAGTCTTCCTCAGCGCTGCCTGCGAGGTGTAGGTCAGCAAGCTTGATTTCTAAGTCTTCAGCCAGTGCTGAAGCTATGCTGGGGTTCTTTAGCTTGGCCGCATTGATTCTTTTCATAACCTTGTTTCCTTGTGGTCGCCTCTTGGGTCTGATGCGGAGCCTCATTTTGGAGACAATGAGCCTGTGATCTGTCCAGCAGTCAGCACCACACATGGCCTTGGTCACTCTGACATCCTGCCTGTCTTTTCTCCTGACAATGACATAGTCGATAAGATGCCAATGCTTAGAGCGGGGGTGCATCCAGAAGGTCTTGTTATGGGTAGGCAGACAGGGGTTGTGTTGGTGATGAGGAGGTTGTGCGCTGCACAGGTCTTCATTAAGAGTAGGCCATTACTGTTACGCTTTCCTACTCCATGCCTCCCAATGACTCCCCGCCAAATTGCAGAGTCACACCCTACTCTTGCATTGAAATCGCCAAGATCAGCTTATCGGTACTGCTCACTGCTGATAGGAGGGTGTCTAGTTCTTCGTAGAACTTGTCTTTCATCTCGTCTGGGTTGTTCATTGTGGGGACATAGGCACTGATCAGGGTGGCTTGACTTCTGTTCTGTAGCGGAAGCTGTAATGTCATAAGTCGGTCGTTCACACCCTTGGGTAGAATATCAACTTTCTGAACAAGGTGACTCCTGACGGCAAATCCAATTCCAGCATCACGACGCTCATCACCGCCATGACCACTCCAGAAAAAAGTGTATCTACCTCCAGTTTCAGGCAACTGACCTACGTTGGCAAGTCGAGTTTCAATCAGGGCTGCGATGTCAGGATTAAGGAAAACCCCAAGGTGTTCTACAAGTATGTGAAGAGCAAAAAGACAAGACGTGAAGGAATATGACCTATCAGGTGTGACGGTGGGAAAGTTTGTATGGAACCTGCAGAAATAGCAGAGATACTTAATGAATACTTTACTTCAGTATTCACAGTGGAAAAGGATCTTGGTGGTTGTAGTGCAGGTTTGCAGCGACTGAAAAGCTTGAGCATGTAGATATTAAGAAAGAGGATGTGTTGGAGCTTTTGCAAAGCATCAAGATAGATAACTCGCCAGGACCGGATGGGATGTACCCCAGACTACTGTGGGAGGCGAGGGAGGACATTGCTGGGCCTCTGGCGATGATCTTTGCGTCATCAACGGAGACGGGAGAGGTTCCAGAGGATTGGAGGATAGCGGATGTTGTTCCTTTATTCAAGAAAGGGAGTAGAGATAGCCCTGGAAATTATAGACCAGGGAGTCAAACCTCAGCGGTTGGAAAGTTGATGGAGAAGATCCTGAGGGGCAGGATTTGTGAACATTTGGAGAGGTATAGTATGATTAAGAATAGTCAGCACGGCTTTGTTAAAGGCAGATCATGCCTTACGAGCCTGATTGAATTTTTTGAGAATGTGTCTAAACACATTGATGAAGGAAGAGCAGTAGATGTGGTTTATATGGACTTCAGCAAGGCATTTGATAAGGTGCCCCATGCAAGGCTTATTGAGAAAGTGAGGGGGCATGGGATCCAAGGGGACATTGCTTTGTGGATCCAGAACTGGCTTGCCCACAGAAGGCACAGAGTGGTTGTAGATGGGTCTTTTTCTGCATGGAGGTCGGTTACCTGTGGAGTGCCCCAGGGATCTGTTCTGGGACCCTTGCTGTTTGTGATTTTTATAAATGACCTGGATGAGGAAGTGGAGAGATGGGTTGGTAAGTTTGCTGATGACACAAAGGTTGGCGGTGTTGTGGATAGTCTGGAGGGATGTCAGAAGTTGCAGCGAGACATTGATGGGATGCAAGACTGGGCGGAGAAGTGGCAGATGGACTTCAACCCAGATAAATGTGTAGTGGTTCATTTTGTCAGGTCTGATGGGATGGCAGAATATAATATTAATGGTGGGACTCTTGGCAGTGTGGAAGATCAGAAGGATCTTGGGGTCCGAGTTCATAGGACGCTCAAAGCGGCCTCGCAGGTTGAAGCTGTGGTTAAGAAGGCGTATGGTGTCCTGGCCTTCATCGATCGAGGGATTGAGTTTAGGAGTCGGGAGGTAATGCTGCAACTTTATAGGACCCTGGTCAGACCCCACTTGGAGTACTGTGCTCAGTTCTGGTCACCTCATTACAGGAAGGATGTGGAAGCCATAGAAGAGGTGCAGAGGAGATTTACAAGGATGTTGCCTGGATTGGGTGGCATGCCTTATGAGGATAGGTTGAGGAAGCTCAGCCTTTTCTCCCTGGAGAGATGAAGGATGAGAGGCGACCTGATAGAGGTTTATTAATTGTTGAGAGGAATAGATAGGGTGGATTCTCAGAGGCTATTTCCCAGGGCTGAAATGGTCGCTACGAGAGTTCACAGGTTTAAGGTGCTGGGAAGTAGGTACAGAGGAGATGTCAGGGGTAAGTTTTTCACTCAGAGGGTGGTGGGTGCGTGGAGTCGGCTGCCATCGGTGGTGGAGGCGGATTCAATAGGGTCTTTTAAGAGACTTTTAGATAAGTACATGGGACTTAGTAAGATAGAGGGTTATAGGTAAACCTAGTAATCTCTAAGGTAGGGACATGTTCGGCACAACTCAGGGCCTGTATTGTGCTGTAGTTTTTCTATGGTTCTATGTTTCTAACTGACTCCAGAACAGCTTCTGCCCTGCTGCTGTCAGACTTTTGAATGGACCTACTTTGCATTAAGTTGATCTTTCTCTACACCCTCGCTATGACTGTAACACTACATTCTGCACTCTCTCCTTTCCTTCTCTATGAATGGTATGCTTTGCCAGTATCGCACACAAGAACAATACTTTTCACTGTATGTTAATACGCGTGACAATAATAAATCGAATCAAACCAGATACTGAACCTTGCAGCACTCCACTCATCACAGCTTTATTTGACCAGTTTATTTTTTCTGACAAGACTGCCCTCTTCGGAGTGATCGCGGAGACTGGGCCTGTGTTCTTGAATGTGGAAGAATGAGGGGTGATCTCACTGAAATTTGAAAAACTCAGGGTAGATACAGGAGAGCTGTTTCCCCCGGCCACTGAACCAGGGACACAGTCTCAGAGGGACGGGGAGTTTAGGGATGGGAAAGGTCTGTTTACTTTGGTAGACAGATCAGTGACTGGGAATAAAAAGAGGGGAGATGTCAAAAGCATTTTTCACCAGTGGATTGTAGGCGATTGAAATGTTTTTCCTGAAAGGGTAGAAGCAGAAACCCTCAATCTATTTACAAGGGGTCTGGATAGGTGTCTCAGGTGCTGTGGACCAAATTCTGGCTAGCTGGCTCAGTTTCTGGCCGATTCAGGCACAAAGAGCCAAGTGGCTTCTTTCTATGCTAGAGAACTTTTAATGACTCTATTAACGGAGTTGTGATGGGTGACTTTAACTTCCCCCATATTGATTGGGATTCCCTTGCAGCCAGGGGCTCGGATGGAGAGCAATTTGTTAGATGTGTCCGGGGGGCTTTTTGATACAATATGTTGACAATCCAACCAGGGAGGGGGCCAAACTAGACTGGGTATTGGGGAACGAGCTGTGATGGGTGACTGGGACTCCCTTGCGCAATGAACCAAGCAACCTCTTTCTCTTCTGGAACCTTCCGTGATTCGAGGGTTATCGGACTATAACGAGGAGGAATTTCTTCACTCAGAGGGTGGTGAATTTAGAATTCTCTCGCCACGGAGCTGTGGAGACTCAATCAGTGAAACACTGATAGATTTCTGGGGACTTTTATTCATTAAGGTAATGTAGACATCGCTGGTTACAACAGAATTTACTGCCCATCCCTAATTACCCTTGAGAAGGTGGTGGTGAGCTGCCTTCCTAAACCTACTGCATTCCGAGGTGTAGGTACACCCAGGGAATTCCAGGATTTTGATCCAGGCAAATAGCCAATCAAGGAGTAGATAGTGGGAAAAGTAACAGTGAGGATAAGATCAGCCAATGATTTTTTTGATAGCAGAGCTCACTTGAGGGGCTTGAATGGCCTCCTCCTGCTTCTATATTCCAACAGTCCTATGGCAGCAGAAAATGACAGGATTGTCTGGGAGGCAAATTGGAAATCCGGGATCAAAGAGACACATCATGCACTGTAGACAGATAGTATTGAGAAAAGGAGCTGATTGGTTCTTGTTATTACCATCCAGTATACCTGCAAACTGCCTGTCTGCAGTACCACGTGAGCCAAAGCGAGTCACCAACTTGCCGTTCGACTGGAAGATGAAGACACAACAAGCCTTATTATCCACCACAATCAGGTGTCCATTGTGGTCAACAGCGACCCCCTTTGGACCCAACAGCTTCCCAGCACCAATCTTACCCTGTGGAGAGACAGAGAGAGAGAGAGAGTGAGTGAGAGAAAGAGAGGGAGTGAGAGAGAGAAAAAGAGAGAGAGTCACAGAGGTTTACAGCATGGAAACAGGCCCTTCAGCCCAACTTGTCCGAAGCTAATCCCAATTGCCTACATTTGACCCATATTTCTCTATACCCATCTTATCTACGTAACTGTTTTTAAAAGATAAAATTGTACCTGCCTCTACTACTACCTCTGGCAGCTTGTTCCAGACACTCACCACCCTCTGTGAAAAAACTGCCCCTCTGAACACTTTTGTACCTCTCCCCTCTCACCTTAAACCTCTGCCCTCTAGTTTTAGACTCCCCTACCTTTGGGAAAAGATATTGACTATCTAGCTGATCTGTGCCCCTCATTATTTCATAGACCTCTATAAGATCACCCCTCAGCCTTCTACACTCCAGAGAAAAAAGCCCCAGTCTATCCAGCCTTTCCCTATATCTCAATCCATCAAGTCCCAGTAGCATCCTAGTAAATCTTTTCTGCACTCTTTCTAGTTTAATAATATCCTTTCTAAAATAGAGTGACCAGGACTGTACCTTGTATAGCTTCAACAAGGCATCCCAACTCCTGTATTCAATGTTCTGACCAATGAAACCAAGCATGTGAGTGCTCTCTTCACCACTCTGTCCACCTGTGACTCCACTTTCAAGGAGCTATGAACCTGTACCCCTAGATCTCTTTGTTCTGTAACTCTCCCCAACACCCTACCAGAGAGACAGAGACAGGGAGTGATTGAGTGAGACAAAGAGAGTGGAAGGGTGTGAGACAGAAAGAGAGAGAGAGCGAGACAGAGAGAGGAGGAGGGCCAGAGAGTGAGGGGGGCAATGGAGACAGAGGGAGGGAGTTAGTGAGAGAGGGAGGAAGTGAGTGAGTGAGAGACAGAGAGAGAGATTGAGTGAGAGTCACAGGGAGAGAGAGGGGGATGGAGGGAAAACAAGAGAGAGAGTGAAACAGACAGAGCGGGAGAGAGGGAGGGAGACAGAGGGGCAGAGAGTGAAGGGGGAATAGAGAGAAGGACTGAGAGAGGGGGGAATGGAGCCAGAGAGAGTGAATGAGTGACAAAGGGAGGAAGACGGAGGGAGGGAGGGAGGGAGGGAGGGAGGGAGGGAGGGAGTGAGTGAGTGAGGGAGGGAGGGAGGGAGAGAGAGATAAAGAGAGGGATAGAAAGGGAGAGTGGGAGACAGAGAAAGAGAAAGGAAGGGAAGGAAATAAAGAGGGAGTGAGTGAGTGAGAGACAGTGGGAGAGAAAGAGAGGAGGCAGAGAAAAAGAGAGGTGGATGGACAGAGAATGAGGGAGGAATGGAGAGAGAATGGAGACAGGGAGAGAGACGGGGAGAGAATCAGAGCTGGGAAGGAGAGAAAGATGTTGAAAATGAGAGAAATCTGGGTAGAAATATAAAGATAGTTTGATCTTTTAAAATTGCTGAGACTTTGAACAATATATTTTATCAATTTTCATGACAAGAAACATCTGCAAAGTGATTGGGTTCAACGAGGAAGAGAAAATTCTCACCATCATAAAAAGCAGAAGGGAGACAGAAGAGAAGGTTGAGGACAGCACAGAAGTTAAAGAGAGCACATTAAATAGTAAAGGCAGTGTCAGTAATCCTAGTACCAGACAGATCAGACAGAAGCAGGGCAGAGAGCAAGGGAAGTCCAGATTTAACTGCATTTATTTCTATGCAAGAGGCCTGACAGGCAAGGCAGATGAACTCAGGGCATGGATGGGTACATGGGACTGGAATATTATAGCTATTACTGAAACATGGTTAAGGGAAGGACAAGACTGGCACCTCAATGTTCCAGGATACAGATGCTATAGGAAAGATAGAACAGGAGGTAAGAGAGGACAGGGAGTTGCACTTTTAATTACCAAAAGCATCACAGCCGTACTGAGAGGGGATATATCCGAGGGTAGGCAGCTGGGATGAAGTGGATCCCTTGAAGAGTATAGAGGACGTAGGAGTAAAAAGAGGGATCAGGAGGGCAAAAAGGGGACACAAGATTGTTTTGGGAGATAAGGCAAAGGAGAATCCAAATAACTTTTACAAATACATAAAGGGAAAAAAGTAATTAGGGAGAGAGTAGGACCTCTTAAAGATCAACAAGGTCATCTATGTTCAGATCCACAAGAGGTGGGAGAGATCCTAAATGAATATTTCTCATCAATATCTACTGTTGAGAAAAGCATGGGTGTTAGGGAACTTGGGGAAATAAATAGTGATGTATTGAGGACTGTACACATTACAGAGAAGGAGGTGCTGCAAGTCAAAGTTCATTAAGGTAGATCACTCTTTGTGTCATCTGCAAACTTACTAATCAGACTGCCTTCGTTTTCCTTCAGATCATTTATATATACTACAAACAACAGAGGTCCCAGCACTGATCCCTGCGGAATTCCACTAGCTACAGATCTCCATTCTGAAAAACACCCTTCCACCACTACTCTCTGTTTTCTATAACCCAGATGTGGGTATGCCGGCGTTGGACTGGCGTAAACACAGTAAAAAGTCTGACAACACCAGGTTTTAGTCCAACCTATTTATTTGATAATATACTCACAAGCTTTCGAGGGACACCCTCTTTCTATAACCCAGTCAGTTCTGTATCCATCCAGCCAATGGGATTTTAGTTTTTGTACCAGTCTGCCAATTGTACCACTTTTGCCGTTCTGACTGCCAGTATATTGATTGGAATTCAGAAGAATGAGGGGAGATCTTACAGAAACATACAAGATTATGAAGGGAATAGATAAGATAGAAGCAGGGAAGCTGTTTCCACTGGAGGGTGAAACTAGAACTAGGGGGCATGACCTCAGAATAAGAGGAAACAGATTTCGGACTGAGTTGAGGAGGAACTTCTTCACACAAAGGGTTGTGAATCTGTGGAATTCCCTGCCCAGTGAAGCAGTTGAGGCTCCCTCATTGAATGTCTTTAAGGCACAAATCAATTACAGCCTTCCAGATTGCCTGGGGTCCACTACTGTTTGCCTATCGCTGTAACAGGTCCACAGCAGATGCCATTTCCCTGGCCCAGGACTCAACCCTGGAACACCTAGATAACAAGGATACCTACGTCAGACTCCTATTTATTGATTACAGCTCAGTCTTCAACACCATTATTCCCACAAAACTCATCTCCAAACTCAGTGGCCTGGACCTCGACACCTTCCTCTGTGACTGGATCCTGAACTTCCTAACTCACAGACCACAATCAGTAAGGACAGGCAACAACACCTCCTCCATGGTCATCCCCACAAGGCTGTGTTCTCAGCCCCCTACAATACTCCTTATACACCTATGACTGTGCGGCCACATTCCCCTTCAATTCGATTTTCAAGTTTGCTGATCTCACTGCCATAGTGGGTCAGATCTCAAACAATGACAAGACGGAGTACAGGAATGAGATAGAGAATCTGGTGAACTGGTGTGGCAACAATAATCTCTCCCTCAATGTCAATGAAATGAAGGAGTTGTCATTGACTTCAGGAAGAACATGCCCCTGTCTACATCAACAGGGGTGAAGTAGAAAGACTTGAGAGCTTCAAGTTTTTAGGTGTCCAGATCACCAGCAACCTGACCTGGTCCCCCCACGCTGACACTATAGTTAAGAAAGCCCACCAATGTCTCTTCCTTCTCAGAAGGAAATACATAGGATAGTACAGCACAGTACAGGCCCTTCGGCCCTCAATGTGCCAAGCTTTGTTCAAAACTAAGATCAATCTATCCCACTCACCATCATTCTGGTGTGCTCCATGTGCCTATCCAATAACCGCTTGAAAGTTCCTAAAGTGTCCGACTCCACTATCACAGCAGGGAGTGTATTCCACACCCCAACCACTTTCTGAGTGAAGAACCTACCTGGGACATCCCTCCTATATCTCCCACCATGAACCTTATGGTGATTTTATCTGAGATTGTGGATTTGTGGGACAGACAGTAAAGTGGGTATGGGATCACAATCAGGTTGAAATGGTACAGCAGACTCGCTCGATGTGCTGGTTAGGGTGCATTGACCGAATAGGTGTTGGAGTGTGACAACTACAGGAATTCCACAGTAACTTCATTGCAGTGTTAATGTAAGCCTTACTTGTGACACGAGTAAATAAACTTTGAAACAGAATGGCTTAATCCATTCTGAATTCTTATATTTAGAGTAGAGATCAGTGGATCCACCCCAAACTGAACTCCCCCTGAAATCAATACTATCCCCCCCAACCCCCACCCTGCCTCTCCCCCATCCCCACCCTGCCCCCAGCCCCTCCCCAAACCCTCTCCATCCCAGCCCCTCCCCTGCCCCCTCTCCTCCCTCTCTCCACCCCCCTTGCCCTCTTCCCCACCCCTCTCCAGCCCCTACCCCACCCCCTCCTTTGCCCTCTCCCGCCGCTTCCCCACCCCCTCCCCTCCCCGCCCCGCCTGTCTCCCTTCCCCTCCCCCGCACCTTGAACTTGCCATCGGGGGTGAACGTGCTGACCCAGCGATTGTCATAATCGGCCACAATGATGTCACCATTGGGGTCAACGGTAACTCCGGTTGGACGCTGCAGTTGCCCTGGCGACCGTCCCCGGATCCCAAACCGCAGCTTGAACTGCCCGTCATTGGAGAACACCTGGGGGGAGGGGAGAGGTCCATTAACAACTGGAACACATCTGCTCAATGAGAACCAACAACAATATCATCCAACTGAGGGCAGTACGGTGCCCAGCGCCAGGCTGGACACAGTCTGGGTCTCCCTGACCTGAGGGCAGTACGGTGCTCAGTGCCAGGCTGGACACAGTCTGGGTCTCTCTGACCTGGGAGCAGTACGGTGCTCAGTGTCTCACTGGACACAGTCTGGGTCTCTCTGACCTGAGGGCAGTACGGTGCTCAGTGCCAGGCTGGACACAGTCTGGGTCTCCCTGACCTGAGGGCAGTACGGTGCTCAGTGCCAGGCTGGACACAGTCTGGGTCTCCCTGACCTGAGGGCAGTACGGTGCTCAGTGCCAGGCTGGACACAGTCTGGGTCTCCCTGACCTGGGGGCAGTACGGTGCTCAGTGCCAGGCTGGACACAGTCTGGGTCTCCCTGACCTGAGGGCAGTACGGTGCTCAGTGCCAGGCTGGACACAGTCTGGGTCTCCCTGACCTGAGGGCAGTACGGTGCTCAGTGCCAGGCTGGACACAGTCTGGGTCTCTCTGACCTGGGAGCAGTACGGTGCTCAGTGTCTCACTGGACACAGTCTGGGTCTCTCTGACCTGAGGGCAGTACGGTGCTCAGTGTCTCACTGGACACAGTCTGGGTCTCCCTGACCTGAGGGCAGTACAGTGCTCAGTGCCAGGCTGGACACAGTCTGGGTCTCCCTGACCTGCCGAAGGCTGGTTACCTGGATACACTGGTTGTTGCTATCAGCGACCACAATCCGGTTATTTCCGGAGGCTGAAATTCCCTGTAGGTTGGTAAATTCTCCTTTCTCCCGACCTCTGGTCCCTTCAGACAGAAAAACAGAGAGAACACCAGTCAGGACAGGAGCCTCAAACTAATCAGCACAGGGCAGCACTGGGCCTGGTAACAATGCCAGCGCCAAGCCAACCTAGCTGGCCATGGAAATTAATGAGGTCATTAGCATGGGGCGGACAAGGATGGGGCGATCAAGGCGACAGGCTCCCTGTCACTTTTGACCAGTACCACACTCTGACCCTCACTCTGAACAGCCTCATGGAAATGAGGAGGAGAATGGGGCGGCACGGTAGCACAGTGGTTAGCACTGCTGCTTCACAGCTGCAGGGACCTGGGTTCAATTCCTGCTCGGGTCACTGTCTGTGTGGAGTTTGCACATTCTCCTTGTGTCTGCATGGGTTTCCTCCGGGTATCCTCCCACAGTCCAAAGATGTGCGGGTTAGGCTGATTGGCCTTGCTAAAATGCCCCTTACTGTCCTGGGATGCTTAGATTAGAGGGATTAGTGGGTAAAATATGTAGGGAGATGGGGGTAGGGCCTGGGTTGGGATTGTGTTCAGTGCAGACTTGACGGGCCGAACTGTAGAGTTCTAAAATCAAACCCTCACCACCAGACCAATCAACTCAACGTTGCTGCAGCAACCCAGGGCAGACTTCAGGACAGAATCTCATTGGCTTAGAGTGCAGGGGGCAGAGATGGACAGAGGGCAGAGGGTAGGGCAGGGGGCAGGGTCAAGGGTGTTTCAGCTACAGTGAGCCACGGGCTTTTCCCCCGGATCACCTCCGCTCCGGTGGGCATCCGCACCCCGGTGATTTGGCGATTGGGCGATTGAGGAAAATGATTTCTCTCCTCGAATGTAGAGACCATAAACATGAGAAAGAATTGCATTTGTATAGCACCTTTCACATTGAAGCATTGTGACTGCTGCAACATGGGAAATGCAGCATGGAGTTAACACATAGCAAGATCCCACACACAACAATCTGATAAAGAGCAGTGAAAGTAAACATTGGTCCTTTAGAGGTTGAGAAGGGGGACGTAATAACTGGAAATGAGAAAATAGCTGAGGCATTGAACAGGTATTTTGTGTTGGACTTCACAGTGGAAGACTCAAGTAACATGCCAAAAATTGATGACAGGAAGGCTGTGGCAGGTGAGGACCCAGAAACTATCATTATTGCAAAAGAGGTAGCGTTGGGCAAGTTAATGGGGGCTAAAGGTAGACAAGTCTCCAGGTCCTGATGGAATGCATCCCAGGGAACTAAAAGAGATGGTGGGAGAAATAGTAAATGTACTAGTGGAAATTTACCAAAATTCATTGGACTCTGGGGTGGTTCCCACAGATTGGAAAACAGCAAATGTGACACCACTGTTTAAATAAGGAGATAGACAAAAGGCAGGTAACTATAGGCCGGTTAGCTTAACTTCTGTAGTTGGGAAAATGCTTGAATCTATCATCAAGGAAGAAATAGCGAGACATCTGGATATAAATTGTCCCATTGGTAAGACACAGCATGGGCTCATGAAGGGAAGGTCATGTTTGACTAATTTGGTGGAATTCTTTGAGAACATTACATGTGCAGTGGACAATGGGGAACCTGTGGATGTGGTGTATCTGGACTTCCAGAAGACATTTGACGAGGTGCCGCACCAAAGACTGCTACATAAGATAAAGGTACACGGTGTTACGGGTAATGTGTTAGCATGGATAGAGGATTGGTTAACTAACAGAAAGCAAACAGTGGGGGTAAATGGGTGTTTTTCTTGTTGACGATCAGTGACTAGTGGTGTGCCTCAGGGATCAGTGTTGGGACTGCAATTGTTTACGACTTACACAGATGATTTGGAGTTGGGGACCAAGTGTAGTGTGTCAAAATTCACAGATGACACTAAGACACTATAGATGATCTGGAGGAGGCGGCTGAGTGTAGGGTGATGAAATTTGCTGATAACACGAAGATGAGTGGAAAAGCAAATTGCATGGAGGGTGTGGAATGTCTGCAGAGGGATCTGGATAGGCTGAGTGAGTGGGCGAGGACCTGGCAGATGGAGTATAATGTTAGCAAGTGTGAGGTTATCCACTTTGGCAGGAATAATAGTAGGAGGGATTACTATTTAAAGGGCGAAAAGCTGCAGCATGCTACGGTGCAGAGGGACCTGGGGGTCCTTGTGCATGAGTTGCAAAAACCCAGTCTGCGGCTGCAGCAGGTGATCAAGAAGGCGAATGGGATGCTGGCCTTTATAGCGAGGGGGATTGAATATAAAAGCAGGGAGGTCTTGCTGCAACTGTACAGGGTACTGGTGAGGCCGCAGCTGGAGTACTGTGTGCAGTTTTGGTCGCCGCACTTGCACAAGGATATTTTGGCCTTGGAGGGAGTGCAGAGGAGGTTCACTAGGCTGATACCGGAGATGAGGGGGTTGGACTATGAAGAGAGACTAAATAGACTGGGTCTGTACTCGTTGGAGTTTAGAAGGATGAAGGGGGATCTTATAGAGACATATAAGATAATGAAAAGGATGGATAGGGTAGAGGTAGAGAGATTTTTCCCGCTTGGAATTTAATGTTGGCAAGTGCAAGGTGGTCCACTTTGGTAGGAATAATGGTAGGAAGGACTATTACTTACGTGGCGAAAAACTGCAGCATGCGACGGTGCAGAGGGACCTTGGGGTCCTTGTGCATGAGTCGCAAAAACCCAGCCTGCAGGTGGTCAGGAAGGCTAATGGGATGCTGGCCTTCATAGCGAGGGGGATTGAATATAAAAGTAGGGAGGTCTTGCTGCAGCTGTATAGGGCATTGGTGAGGCTGCAGCTGGAGTACTGTGTGCAGTTTTGGTCGCCGCACTTACGCAAGGATATTTTGGCCTTGGAGGGAGTGCAGAGGAGGTTTACTAGGCTGATACCGGAGTTGAGGGGGTTGAGCTATGAGGAGAGGCTGAATAAACTAGGCTTGTACTCGTTAGAGTTTAGAAGAATGAGGGGAGATCTCATTGAGACGTATAAGATGATGAATGGGATGGATAGGATAGAGGTGGAGAGACACTTCCCGCTCAGAAAGGACAGTAGGACTAGGGGGCACAGCCTCAAGATAAAGGGGGGGCGGTTTAGAACGGAGTTGAGGAGGAACTTCTTCACTCAAAGGCTGGTGAATCTCTGGCCATCTAGCCCTTCGAGCCTGCCCCACCATTCAATAAGATCACGGCTGATCTGTCATGGCTCGGTTCCACATTCCCGCCCTCTCCCCATAACGCTTAATCCTCTCGCTTATCAAAAACCCATCAACCCTTGTCAGGCCCCACTTGGAGTACTGTGCGCAGTTCTGGTCGCCTCACTATAGGAAGGACGTAGAAGCTATTGAAAGGGTACAGAGGAGATTTACAAGGATGTTGCCTGGATTGGGAGGCATGCCTTATGAAGATAGGTTGAGGGAGCTGGGACTCTTCTCCCTGGAGAGACGAAGGTTGAGAGGCGACCTGATAGAGGTTTATAAAATGTTGAGAGGAATAGATAGGGTGGATTCTCAGAGGCTATTTCCCCGGGTTGAAATGGTCGCTACGAGAGGACACAGATTTAAGGTGCAGGGAGGCAAGTACAGAAGTGATGTTAGGGGTAAGTTTTTCACTCAGAGGGTGGTGAGTGAATGGAATCGGCTGCCGTCAGTGGTAGTGGAGGCGAACTCGCTGGGGTCTTTTAAAAGACTTCTGGATGAGTATATGGGAGTTAGTGAGTTTGGGGGTTATAGATAGGTCTATGGATTGGTAGGTGTTGATGTGATCGGCGCAACTCGTGGGCCGAAGGGCCTGTTTGTGCTGTAGTGTTCTATGTTCTAATTCTCTGCCCGTTGAAGTGGTGGAGGCTGCCTCGCTAAATATTTTTAAGACGCGGGTTGATGGGTTTTTGATAAGCGAGGGGATTAAGGGTTATGGGGAGAGGGCGGGAAAGTGGAACCGAGCCACGACAGATCAGCCATGATCTTACTGAATGGTGGGGCAGGCTCGAAGGGCTAGATGGCCTACTCCTGCTCCTATTTCTTATGTTCTTATGTTAGAAAGGATAGCAGGACTAGATGGCACAGCCTCAAGATAAGGGGGGGGGCTGCAGTTTAGATTGGAGTTGAGGAGGAACTTCTTCACTCAAAGGGTGGTGAATCTCTGGAATTCTCTGCCCATTGTAGCGGTGGAGGCTACCTCGCTAAATATATTTAAGTCACGGGTAGATAGGTTTCTGCTAGACAAGGGAATTAAGGGTTATGGGGAGAAAGCGGGAAAGTGGAACTGATCCACTTCAGATCAGCCATGATCTTATTGAATGGCGGGGCAGGCTCGAAGGGCTAGATGGCCTACCCCTGCTCCTATTTCTTATGTTCTTATGTTCTTAAGATGAGTGGCAGAGCAAAGTATGCAGAGGATGCTGAAAGTCTGCAAAGGGATATCGATAGTCTAAGTGAGTGGGCGAGGGTCTGGCAGATGGAGTACAATGTTGGTAAATGTGAGGTCATCCATTTTGGTAGGAATCACAGCAAAATGGACTATTATTTAAATGGTTAAAAAATTGCAGCATGCTGCTGTGCAGAGGGACCTGGGTGTCCTTGTGCAGGAATCTCAAGGAGTTGGTTTGCAGATACAGCAAGGAATTAAGAAGCAAATGGAAATTTGTCCCTCATTGCTAGAGGGATGGAGTTTAAAAACAGCGAGGTTATGTTGCAGCTGTATAAGGTGCTGGTGAGGCCACACCTGGAGTTACTGTGTACAGTTTTGGTCTCCTTACTTGAGAAAGGATATACTGGCACTGGAGGGGGTGCAGAGGAGATTCACTCGGTTGATTCAGGAGTTGAGAGGGTTGGTTTATGAGGAGAGACTGAGTAGACTGGAGCTATACTCACTGGAATTCAGAAGAATGAGGGGAGATCTTATAGAAACATATAAGATTATGAAGGGAATCGATAAGATAGAAGCAGGGAAGTTGTTTCCACTGGAGGGTGAAACTAGAACTAGGGGGCATGGCCTCAAAATAAGGGGAAGCAGATTTAGGACTGAGTTGAGGAGGAACTTCTTCACACAAAGGGTTGTGAATCTGTGGAATTCCCTGCCCAGTGAAGCAGTTGAGGCTCCCTCATTGAATGTTTTTAACGTAAGAACATAAGAAATAGGAGCAGGAGTAGGCCATCTAGCCCTTCGAGCCTGCCCCGCCATTCAATAAGATCATGGCTGATCTGTCATGGCTCAGTTCCACATTCCCACCCTCTCCCTATAACCCTTAATCCCCTCTCTTATCAAAAACCCATCAACCCGCGTCTTAAAAATATTTAGCGAGGCAGCCTCCACCCACTTCAACGGGCAGAGAATTCCAGAGTATCACCACCCTTTGAGTGAAGAAGTTCCTCCTCAACTCCGTTCTAAACCGCCCCCTCTTTATCTTGAGGCTGTGCCCCCTAGTCCTACTGTCCTTTCTGAGCGGGAAGTGTCTCTCCACCTCTATCCTATCCATCCCATTCATCATCTTATACGTCTCAATGAGATCTCCCCTCATTCTTCTAAACTCTAACGAGTACAAGCCTAATTTATTCAGCCTCTCCTCATAGCTCAACCCCCTCAACTCCGGTATCAGCCTAGTAAACCTCCTCTGCACTCCCTCCAAGGCCAAAATATCCTTGCGTAAGTACGGCGCCCAAAACTGCACACAGTACTCCAGCTGCGGCCTCACCAATGCCCTATACAGCTGCAGCAAGACCTCCCTACTTTTATATTCAATCCCCCTCGCTATGAAGGCCAGCATCCCATTTGCCTTCCTGACCACCTGCTGCACCTGCAAGCTGGGTTTTTGCGACTCTTGCACAAGGACCCCGAGGTCCCTCTGCACCGTCGCCTGCTGCAGTTTTTCGCCACGTAAGTAATAGTCCTTCCTACCATTCTTCCTACCAAAGTGGACCACCTCGCACTTGCCAACATTAAATTCCATTTGCCATTTCCTGGCCCATTCGCCCAGCCTATCTAGATCCTTCTGCAGGGTCTCCGCACCCTCCGCACAATTTGCCGTTCCACCAATCTTGATGTCATCAGCAAATTTCAACACCCGACACTCTGTTCCCTCCTCCAGATCAACTATATAAATGGTAAATAGCTGAGGCCCCAGCACTGATCCCTGGGGCACTCCACCAGTCACCAACCGCCAATCCAAATAGCACCCATTGACCCCCACTCTCTGCCTCCTATTTGACAGCCAATCCTCTATCCACGCTAACACCCTACCCCCAACTCCATGTCCCCTTACCTTCTGCAACAACCTCTTGTGAGGTACCTTGTCAAATGCCTTCTGAAAATCAAGAAAGACCACATCCACCGGCTCTCCTCTATCCACCGCCCTAGACACATCCTCATAGATCTCCAGTAAATTTGTCAGACACGACTTCCCTTTAACGAAACTGTGCTGCGTCTGCTCTAGCAAGCACTTTCTTAAGGCAAGGATAGATACATTTTTTGAACAGTAAAGGAATTAAGGGTTATGGTGAGCGGGTGGGTAAGTGGAACTGAGTCCATGAAAACATCAGCCGTGATCTTATTGAATGGCAGGGCAGGCTCGAGGGGCCGGATGGCCTACTCCTGCTCCTAGTTCTTATGTTCTTATAAATATGAGGATTCATTTCCCTCATTTCAGTTGAGGGAGAAAGTGAACCCTAATCAAAACACCAGGAACCCAGGTTTGATTCCAGCCTTGGGTCACTGTGTTTGTGGTGTCTGCATGGGTTTGAAGGAAAGTGTTAAACTAAAAGCGGAGGCGTTTAGAGTAGCTAAGAGTAGTGGGCGAGAAGAGGATTGGGAGAGGTTTAAATGTCAACAAAGATTGACAAAGAAGTTGATAAAGAAGGGTAGGAGAAACTATGAAGCTGGGCTAGCGCTTAATATAAAAAAGGATAGCAAGAGTTTTTATAAATATATAAAAAGGAAGAGGCTGGCTAGGGTGAACGTTGGTCCTTTAGAGGATGAGAAAGGGGACCTAGTGGTAGGGGATGGGGATATGGCTAAGGTCTTGAATAACTTTTTTGTTTCTGTCTTCACGGAGGAGGACGTGAATAATTTGCCGGGTGTTAGCGATGGAAAGGTGGTAGGACTGGAGGGTCTCGATGACATTACTGTTACTAGAGAGGCGGTGCTCGACAGACTGGAGGGGCTGATTGTGGACAAGTCCCCAGGACCGGATGGAATGCATCCGAGGGTTCTGAAAGAAATGGCGGAGGTGATAGTGGATGCCTTGGTGGTTATTTTCCAGACGTCGCTGGATTCCGGGAAAGTGCCGGAAGATTGGAAAGCGGCTAATGTTACGCCGTTGTTTAAGAAGGGTACCAGGCAAAAGGCGGGGAATTATAGGCCGATTAGTTTAACGTCTGTGGTAGGTAAAATGTTAGAATCCGTCATTAAGGAGGAAATTGCAAGGCATCTTGAAGGGAATTGCTTGATAGAGCAGACGCAGCACGGTTTCGTTAAAGGGAAGTCATGTCTGACAAATTTACTGGAGTTCTATGAGGATGTGTCTAGGGCGGTGGATAGAGGAGAGCCGGTGGATGTGGTCTTTCTGGATTTTCAGAAGGCGTTTGACAAAGTACCTCACAAGAGGTTATTGCAGAAGGTCGGGGGACATGGAGTTGGGGGTAGGGTGTTAGCGTGGATAGAGGATTGGTTGTCAAATAGGAGGCAGAGAGTGGGGGTCAACGGGTGCTATTCGGATTGGCGGATGGTGACTAGTGGAGTGCCCCAGGGGTCAGTGCTGGGGCCTCAGCTTTTTACCATTTATATAGATGATCTGGAGGAGGGAACCGAGTGTAGGGTGTCGAAATTTGCTGATGACACCAAGATTGGGGGAACGGCAAATTGCGCAGAGGGTGTGGAGAGTCTGCAGAAGGATCTAGATAGGCTGGGTGAATGGGCCAGGAAATGGCAAATGGAATTTAATGTTGGCAAGTGTGAGGTGGTCCACTTTGGTAGGAATAATGGTAGGAAGGACTATTACTTACGTGGCGAAAAACCGCAGCATGCGACGGTGCAGAGGGACCTCGGGGTCCTTGTGCAAGAGTCGCAAAAACCCAGCTTGCAGGTGCAGCAGGTGGTCAGGAAGGCGAATGGGATGCTGGCCTTCATAGCGAGGGGGATTGAATATAAAAGTAGGGAGGTCTTGCTGCAGCTGTATAGGGCATTGGTGAGGCCGCAGCTGGAGTACTGTGTGCAGTTTTGGGCACCGCACCTGCGCAAAGATATTTTGGCCTTGGAGGGAGTGCAGAGGAGGTTTACTAGGCTGATACCGGAGTTGAGGGGGTTGAGCTATGAGGAGAGGCTGAATAAATTAGGCTTGTACTCGTTAGAGTTTAGAAGAATGAGGGGAGATCTCATTGAGACGTATAAGATGATGAATGGGATGGATAGGATAGAGGTGGAGAGACTCGTCCCACTCAAAAAAGACAGTAGGACTAGGGGGCACAGCCTCAAGATAAAGGGGGGGCGGTCTAGAACGGAGTTGAGGAGGAACTTCTTCACTCAAAGGGTGGTGAATCTCTGGAATTCTCTGCCCGTTGAAGTGGTGGAGGCTGCCTCGCTAAATATTTTTAAGACGCGGGTTGATGGGTTTTTGATAGGCGAGGGGATTAAGGGTTATGGGGAGAGGACGGGAAAGTGGAACTGAGACACGACAGATCAGCCATGATCTTATTGAATGGCGGGGCAGGCTCGAAGGGCTGGATGGCCTACTCCTGCTCCTATTTCTTATGTTCTTATGTTTCCTCCAAGTGCTCCGGTTTCCTCCCACATTCCAAAGATGCGCATTGTCCATGCTAAATTGCCCCTTGGTATCCCAAGACAGAAACATAGAAACCAGGAGCAGGAGTAGGCCATTTGTCCCTTCAAGTCTGCGGTGCCATTCATTTTGATCATGGCTGATCGTCGAATTCAACATCCTGATCCCCCCTTCCCCCCACACCCTTTGATCCCTTTCGCCCCAAAAGCTTTATCTAATTTCTTCTTGGAATCAGACAGTGCTTTGTCCTTAGCTACTTTCTGTGGGAGTGAATTCCACACATTCACCACCCTCTGGGTGAAGAAACTTCTCCTCACCTCAGTTCTAAAAAGTTTACCCCTTATCCTCAAACTATGGTCCCTAGTTCTGGACTCTCCCACCATTGGGAACATTCTTTCTGAGTCTACCCTGTCCAGCCCTGTTAGAATTTTATAAGTTTCTATGAGATCCCCTCTCACTCTTCTAAAGTCCAGTGAATATAATCCTAACCGACTTAATCTCTCATATGTCAGACCCGTTATCCTAAGAATCAGCCTGGTAAACCTTTGCTGTGCTCCCTCTATAGCAAGGACATCCTTCCTCAGATAAAGACACTAAAACTGCTCACAATACTCCAGGTATGGTCTCACCAACACCCTGTATAATTACAGCAAAACATCCCTATCCCTGTACTCAAATCCTCTCACTATGAAGGCCAACATTTGCCTTCTTTACTGCCTGCTGTGTCTGCACACTTACTTTCAGCGACTGATGCACAAGGACTCCAAGGTCTCGCTGAGTATCCCCATCTCTCAATTTACACCCATTGAATTAATAATGTCTTCCTATTATTGCTACCAAAGTGGATAACCTCACATTTATCCACATTATACTGCATCTGCCATGCAGATACCCACACACTCAGCCTGTCCAAATCACACTGAAGCATCTCTGCATCCTCTTCACAGCTCACCCTCACACCCAACTTTGTATCATCTGCAAATTTGGTGATAATACATTCAGTTCCCTCTTCCAAATCATTAATATATGATGTGAACAGTTGGGGTCCGAGCACAGATCCCTGCAGAACCCATCTAGTCTCTGACTGCCAATCAGAAAAAGATCCATCTATGCCAACTCTTTGCTTCCTATCTGCTAATCAGCTTTCTATCCATCTCAAGACATTACCTGCAGTCCCATGTGCTTTAACTTTACACAGTAGTCTGTTAAGTGAGATCTTGTTGAAAGCCTTCTGAAAGTCTAAGTAAACCACATCCACTGGTTCTCCTCGGTCAACTCTACTAGTTACATTCTTAAAAATTCCAATAGATTTATCAAGCATGTTTTCCCTTCTGTAAATCCATGCTGCCTTGTGAAATCCTTGATAATGGACTCCAGTAACTTCCCCAGTACTGACGTTAGGCTCACTGCTCTATAGTTCCCTGTTTTCTCTCTACCTCCCTTTTTGAATATTGGGCTTACATTAGCTCCCCTCCAATCTGTAGGAACCAGTCCAGAGTCCAAAGAATTTTGGAAAATAGCCACCAATGGGTTTACTATTTCCAGGGCCATTTCCTTCAGTACTCTGGGATGAAGATTATCAGGATCTGGAGATTTATCCACCTTCAATCCCATCAATTTTCCCAAAACTATTTCTCTATTAATGCTGATTTCCTTCAGTTCCTCATTAAAACATGTTTCTCTCAGTACTTCTGGTACATTATTCATGTCTTCCTTTGTGAAGATTGAAGCAAAGTATAAATTTAATCCCTCAGCCATTTCTTTATTCCCCATTATAAATTCTCCTGTTTCTGACTGTAAGGGGCCTACATTCATTCTTGTCAATCTTTTTCTCTTTACGTACCTATAGAAACTTTTACAGTCAGTTTTTATGTTCCCCACTAGCTCACTTTCATACTCTATTTTTCTCTTTATAATCAATCCCTTGGTCTTCTTTTGCTGAATTTTAAGCTGCTCCCAATCCTCAGGCCTATTGCTTTTTCTTACCAATTTGCATGCTTCTTCCCTGAATCTGATACTATCTACAATTTCCCTTGGCCCACTTGGTACATAGCCCTGAATGCTTGCTGGGCCGAATCCCCTGTCCCTATAGTGCAGGGATTCTCTGATTGGTCAGAATATAAAAAATGGAGTAGAACCCTTAGAGTATTGACAGGCAGAGGGATCTGGGTGTACATGTCCATCGATCACTGAAAGACAATGCAGGTGGAGTAGGTAATGAAGAAGGCGTACGGCACACCTGCCTTCATCTGCTGGGGCATTGAGTTTAAAAATTGGCAGGTCATGCTGCAGCTTTATAGAACCTTAGTTAGATCTCATTTAGAATATTGTGTACAATTCTGGTCACCGCACTACCAGAAGGATGTGGAGGCTTTGGAGAGGATACAGAAGGGATTTACCAGGATGTTGCCCAGCCTGGAGGGTATTAGCTATGAGGAGAGGTTAGATAAACTCGGTTTGTTCTCACTGGAATGACGGAGGTTGAAGGGTGACCTGATCGAGGTTTACAAGATTATGAGAGGCATGGACAGAGTGGATAGTCAGATGCTCTTTCCTAAGGTAGAAAAGTCAAGCACTAGGGGACATAGGTTTAAGGTGCGTGGGGAAAAGTTTAAAGGAGATGTGCGAGGCATGTTTTTTTTTACACAGAGGGTGGTGAATGTCTGGAGCGCGCTGCCCGGGGAGGCGATGGGTGCAGGTACTACAGCGACATTTAAGGTGCAACTAAACAAATGCACGAATAGAATGGGAATGGAAGCATACGGACTCCGTAACGGCATATGGTTTTAGTTTCTGCAAATATCATGGTAGGTGCAGGCTTGGAGGGGCCGAAGGGCCTGTTCCCGTGCTGTACGCGGAGGGGCCGACGGGCCTGTTCCCGTGCTGTACGCGGAGGGGCCGAAGGGCCTGTTCCCGTGCTGTACGCGGAGGGGCCGAAGGGCCTGTTCCCGTGCTGTACGCGGAGGGGCCGAAGGGCCTGTTCCCGTGCTGTACGCGGAGGGGCCGAAGGGCCTGTTCCCGTGCTGTACGCGGAGGGGCCGAAGGGCCTGTTCCCGTGCTGTACGCGGAGGGGCCGAAGGGCCTGTTCCCGTGCTGTACGCGGAGGGGCCGAAGGGCCTGTTCCCGTGCTGTACGCGGAGGGGCCGAAGGGCCTGTTCCCGTGCTGTACGCGGAGGGGCCGAAGGGCCTGTTCCCGTGCTGTACGCGGAGGGGCCGAAGGGCCTGTTCCCGTGCTGTACGCGGAGGGGCCGAAGGGCCTGAAATCTTAATCAGGAGAAAACAATCAGCGAATGAGAGAAAGCTGGGATAAAAAAAAATCAGATGTAAAGGAAAGGAGTGTGTAAACAGTAAGAGAGTGAGAATGGGAGTTAGTAATAGATCGTAAGGAAATGGCCAATGAAATGAGTAAGTACTTTGCCCTGTCTTCACCATGAAGAATAACTAAAACATCCCAGTAAAAGCTGCCAATCGGGAGGGAGCGAGGGACTTGGTGAAATTATAATCCCTGGGGTACTGAGCAAACTGGCAGAGACGTGACTGACACGTCGCAGTCAGATAGACACCATCCCAGGGTTTTAAAAGAGACCATTAGTGAACCAGTAGATGCGCTGGTGTTAATTATCCCAAATTCAATAGGTTCCGTCAAACAGAAAGTCGCAAATATAACCCCTCTTTTCGAGGAGGGAGGGAGGTAGGAACCAGGAAAGAATCAGCACCTGTGGTGGGTAAGGTATTCGAATCGATCATTAAGGAAATCATGGCTGGAAAACTCAGGGAAATTCGTGGTTTTGTGAAAGAGACATCCTATTGAATCAAGTTACTGCGGTTCTTTGGAGGAATAACACATGCCATGGATAAAGGGGAACCCGTAGATGTTATGTACTTGGATTTCCAGAAGGCATTTGATAAGGCACGACATCAAAGGTTATTGTGGAAAATAAAAGCTCATGGAACAGTGGGAAAGATATTAGACTGGATTGGAAACTGTCTGGCTGGCAGAGAGTACGTATAAATGGATATTTTTCTGATTAGCAAGGTGTGGTGAGTAGTTCCGCAGAGAACCAGGCTGGGGCCTCAATTCATATCACAGGCTTAGACAAGGGGAGTGAAAGTACAGGAGCTAAACTTGCAGATGATATAGAGATGTTGTGAAGAGGACATAAGGAGTTTTCTTTTAATCCTTTAAGTTTTCTTTTGAGTTTTCTTTTAATCCACTGGTGCTTCGGTCCGTCTTGTTGTCCAATGAGGGGCATACACGCGATGGGTCGTGCGAGGGCTGCTCTTGGATGTTCGAGAATAGCCTAGTGCTTCATGTCGTTAGTGTGTGCCTAAACTGGACCAGATACTGGGCAACACGACAGCTCAGTGACTATCACTGTTTGCTGTGCAGACACATGGATTTGGGCCAGTGTTTGCGGGAGTTTGCACATTCTCCCCGTGCTTGCGTGTGTTTTCTCTGGGTGCTCCGGTTTCCTCCCACACCCCAAAGATGTGCTGTTAGGCTGACTGGTGTAACAAATTGTCCCTAAATTAGTCTCCCCTCAGCTCAATGTTAAGATGGCGGCGCGGGCTCGTTGGGCCGAAGGGCCTGTTTCCCGTGCTGTGTTGTTCTTTGTTCTTTAGAACATAGAACATAGAACATTACAGCGCGGAACAGGCCCTTCGGCCCACAATGTTGCGCCGACCAGTCTTATTTTTTAAAAAAAAACATTGACCCACTAATCTAAACCACTCCTTTTTCGTCCATAAACCTATCCACCAATCTCTTAAACGCCCCCAAACTAGGCGCATTTACAACTGCAGCAGGCAGGGCATTCCAGTCCCTCACCACCCTCTGGGTAAAGAACCTGCCCCTGACATCCGTCCTATAACTACCCCCCCTTAATTTAAAGCCATGCCCCCTCGTGCTAGATTTCTCCATCCGAGGAAACAGGCTATCACCATCCACCCTATCTAAACCTCTAATCATCTTATATGTTTCTATAAGATCCCCTCTTAGCCGCCTTCTTTCCAGTGAAAACAACCCCAAATCCCTCAGTCTCTCCTCATAGGACCTCCCCTGCATACCAGGCAACATCCTGGTAAACCTCCTCTGCACCCTCTCCAAAGCCTCCACATCCTTCCTGTAATGTGGGGACCAGAACTGCACACAGTACTCCAAGTGCGGCCGCACCAGAGTTGTGTACAGTTGCAACATGACGCTGCGACTCCTAAATTCAATCCCCCTACCAATAAACGCCAAGACACCGTATGCCTTCTTAACAACCTTATCTACTTGATTCCCAACTTTCAGGGATCTATGTACACATACACCTAGATCCCTCTGCTCCTCCACTCTATTCAAAGTCCTCCCGTTAGCCCTATACTCAACACATCTGTTATTCCTACCGAAATGGATTACCTCACACTTCTCCGCATTAAACTCCATCCGCCACCTCGCGGCCCAGCTCTGCAACCTGTCCAAGTCACCCTGCAAACTTCGACACCCTTCCTCACAATCTACCACACCTCCGACTTTGGTGTCATCAGCAAACTTACTAATCCACCCAACTATACCCTCATCCAGATCATTAATAAAGATTACGAACAGCAGTGGCCCCAAAACAGATCCCTGAGGCACACCACTCGTAACCGAACTCCATGATGAATAATTACCATCAACCACCACCCTCTGTCTCCTATCTGCTAACCAATTCCTGATCCAAGTACCTAAATTACCACCAATCCCATACATCTGCATTTTCTGCAGAAGCATACCATGGTGAACCTTATCAAACGCCTTACTAAAATCCATATATACCACATCTACTGCCTTACCCCTATCCACCTCTTTGGTCACCTTCTCAAAGAACTCAATAAGGTAAGTTTGCAGATGGATGGGGATCAGCTGAGTGAATGAGTAGATGGAGTATAATGTGGGAAAATGTGAAGCTGTTGTGTGAAGAATGGAAAAACAGAGCGTGACTTACACGGAGGAGTGCAGAATCCAAGGTGTAGAGGGATCTGGGCGTTCTTGTGAATGAGTCAGAAAATGTTAGTGCGCAGGTACAGGTAAAGCGGCTAATGGAATGCAATCCTTTATTACAGGACGAATTGAACACAAAAGGAAGGATATTATGCTTCAGTTATACAGGGAATTGGTGAGAGTATATCTCGAAAATTGTGTGCAATTTTAATCTCCTTATTGAAGGAAGGATGTTAATGCACTGGAGACGGCTCAGAGGCGGTTTCTGAGATTGGCCTGGAATGACTGGGTTGGCTGATGAAGAAAGGCTGGACAGGGTAGGCATGTTTCATAGAGAATCACAGAATCCCTACAGTGCAGAAGGAGGCCATTCAGCCCATCGAGTCTGCACTGACAACAATCCCACCCACGGCCTATCCCCATAACCCCACATAATCCCCCTGACTCCAAGGGGCAATTCCACCCAGGTCTGTTCCCCACAACCCCAAATATTTACCCCACTAATTCCACGAATGTATACATGTTGGAACACTAAGGGGCAATTAACATGGCCAATATATCCAACCTGCACATCTTTGGACTGTGGGGGAAAACCAGAGCACCTGGAGGAAACCCATGCAGACACAGGAAGAACGTGCAAACTCCACACAGATAGTGACCCAAGCTGGGAATTGAACCTGGGTCCTGGCGTTGTGAGGCAGCAGTGCTAACCACTGTGTCAGCGTGCCACTCCATCCCACTGGAGTTTAGAAGAGTGAGGGTGAGTTGAGTGCAGTAATAAATATCGCAAACAGCCTCGACAAGGTGAACGTGGAAAGGACGTTTCCTCTCGTGGGGAAGTCCTGAACTAGGGGGGCAGTGTTTTAAACTGAGGGGGTCATCCTTTTAGGACAGAGATGAGGAGAATTTCTTTCTCTCAGAGGCTTGTGTGCCTTTGGAACCTTGCCTTAGAGGGCGGTGCAGACAGAGTCACTGAATATTAAGGTGGATTTAGATAGATTTTAGTTGGACAAGTGAATCAAAGGTTATCAGGGTAGACGGGGAATGTGGAATTAGAAACACCAACAGATCAGCCAGTATCTCATCGAATTGTGGGACAGGCTCGACGGGTTGAATGGCCTGCTGCTTGTTTGAATAATTAGAAACAACCCAGAATATTAGTCACCACTGTCACATTATTAAAACTACTGCATTGTTGGAAAAGTCCATCTGGTTCACTGGTGTCCTTTAGGGAAGGAAATCTGCCGTCCTTACCTGGTCTGGCCTACATGCAAGTCCAGAGTCACTGCAATGTGGGTGACTCTGCACTGCCCCCTCATGGGCATTTGGGCTGGGCAGCTGGAGTACTGTGTGCAATTTTGGTCCCCTTATTTGTGGAAGGATATATTGGCTTTGGAGGGAGTACAGAGAAGGTTCACCAGGCTGATAGCGGAGATGAGGGGGTTAGCTTATCAGGAGAGATTAAATAGACTGGGCCTGTACTCGTTAGAGTTTAGAAGGCTGAGGGGGGATCTATAGAGACATATAAGATAATGAAGGGGTTAGATAGCGTAGAGGTAGAGAGATTCTTTCCACTTAGAAAGGAAACAAGAACTAGAGGGCACAGCCTCAAAATAAATTGGGGGGCGGGGGGCTGCAGTTTAGAACGGAGTTGAGGAGGAACTTCTTCACTCAAAGGGTGGTGAATCTCTGGAAGTCTCTGCCCATTGAAGTGGTGGAGGCTGCCTCATTAAATATGTTTAAGACACGGGTAGATAGGTTTCTGATAGACAGGGGGATTAAGGGTTATGGGGAGAGAGTGGGAAAGTGGATCTGAGCCACTTCAGATCAGCCACGATCTTATTGAATGGCGGGGCAGGCTCGACGGGCTAGAGGGCCTACTCCTGCTCCTATTTCTTATGTTCTTATTCTCAGACCATGGAAGATTTTTAAAGACTCACCAATGCGAATAATTAGCTCATCCTCAATGGGGTTGTCCTTCTTCTTGCCGCTGCTGTACATACTGGCTGGGCGACGCACAGCCTTCTGCCGAATGTGTCCACTACTAGGAGACTTCACCCTGCGTTTAACATCATCAGGAGAGTGCGCAGTGTCAGAGGGTTTTGTGGCTCTGACCCTGTAGGGACTGCCTTTCACTGGCTGATCGTACAGAGTTACAGAGAGGGTAAAGTCTCCCTCTGTCTTGAGAGTGTACAGTATGTCGTAGGTGCCGTTCCTGTTATCCAGCACCTCCCCCTCAGTGAAGCTCCCATCCGGGGCTGTGACCTCGGCGCGCAGGATGGCATTGCCACTTTTCACCAGCTCACCATCTTTATCCTTGGTTGTCACGGTGACCGTTGTCTGTTGGCCAACCACAGCGTGACGCAGACCCTCCCCCGTAGCGACGGTCTGCTGAGCAATGGCGCTGGTGGTGATCAGAACTCCGAGGTTCTGGATGGACTTCCTAACTCCATCTGTCTCCACTCTCAGGTCCAGGTGATGGTTTTCTTGTGGCTGGAGCGGGAAGTCCTGTCCAGCCAGTTCATTCAGCGTCTCACTCATCTGTTTCTTCACCAGTAAAACCTCCGTCTCTGTCCCATGGCTCAGAGCTTGTTCTGTAAACTCGGAACTGCTCCGGATTTTCTCCTCACCCTGTAGCAGATATTCCAACTGAGTCTGAAGGACCTGGAGGGAGGAGGTTAAAGAACAAGCGTGAGTTTTCCAATCTCACTCCCCCGGCCCACGGCATCTTCCCATGCAATCGGAGAAGGTGTAACACCTGTCCCTTTACCTCCTCCCTGCTCACCCTCCTTGCTCCTAAACACCCCACTCAGGTGAAGCAGTGCTCCACATGCCCCTCCTTCAGCCTGGTTTATTGTAAACTGTAGATTAAATGCAGACTGGATGAGCCCTTTGCAGAATACCTTTGCTCAGTCCATGAGCATGGCCCCAGGCTCCTGATCACTTGTCATTTTAACTCAGCATCTTGTTGTCATGTCTATGCTCGGCCTGTCGCAATGCTCCAGTGAAGCCCAGCGCGAGCTGCAGGATCAGCACCTCATCTTCTGATTAATGAAACACACACCTGCACACACTAACATGCATGTGAGTACGTGCGCACACGCACATACACACACGTGCGCGCGCTCACCCACAGACATACAGACTCTCTCAGACACACACATACACACACACACTCACCCACAGACATATAGACTCTCACAGACACACACACACATGCACACACTCACCCAGACATATAGACTCTCACGGACACGCACACACACTCTCACACTCACAGAGCCTTCTATCTCTCCATTTTCATTTCCCTGAGCACGGACTGTAGTGTTTTGATGAGCACACTCCACTGTCTGGCCCTCATTCCCCTGTTAACACCTCCTTTAGTCTTTCACGCTGCCATTAACACTTCCTCCATTTTGTGCTTCACATCTTTGTTGCAATCTCTGTTCACTCCCACCAATCATTAACTTGTCAAAGTTCCCATCCTCTCAAAGACAATATCAAATCCATCACATTCTGTCTTTCTGATCTGCTTTCATCATTCACATTCATGGCTGGGATAGGAAGACGTGCCGAGGTTTCTATAAAACCTGGTGTTGTCAGACTTATTACAAAGCTTCTATAATAACAGCAACAGCAGCTCTCCTCCAGCCTGTTGTCTGGGATACAGGAGAAAAGCATTTCCACGGCGTATCGCCTGGGATCATCCCGGCAGACACCATGTTTACTGTCCACCCCCTCGCAGCTCACTCCAGGGAACAGAGGGATCTCAGGGTAGTCACTCAGGGTGCTAGAGGATGTGAATAGGATAATTAAGAAGGCACATGGGACAGTTGCTTTTATCAGTTGTTGGATAGAATGCAAGAGCAAAGAGGTAATGTTAGAGTTGTACAGTGTGTTGGTTACGCCACAGCTGGAGTATTGTGTGGCCTGGCCACCTCACTACGGGAAGGATGTGATGACACTCGAGGGTGTGCAGAGGACGTTCACCAGGATGCTGCCTGGGACAGAGCTACAAGGAGAGACCCAGCACACATCCATAGAACATGGAACATAGAACAGTACAGCACAGTACAAGCCCCTCGGCCCTTGATGTTGTGCTGAGCTATGTCCAATCCCAAGATCAAGCTATCCCCTCCCTATAATTCTGGAGTGTTCCATGTTCCTACCCAGTAACCGCTTGAAAGTTCCTAAAGTGTCCGACTCCACTATCACAGCAGGCACCTCAAGAACTCTCTGAGTGAAGAATCTACCTCGGACATCCCTCCTATATCTCCCACCATGAACCTTATAGTCATATCCATTGGAATCTCACTCACTCACACCTCAGGGGACACCAGCCCTCACTCTCTCACACACATCCTCATTTACCCTGTGGGTCCTCCTCATCTCACTGCTCCCACTCACCGTCCACATTCACTGGGCACCCTCTCCCCTCCGCCCTCTGCCCGGGCACACCCCCAGCTGACACTCCATCTGTCTCCTTATACAGCAGCTGGCTCATTACAAGAGGGAGAGATCCCATTAGGCGGAGGGCTGCCAAGGTCACTGCTGTATATTTGGGGAGTTCCTGTCTGGGGCATGGCCCCTTTAAGAGGGCAGTCACGTGATCACTGTGACATCATCAGCACCTTGGCATTGGATTGGAGCCTGTCCAGTGCCCCCTTAAAAACCCCAAACCCCAAAACCTGTTTCCATCAAACCGTGTGTGGACCTCCTGACTGGAACTGACCCCCACACCCCCCCAACCCCATCCCCACCCACACCCCCATTCTCACCCCCACTGCCTACCAATCCTCCCCCCACCCCAAAACCACTCCCTCTCCCCATTCCCCCATTCCTGGCCCCTCCCCACCCCGCCGGGTGGCCTCACCTTCTGTTTGCTGTTGCACATTCCCTCCAGTTCGGAGATCAGTGTGGATTTACGCTGGTGGAGAACTCTCTGAAGTTCCTCGAAGATGTTGCTGATCTCACTCACCGCCGTGTTCTTGCGCTCCGTAAGCTGACGGCAAATCTCGTGGACAAGATCGATGGCAGCATTGAGCTGCGGCAGGCTGAGGGGAAACTCATCATTAACCCTTTAAATCCCGGGACTGAGGGGAAACTCATCATTAACCCTTTAAATCCCGGGACTGAGGGGAAACTCATCATTAACCCTTTAAATCCCGGGACTGAGGGGAAACTCATCATTAACCCTTTAAATCCCGGGACTGAGGGGAAAACTCATCATTAACCCTTTAAATCCCGGGACTGAGGGGAAACTCATCATTAACTCTTTAAATCCCGGGACTGAGGGGAAACTCATCATTAACCCTTTAAATCCCGGGACTGAGGGGAAACTCATCATTAACCCTTCAAATCCCGGGACTGAGGGGAAACTCATCATTAACCCTTTAAATCCCGGGACTGAGGGGAAACTCATCATTAACCCTTTAAATCCCGGGACTGAGGGGAAACTCATCATTAACCCTTCAAATCCCGGGACTGAGGGGAAACTCATCATTAACCCTTTAAATCCCGGGACTGAGGGGAAACTCATCATTAACCCTTCAAATCCCGGGACTGAGGGGAAAACTCATCATTAACCCTTTAAATCCCGGGACTGAGGGGAAAACTCATCATTAACCCTTTAAATCCTGGGACTGAGGGGAAAACTCATCATTAACCCTTTAAATCCCGGGACTGAGGGGAAACTCATCATTAACCCTTTAAATCCCGGGACTGAGGGGAAACTCATCATTAACCCTTTAAATCCTGGGACTGAGGGGAAAACTCACCATTAACCCTTTAAATCCTGGGACTGAGGGGAAAACTCATCATTAACCCTTTAAATCCCGGGACTGAGGGGAAACTCATCATTAACTCTTTAAATCCCGGGACTGAGGGGAAACTCACCATTAACCCTTTAAATCCTGGGACTGAGGAGAAACTCATCATTAACCCTTTAAATCCCGGGACTGAGGGGAAACTCATCATTAACCCTTTAAATCCTGGGACTGAGGGGAAAACTCATCATTAACCTTATTAGTACATAAATCTATGTACTAACCTTACTGAGTTTTTTGAGAAAGTGACCAAAGAGGTGGATGGGGGCAAGGCAGTTGACGTGGTATATATGGATTTTAGTAAGGCGTTCGATAAGGTTCACCATGGTAGGCTTCTGCAGAAAATGCAGCTGTATGGGATTGAGGGTAGTCTAGGAAATTGGATCAGGAATTGGCTGGCAGATAGGAGACAGAGGGTGGTGGTTGATGGTAAATATTCATCATGGAGTTCAGTTACGAGTGGTGTGCCTCAGGGATCTGTTTTGGGGCCACTGTTGTTTGTAATCTTTATTAATGATCTGGATGAGGGTATAGTTGGGTGGATTAGTAAATTTGCTGATGACACCAAAGTCGGAGGTGTGGTAGATTGTGAGGAAGGGTGTCATAGTTTGCAGGGAGACTTAGATAGGTTGCAGAGCTGGGCCGAGAGGTGGCGGATGGAATTTAATGCGGAGAAGTGTGAGGTAATTCACTTTGGTAGGAATAACAGATGTGTCGAGTATAGGGCTAACGGGAGGACTTTGAATAGTGTGGATGAACAGAGGGATCTAGGTGTATGTGTACATAGATCCCTGAAAGTTGGGAGTCAAGTAGATAAGGTTGTCAAGAAGGCGTACGGTGTCTTGGCGTTTATTGGTAGGGGGATTGAATTTAGGAGTCGCAGCGTCATGTTGCAACTGTACACTACTCTGGTGCGGCCGCACTTGGAGTACTGTGTGCAGTTCTGGTCCCCACATTACAGGAAGGATGTGGAGGCTTTGGAGAGGGTGCAGAGGAGGTTTACTAGGATGTTGCCTGGTATGGAGGGGAGGTCCTATGAGGAGAGACTGAGGGATTTAGGGTTGTTTTCGTTGGAAAGAAGGCGGCTAAGAGGGGATCTTATTGAAACATATAAGATGATTAGAGGTTTAGATAGGGTGGATAGTGATAGCCTTTTTCCTCGGATGGAGAAAGCTAGCACGAGGGGGCATGGCTTTAAATTAAGGGGGGGTAGCTACAGGACGGATGTCAGGGGTAGGTTCTTTACCCAGAGGGTGGTGAGGGATTGGAATGCCCTGCCTGCTGCAGTTGTAAATGCGCCTAGTTTGGGGGCGTTTAAGAGATCTATGGATAGGTTTATGGACGAAAAGGGATTGGTATAGGCTAGTGGGTCATTGTTTTTGTAACTGGTCGGCGCAACATCGTGGGCCGAAGGGCCTGTTCTGCGCTGTAATGTTCTATGTTCTAACCCTTTAAATCCCGGGACTGAGGGGAAAACTCATCATTAACCCTTTAAATCCCGGGACTGAGGGGAAACTCATCATTAACCCTTTAAATCCCAGGACTGAGGGGAAAACTCATCATTAACCCTTTAATTCCCGGGACTGAGGGGAAAACTCATCATTGACCCTTTAAATCCCAGGACTGAGGGGAAAACTCATCATTAACCCTTTAAATCCCAGGACTGAGGGGAAAACTCATCATTAACCCTTTAAATCCCGGGACTGAGCGGAAAACTCATCATTAACCCTTTAAATCCCGGGACTGAGGGGAAAACTCATCATTAACCCTTTAAATCCCGGGACTGAGGGGAAAACGCATCATTAACCCTTTAAATCCCGGGACTGAGGGGAAAACTCAAAGATGTGCTGTTAGGTGCATTGACCCAAACAGGTACTGGAGTGTGGCAACTAGGGGAATTTCACACTAACTTCACTGAAGTGTTAATGTAAGCCTACTTAAAACCAATAAATAAAAAGATTCAGCATTAACCCTTTAGATCACAGAATCCCACAGTGCAGAAGAGGCCCTTCGGCCCATCGAGTCTGCACCAACGCATGAAAAGCCCTGACCTTCTAAATCACAGAACATTACAGCACAGTACAGGCCCTTCGGCCCTCGATGTTACGCCGACCTGTGAAACCAATCCAAAGCCCATTTAGTAAAGAATCTACCTCGGACATCCCTCCTATATTTACAAACAAATGGACAAATGAGCAGCACAGGCTTGGTGGCCAAAGGGCTTGTTTCCTCTGCTGTACTGTTCTTTGTTCTTTAAACTACACTATTCCAAAATCATCCATATATTTATCCAATGACCATTTAAATGCCCTTAAAGTTGGCGAGTCCACTACTGTTGCAGGCAGGGCATTCCACGCCGTTACGACCCTCTGAGTAAAGAACCTACCTCTGACACCCATCCTATAATTACCACCCCTTATTTTAAAGTTATGTCCCCTCGTGTTAGCCATCTCATCCAAGGAAAAAGACTCTCACTGTCCACCCTATCTAACCCTTTGATCATCTTGTATGCCTCTATTAGGTCACCTCTCAACCTTCTCTCTAATTAAAACAGCCTTAAGTCCCTCAGTCTTTCCTCATAAGACCTTCCCACCATACCAGGCAACATCCTGGTAAACCTCCTCTGCACCCTTTCCAATGCTTCCACGTCCTTCCTATAATGCGGCGACCAGAACTGTATGCAATACTCCAAGTGTGGCCGCACCAGAGTTTTGTTCAGCTGAAACATGACCTCACGGCTCCAAAATTCAATCCCTCTACCAATAAAAGCTAACACACCGTACGCCTTCTTAACAACCTTATCAACCTGGGTGCCAACTTTCGGGGATCTATGCGCATGTACCCCGAGATCTCTCTGCTCATCAACACTACCAAGAGTATTTCCATTAGCCCAGTACTCTGTATTCCAGTTACTCCTTCCAAAGTGAATCACCTCACACTTTTCCACATTAAACTCCATTTGCCACCTCTCAACCCAGCTCTGCAGCTTATCTATGTCCCTCTGTAACCTGCAACATCCTTCCGCACTGTCCACAACTCCTCCGACTTTAGTGTCATCCGCAAATTTACTAATCCATCCTTCTACACCCTCATCTAGGTCATTTATAAAAATGACAAAAAGCAGTGGCCCCAAAACAGATCCCTGAGGTACACCACTTGTAACTGAACTCCAGGATGAATATTTCCCATCAACCACCACCCTCTGTCTTCTCACAGCTAGCCAATTCCTGATCCAAACTGCTAAATCACCCTCAATCCCACACCTCCATATCTTCTGCAAAAACTTACCTTATCAAACGCTTTACTGAAATCCATATACACCTCATCAACTGCTTTTCCCTCGTCCACCTCTTTGGTCACCTTGTCAAAGAACTCAATAAGGTTTGTGAGGCATGACCTACCCTTCACAAAACCACCTACCCTGCCCACCTAATCCCACTTGCCAGCATTTGGCCCGTAGCCCTGAGTGTCATGATTTGCCAAGTGCTCATCCACATACTTTTTGAAGGATGTGAGGCATCCCGCCTCTACCACCCTCCCACGCAGCACATTCAGACCGTCACCACCCTCTGGGTAAAAAGCTTTTTCCTCACATCCCCTCTAAACCTCCCATCCCTCACCTTGAACCGACGTTTCCACGTGACAGACCCTCCAACTAAGTTAACGCATTTAAGGGTTCTGTCATTTATTTATACAGTAAATGGCAGAACCCTTAAGAGTATTGAAAGGCAGAGGGATCTGGACGTACAGGTACACAGGTCACTGACAGTCGCAATGCAGGTGGAGAAGGTAGTCAAGAAGGCATACGGCATGCTTGCCTTCATTGGACAAGGCATTGAGTTTAAAAATTGGCAAGTCACGTTGGAATGGAATGTTGGCCTTTATCGCGAGGGGGACAGAATATAAAAGCAGGGAGGTCTTGCTGCAAATGTACAAGGTACTGGTGAGGCCGCAACTGGAGTACTGTGTGCAATTTTGGTCCCCTTATTTGCAAAAGGATATACTGGCCTTGGAGCAAGTACAGAGAAGGTTCACCAGGCTGATACCGGAGATGAGGGGGTTAGCTTATGAGGAGAGATTGAGTAGATTGGGCTTGTACTCGCTGGAGTTTAGAAGGCTAAGGGGGGATCTTATAGAGACATGTAAGACAATGAAGGGGCTAGACAGGGTAGAGGTAGAGAGATTCTTTCCACTTAGAAAGGAAACCAGAACTAGAGGGCACAGCCTCAAAATAAGGTGGGGGGGGGGAGCAGTTTAGAGCAGAGTTGAGGAGGAACTTCTCTCAAAGGGCAGTGAATGTCTGGAATTCTCTGTCCATTGAAGAGGTGGAGGCTACCTCATTTAATATGTTTAAGTCACAGGTAGATAGATTTCTGATAGATAAGGGAATTAAGGGTTATGGGGAGCAGGCGGGAAAGTGGAACTGATCCACTTCAGATCACATGATCTTATTGAATGGCGGGGCAGGCTCGAAGGGCTAGATGGCCTACTCCTGCTCCTATTTCTTATGTTGCAGCTTCATAGAACCTTAGTGGAACCTTGGAATATAGTGTTCAATTCTGGTCACCACACTACCAGAAGGATGTGGAGGCTTTGGAGAGGGTACAGAAAAGATTTACCAGGATGTTGCCTGGTATGGAGGGCATTAGCTATGAGGAGAGGTTGGAGAAACTTGGTTTGTTCTCACTGGAACGACGGAGGTTGAGGGGAGACCTGATAGAAGTCTACAAGATTATGAGAGGCATGGACAGAGCGGATAGTCAGAAGCTTCTTCCCACGGTGGAAGAGCCAATTACTAGGGGGCATAGGTGCATGGGGCAAGGTTTAAAGGAGATGAACGAGGCAGATTTTTTTTTACACAGAGGGTGGTTTTACACAATGTGTGGCTTTTAAGGGGCGTCTTGACAAATACATGAGTAGGATGGGAATTGAGGGATATGGTCCCCGGAAGTGTAGGAGGTTTTAGTTCAGGTGGGCAGCACGGTCGGTGTAGGCTGGGGGGCAGAAGGGCCTGTTCCTCTGCTGTAATTTTCTTCGTTTCTGTAAGAGGAACAGCTGCTCCTTATCCACTCTGTCCGTGTCTCTCATAATCTTGTACACCTCAATCAGGTCACCCCTCAGTCTTCTCTGCTCCAATGAAAATAACCCAACCTCTGTTTACAATTTAACTGCTCCATCCCAGGCAGCATCCTGGTGAATCTCCTCCGCACCCCCTCCAGTGCAATCACATCCTCCCGGTAATGTGGTGACCAGAACTGCACACAGTATTCCAGCTGTGGCCTCACCAAAATTCTATACAACTCCAACTGACTTCCCTGATTTTGTAATCTATACCCCGATTGATAAAGGCGAGTGTGCCGTCAGCCCTTTTCACCACCCTATTAACCTGCCTTTCCACCTTCAGAGATCTGTGGACAAACACACCAAGGTCCCTTTGTTCTTCCGAACTTCCCAGTGTCAGACCTTTCATAGAATATTTCCTTATCAAATTACTCCTTCCAAAATGCATCACCTGTCACTTTTCAGAGTTAAATTCCATCTGCCACTCACCCACCCATTTGACCATCTTGTCAATGTCTTGTTGTAACCCAAGACACTCAACCTCACTGTTAACCACCCGGCCAATCTTTGAGTCATCGGCAAATTTACCAATTCTACCCCCCACACAGTCATCAATGTCATTTATATAAATGACGAACAATAGGGGGCACGGCACGGACCCCTGTGGTACGTCATTGGTCCCTGGCCCCCGGTCACTGAAGCAGCCATCTGTACCATCCTCTGTCTCCTAGGCCAATTATGAATTCACTTCATCAGATCACCCTGTATCCCATGTGCATTTACCTTCTTAATAAGTCTCCCATGTGGGACTTTGTCAAAGGCTTTGCTGAAATCCATGTAAACTGTATCAACTGCATCTACACACTTGGATACATGCTCAAAAAATTCAATCAAATTTGTTAGGCGTGACCTCCCTCTGATAAAACCATGCTGACTATTCCTGATCAAACCTAGCCTCACCAAATGGAGATTCTCTCCTTCAGAATCTTCTCCAATAGTTTCCCAACTACAGATGTGAGACTCACTGGTCTGTAGTTCCCTGGCTTGTCTCTACAACCTTTCTTAAATAGTGGAACCACATTAGCTGTTCTCCAGTCCCCGGCACCTCCTCGGGGGTCAGAGAGGAATTTAAAATATGGGTCAGAGCCTCTGCAATTTCCTCCCTTGGCTCCCACATCAGCCTGGGACACAATTCATCCGGACATGGAGATCTGTCCACTTTTAAGCTTACCAATACCTCCTTATGATAATGTTCTCTGGAGCCTCAGTCTCCCTCGCAATGTTCAATAACTACCTCCTCATTCTCGTGGGTGAAGACATGTGAAATATTGATTGAACGCCCTACCAATGTCCTCTGCCTCCACCCACAGATTTCCCCCTTGGTCCCTAATGGGCCCTACTCTTTTCCTAGTTATCCTCTTCCCATTGATACAGAATATTTTAGGATTTTCACTGCTTTTACCAGCCAGAGCTTTCTCACATCACCTCTTTGTTCTAACTGATTTCTTAAGCTCCATCCTGCACTTTCTGTACTCCACTAATGCCTCACAGACTTACTCCCCTTATACTTGATAAAAGCCTCTCTTTTCCTTCTCATTGTATCCTGAATGTCTCTGGTCATTGATGGTTCTCTGGGTTTGTTGTTACACCTTCCTATTGCCCAAAAGGGAACATGTTGGGCCTGTACTCTGCCCATTTTATCTTTTAACACTCTCCCACTGCTCTTCTGTCGATTTCCCCACAAGTAACTCGTTCCAGTCTACCTCAGCCAGATCCTGCCTTATTTTGTTAAGATAACTCTCCCCCAATCCAAAACCTTTTTCTGCAACTTGTCAATTTCTTTGTCCATAACAAATTTGAATTGAACCACGTTGTGATCGCCATCACTAAAATGCTCCCCTACTAGGTAGGTTCTTTACCCAGAGGGTGGTGAGGGATTGGAATGCCCTGCCTGCTGCAGTTGTAAATGCGCCTAGTTTGGGGGCGTTTAAGAGATCCGTGGATAGGTTTATGGATGGAAAGGGATTGGTTTAGGTTAGAGGGTCATTGCTTTTTTAATTGATCGGCGCAACATCGTGGGCCGAAGGGCCTGTTCTGCGCTGTAATGTTCTATGTTCTAACATATCATCCCAAAACTGAGGGGAGTGATTCATCATTAACCCTTTAAATCCCGGGACTGAGGAGTAAATTGTGATACATTTAAATGATCTAGTTCTTTTGATATTCCTTGTCCTGTTGCTATAATTTCTTACTGTGTCCTTATCTGATTCTGGCCCTTGATTTCCCTGCCTATCACTTTTCTTATTCTTTTCCTCTTGTTCTTGATCTCCCTTGCTCTGAATCTTTATATAGGTTCCCATCCCTCTGATATATTAGTTTAAACCCAACCCAACCACTATAGCAAGTAGCCCCCCCACCACTACCGCAAGGACATTAGTCCTGGTCCTGCTGGGAAACTCGAGATAAAGCCTAACAGGCAACTAAAAAGTCTCAAGGCATTAGCAGTGCCTTATGCAATTCATCCCAAGGTTGTTGAAGAAGAAGAAGAAAGTTGAAGAACAATTATAACTTATCAGGTGAGCAGAAAATCAGCAAGATTGTTCTTTTACCAGCATATTTACTGATTAATGTAGTCGCTGAATCTCAACCATTGCTTACCATTGTTATTCATAAAGGTCTTTTTCATTCTAAAAAATTGCCTTTAATAATATCTACACCATCTATCCCAGAGATCGATGGGTCAGATTTTCAGTGGTCTCTCTGGGGTACAATGTTATCTGGATGATACGCTAATTACAAAGGCCCAGTTAACAGGAACACTTGAACTTCATTAGAACATCTTCAAGCACATGGTCTACATATGAAGAAAGAAAAGTGTGACTTTTTCCAGATGTCAATCTAGTACTTGGGTCATATTATTAATAGTAAAGGCCTACATAAAGCACCTAGAAAAATAGAGGCTATTTTAGAAGCACAACATCTGACGAATGTGATGCAACTGAAGTCTTTTAGAGTCATCGAGGGTTACAGCATGGAAACAGACCCTGCGGCCCAACTTGTCCATGCTGCCCTTTTTTTTAAACCCCTAAACTAGTCCCAATTGCACATGTTTGGCCCATGTCCCCCTATACCCATTGTATCCATACAACTATCTAAATGCTTATTAAAAAACAAAATTGTAGCCACCTCTACTACTACCTCTGGCACCTTGTTCCAGACATTCACCACCCTCTGTGTGAAAAAATTGCTCCTCTGGACACTTTTGTATCTCTCCCCTCTCACCTTAAACCTATACCCTCTAGTTTTAGACTCCCCTATCTTTGGGAAAAGATATTGACTAGCTGATCTGTGCCCCTCATTATTTTATAGACCTCTATAAGATCACCCCTCAGCCTCCTACGCTCCAGAGAAAAAAGTCCCAGTCTAACCAGCCTCTCCTTATAACTCAATCCATCAAGTCCCAGTACCATCCTAGTAAATATTTTCTGCACTCTTTCTAGTTTAATAATATCCTTTCTATAATAGGGTGACCAGAACTGGACACAGTATTCCAAGAGTGGCCTTACCAATGTCTTGAACAACTTCAACAAGACATCCCAACTCCTGTATTCAATGTTCTGACCAATGAAACCAAGCATGCTGAATGCCTTCTTCACCACTCTGTCCACCACTGACTCCACTTTCAAGGTGCTATGAACATGTACCCCTAGATCTCTTTGTTCTGTAACTCTCCCCAATGCCCTACCATTAACTGAGTAAGTCCTGCCCTGGTTCAATTTACCAAAATGCATCACCTCACATTTGTCGAAATTAAACTCCATCTGCCATTCGTCAGCCCATTGGCCCAATTAATCAAGGTCCTGTTGCAATTGGAGATAACTTTCTTCACTGTCCACTATGCCACCAATCTTGGTGTCATCTGCAAACTTACTAACCATGTCCCCTATAGAACATAGAACATAGAACACTACAGCACAAACAGGCCCACGAGTTGCGCCGATCACATCAACACCTACCAACCTACAGACCTATCTATAACCCTCAATCTCATTAAACCCCATATACTCATCCAGAAGTCTTTTAAAAGACCCCAGCGAGTTCGCCTCCACCACCACTGACGGCAGCCGATTCCATTCACTCACCACCCTCTGAGTGAAAAACTTACCCCTAACATCACTTCTGAACTTCCCTCCCCGCACCTTAAATCTGTGTCCTCTCGTAGCAACCATTTCAACCCGGGGAAATAGCCTCTGAGAGTCCACCCTATCTATTCCTCTCAACATTTTGTAAACTTCTATCAGGTCGCCTCTCAACCTTCGTCTCTCCAGGGAAAAGAGTCCCAGCTCCCTCAACCTAACTTCATAAGGCATGCCTCCCAGTCCAGGCAACATCCTTGTAAATCTCCTCTGTACCCTCTCAATAGCTTCTACATCTTTCCTATAGTGAGGCGACCAGAACTGCGCACAATACTCCAAATGAGGCCTGACAAGGGTCTTATAAAGTTGCAGCATTACCTCCCGACTCCTAAACTCAATCCCTCGATTAATGAAGGCCAGTACACCATACGCCTTCTTGACCACCTCCTCCACCTGCGAGGCCGATTTAAGAGTCCTGTGGACCCGGACCCCAAGATCCTTCTGCTCTTCAACACTACTCAGACTTCTGCCCTTGATAGTGTACTCGTTCATCCCGTTGGTTCTGCCAAAATGGACGACTACACATTTATCCGCGTTGAAGTCCATCTGCCACTTCTCCGCCCAGTCCTGCATCCTATTTACGTCCTGCTGCAACTTTTGCCATCCTTCCAGACCATCCACAACACCACCGACCTTCGTGTCATCAGCGAACTTACTTACCCATCCCTCCACTTCCTCATCCAGGTCATTTATGAAAATGACAAACAACAAGGGTCCCAGAACAGATCCTTGAGGCACTCATCCAAATATTCTCATCCAAATCATTAATATAAATGACAAATAACAGTGGGCCCAGCACTGATCCCTGAGGCACACCACTGGTCACAGGCCTCCAGTTTGAAAAACAACCCTCGTCAACCACCCTCTGGCTTCTGTCAAAAAGCCAATTCTGTATCCATTTAGATACCTCACCCTGGATCCCGTGAGATTTAACATTATGCAACAACCTACCATGCAGTACCTAGTCAAAGGCCTTGCTAAAGTCCATGTAGACAACATGAACTGCACTGCCCTCATCTACCTTGTTGGTTACCCCTTCAAAAAACTCAATCAAATTTGTGAGACATGATTTTCCACTCACAAAGCCATGCTGACTGTCCCTAATCAGTACTTGCGTCTAAACACCTGTAGATCCTGTCTCTCAAAATACCTTCCAACAATTTACCCAGCACAGATGTGAGGCTCACTGGCCTGTAGTTCTCAGGCTTTTCCCTGCAGCCCTTTTTAAACAAAGGCACAACATTTGCCACTTTCCAATCTTCAGGCACCTCACCCATGACTATCAATGATTCAAATATCTCGCTAGGGGATCCACAATTTCCTCCCTAACCTCACACAGTGTCCCCGGATGCATTTCATCGGGTCCCGGGGATTTATCTACCTTGATGTGCTTTAAGATTTCCAGCACCTCCTTCTCTGTAATATGTACACTCCTCAAGACATCACTATTTATTTCCCCAAGTTCCCTAACATCCATGCTTTTCTCAACAGTCAATACTGATGAGAAATATTCATTTAGGATCTCACCCATCTCTTGTGGATCCGCACGCAGACGACCTTGTTGAACCTTACGAGGTCCTATCTCTCCCTTGTTACTCTTTTGCTCTTTATGCATTTGTAGAAACTCTTTGGATTCTCTTCGATTAGTAAATCATCACGAATTATTTATAAATTAGTAAATTATTCTGGAAAATTTGTTCCTAACTTAGCTACACTATTGAAACCATTACATAATTTATTGTGTGTAGAAAAGTCATGGGATGAATGTCAAAGATGCTTTGCAGAAGTCTGACGTATTGGTTTATTTTAATCAAAAGCAACCATTACTGCTTGTTTCACCTACTGGAATCAGGGCAGTAATTTCACATGTTTATGCCTTCTGGAGAAGAATGACCAATAGCTTTTGCTTTGTGAGTTCGGACTAGTACTGAATCTAACTATATTCAGCTAGAAAAAGAAGTATTGATACACTTCTGGTGTAAGAAGTGATCATTATTTCCAAGGATGTGCAGGTCAGGTACTAAATTGCTCCTTCATGGCAGAGGGGTTAGTGAAGTAAATACATGGAGTTACGGGAATAGGGACTGGATGAGATTGCTGTCGGTACAGGCTGGATGGGCCGTATGGCCTCCTTCTGCACTGATAGGACTCTATGATTCAAGGTGGGTGTCTGTGGCGAGGAATTGAGTGATCATTCCTCCTCGTCTGTGGAGCAGAGCTCGTGAACAACGACCTGAAGGACATCCTGTTAAAGTCCAGATGAAGGAATTAACAGAGGGTTTTTTTGGTGGCCGGATCTGGATGTTCAGATTGAAGCAGGAAGTGGGACAGTGTCAATCCTGTTATTGAATAAAGAATACACCAACACTATCTCCTTTACGCCACTGGGAATGGCCTAAATCACTACAGCAACAATTACAGGTAGATTCTGCTGGTCTGTTTCAGGATTACGGTTCAGGATTGCGGTTGTAAATGCGCCTAGTTTGGGGGCGTTTAAGAGATCCGTGGATAGGCTTATGGACGAAAAGGGACTGGTTTAGGTTAGTGGGTCATTGTTTTTTAACTGGTCGGCGCAACATCGTGGGCCGAAGGGCCTGTTCTGCGCTGTAATGTTCTATGTTCTATGTTCGCAGTTATAATTGATACACACTCAAAGTGGCCAGAACTTATCATGAAATCTAGACAACTGATTAAACCATTGAAAAACTATTGAAATGTTTGCAGGATCTGTGAAAGCAGAACACATTGTTCATAATAAGACTTCAGAGTTTACTTCACAAGAGGTAAAGAATATCTCAAATAAGTAATGTGCACTTTAAACATTTTTAAATTTTAAAGCTTTAAAAGTTTAAAGTTTTAATGTTTATTTATTAGTCACAAGTTGGCTTATATTAACAATTCAGTGAAGTTACTGTGAAAATTCCCTAGTCACCACACTCCGGCGCCTGTTCAGGTACACAGAGGAAAAATTTAGCGTGGCCAATGCATCTAATTAGCACATCTTTCAGACTGTGGGTGGAGCAAACAGAAGAAACCCACGCACCGATAATGACCAGAGCCAGGAATCGAACCCGGGTCCCCGGTGCTGTGAGACAGCAGTGCTAACCCACTGTGCCACCATGCCCCTGGGGTTGAACCTGTGTCCCTGGCGCTGTGAGGCAGCAGTGCTGCTCACAAAAATCCACACCTTATCATCTATCAGCCAATGAATTCACAGAGTTTTGTACAATCTCTGAAACTTTCTTTAAAAGCTCAAAGAGAGCAGGAGTTCATTATCACGCTGTGCCAATGCCTGTCTGGCATCTTAGAGAAACACAACTCCCAAAGTTAACCTGCATCAATACTCTTCAAGAGAAAGCTGAAAGATTTGTTTGATTCGTTACTGTCTCCAGAAACGTCTGAGATAGCAAAGCGTCATCAGCAATCTCAAGTTAAGAACATAAGAACTAGGAGCAAGAGTAGGCCATTCGGCCCTTCGAGCCTGCCCCGCCATTCAATAAGATCATGGCTGATCTTTTTGTGGTTTCAGCTCCACTTACCCACCCGCTCACCATAACCCTTAATTCCTTTACTGTTCAAAAATCTATCTATCCTTGCCTTAAAAACATTCAATGAGGGACCCTCAACTGCTTCACTGGGCAGGGAATTCCACAGATTCACAACCCTTTGTGTGAAGAAGTTCCTCCTCAACTCAGTCCGAAATCTGCTTCCCCTTATTTTGAGGTCATGCCCCCTAGTTCTAGTTTCACCCACCAGTGGAAACAACTTCCCTGCTTCTGTCTTATCTATTTCCTTCATAATCTTATATATTTCTATAAGATCTCCCCTCATTCTTCTGAATTCCGATGAACATAGAACATAGAACATTACAGCGCAGAACAGGCCCTTCGGCCCACCATGTTGCGCCGACCAGTTTTTTTAAAAAAAAACACTGACCCACTAATCTAAACCAATCCCTTTTCGTCCATAAACCTATCCATAGATCTCTTAAACGCCCCCAAACTAGGCGCATTTACAACTGCAGCAGGCAGGGCATTCCAATCCCTCACCACCCTCTGGGTAAAGAACCTACCCCTGACATCCGTCCTATAACTACCACCCCTTAATTTAAAGCCATGCCCCCTCGTGCTAGCATTCTCCATCCGAGGAAAAAGGCTATCACTATCCACCCTATCTAAACCTCTAATCATCTTATATGTTTCAATAAGATCCCCTCTTAGCCTCCTTCTTTCCAGCGAAAACAACCCCAAATCCCTCAGTCTCTCCTCATATGACCTCCCCTCCATACCAGGCAACATCCTGGTAAACCTCCTCTGCACCCTCTCCAAAGCCTCCACGTCCTTCCTGTAATGTGGGGACCAGAACTGCACACAGTACTCCAAGTGCGGCCGCACCAGAGTTGTGTACAGTTGCAAAATGACGCTGCGACTCCTAAATTCAATCCCCCTACCAATAAACGCCAAGACACCGTATGCCTTCTTAACTACCTTATCTACTTGATGAGTATAGCCCCAGTCTACTCAGTCTCTCCTCATAAGCCAATCCTCTCAACTCCGGAATCAACTGAGTGAATCTCCTCTGCACCCCCTCCAGTGCCAGTATATCCTTTCTCAAGTAAGGAGACCAAAACTTAGGCAGATATATGATCGGCACAACTTATGGGCCAAAGGGCCTGTTTGTGCTGTAGTTTTTCTATGATTCTATGAAAACTACACAGTAACTCCAAGTGTGGCCTCACCAGCACCTTATACAGCTGCAACATAACCTCGCTGTTTTTAAACTCCATCCCTCCAGCAATAAAGGACAAATTTCCATTTGCCTTCTTAATTACCTGCTGCACCTGCAAACCAACTCCTTGAGATTCCTGCACAAGGACACCCAGGTCCCTCTGCACAGCAGCATGCTGCAATTTTTTACCATTTAAATAATAGTCCATTTTGCTGTGATTCCTACCAAAATGGATGATCTCACATTTACCAACATTGTACTCCATCTGCCAGACCCTCACCCACTCACTTAGACTACCTATATCCCTTTGCAGACTTTCAGCGTCCTCTGCACACTTTGCTCTTCCACCCATCTTAGTGTCATCTGTGAATTTGGACACACTACACTTGGTCCCCAACTCCAAATCATCTGTGTAAATTGTAAACAATTGCAGTCCCAACACTGATCCCTGAGGCACACCACTAATCACTGATCACCAACCAGAAAAACACACATTTACCCCCACTCTTTGCTTTCTGTTAGTTAACCAATCCTCTATCCATGCTAATACATTACCTGTAACACCGTGCACCTTTATCGTTTTGTGTGAAACCTCAATCCCTCACATCGATAGCACATCAGAAAAAGATTAACCCTTTAAGCCCCGACACACTGAAGAGGGAACATTGACAGGGAGAGGGTGTTGTGGGAGTGAGCAACAGGCTGGTATTGTACCGGTTTTTGATGGCGTCGAGTTGTTTCTTCAGCGAAGCCTTGTGCTGTTCCACCACGTCCTTCAGCGGCACGGTCTTGTGCTCTCGATGCTCCCCCTCCGTGCATTCCCCACACATCGCAGTCTCACAGGAACCACAGTAAAACTCCATCCCCTAGGGCAGGAGAATGAGATTGAGGGAGAGAGAGAGGGGAGAGGGAAAAGAGAGAGGGGGAGGGGGGAGAGACAGAGAAGGGGGGGAGAAGAGAGAGAAGGGGGGAGAGAGAGGGGGGAAGGGGGGGAGAGAGAGCAAGATGGGGGGAGAGAGTGAGAGAGAGGGGGGAAAGAGAGAGGGGGGGAGAGGGAGGGCGAGAAAGAGAGAGGAAGGGAGAGGTGGGGAGACAGAGAGATAGAGGGAGAGGCGGGGGGACAGAGAGATAGAGGGAGAGGCGGGGGGACAGAGAGATAGAGGGAGAGGCGGGGGGACAGAGAGATAGAGGGAGAGGTGGGGGGACAGAGAGATAGAGGGAGAGGTGGGTGGGGGGAGAGATAGAGGGAGAGGTGGGTGGGGGGAGAGATAGAGGGAGAGGTGGGTGCGGGGAGAGATAGAGGGAGAGGTGGGTGGGGAGAGAGATAGAGGGAGAGGTGGGTGCAGGGAGAGATAGAGGGAGAGGTGGGTGGGGGGAGAGATAGAGGGAGAGGTGGGTGGGGGGAGAGATAGAGGGAGAGGTGGGTGGGGGGGAGAGATAGAGGGAGAGGTGGATGGGGGGAGAGATAGAGGGAGAGGTGGGTGGGGGGGAGAGATAGAGGGAGAGGTGGATGGGGGGAGAGATAGAGGGAGAGGTGGGTGGGGGGAGAGATAGAGGGAGAGGTGGGTGGGGGGAGAGATAGAGGGAGAGGTGGGTGGGGGGAGAGATAGAGGGAGAGGTGGGTGGGGGGAGAGATAGAGGGAGAGGTGGGTGGGGGGACAGAGAGATAGAGGGAGAGGTGGGTGGGGGGAGAGATAGAGGGAGAGGTGGGTGGGGGGACAGAGAGATAGAGGGAGAGGTGGGTGGGGGGACAGAGAGATAGAGGGAGAGGTGGGTGGGGGGAGAGATAGAGGGAGAGGTGGGTGGGGGGACAGAGAGATAGAGGGAGAGGTGGGTGGGGGGACAGAGAGATAGAGGGAGAGGTGGGTGGGGAGATAGATAGAGGGAGAGGTGGGTGGGGGGAGAGATAGAGGGAGAGGTGGGTGGGAGGAGAGATAGAGGGAGAGGTGGGTGGGGGGAGAGATAGAGGGAGAGGTGGGTGGGGGGAGAGATAGAGGGAGAGATAGAGGGAGAGGTGGGTGGGGGGAGAGATAGAGGGAGAGGTGGGTGGGGGGAGAGATAGAGGGAGAGGTGGGTGGGGGGAGAGAGAGAGAGAGGAAGAGGGATAGAGAGGGAGGTGTGGAGAGGGGTGAAAAGAGAGAGCAAGCAACACTGTATAAGATGGAGAAGGGGAGGGGAAAAGGGGAAAATGTGCGGAGAAGTGGGAGACGTCAGGGGGCGAGAGATGAGGAAGAGGGTGAGTTCCAGGGTGGTTGGAGAGGGGGCGGGGGGAAGGGGGAGGGGGGATTAGTGGGTCTCCATCCAGCCTACATCATGTGACAAATAATCTGAGTCTCTTTGGCTTCCCTGATCCTGATGTGGGTATGCCGGTGTTGGACTGGTGTAAACACAGTAAAAAGTCTGACAACACCAGGTTTTAGTCCAACCGATTTATTTGATAATAGACTCACAAGCTTTTGGGGTTTCCCTCTTCGTCTGTGCTTTATATGCTCTGCCTGAGGCCAGAACTCTCCATTCACCTGACGAAGAGGGAAACCTCGAAAGCTTGTGAGTATATTATCAAATAAATCGGTTGGACTAAAACCTGGTGTTGTCAGACTTTTTACTGTGTCTTCCCTGATCCTGACAGGCAGCTGGGACTAGAGTTACTGGGATCTTGCTGTGCATGCATTCACCACTCACTATTCCAGACCCAATTGCAGAAAAGGGCATCAAGGAACTGGGGGAGGGGTCCCCAGGCACATCAAGAGGGAGGGGGGTCAGCGCTGGGGGAGGGGTGGTTCTAATCATTAAGCTGAACATCAGAATCCCTGACCACAGTGTCTGACTTCTGACCCTTGACCCCTGCCCTTGTATCCACTCCCTGACCTCGATGACCTCGCCATGTGGACACTGACCTTGCCTTCGTGGTTAGGGCAGCACAGTGATTGGCCGGACACTGCGCTGACCGTCTCCTTCATGGAGGCCTGTTGATGATTACAGGCCGTGTCTCTCTGGAGAACCTCCATCAGGTTGGTGATGAAGAAGTTGTTCTGAAGTGCTGACACTCCCTTCTCCGGCAGGATGGACGTCTGGCGGCAAACTGGACATGACAGCGTCAGACTCTGTGGGGGGATGTAATTCTGCAGGCACCTTCCGGTGGGGGAGGGGGGGGGGGGAGAGAGAGAGAGAGAGAGCGGCTGAGAGATTGCAGAATCAGTGCACCCACCCCCATCTCTCCACATACACCCACACCGCCACACACACTGCCCACTCCCACATACACACACTCACAGCCCCCCCACACACTCAACCACACCCCCTCGCCCCATGCATACACCCTCGTACCCTCCCTCTCACCTTCCCGGTCAGTGGGTCAGACTCACCTCTCACAGAAGGTGTGCAGACATGGCAGAACCTTGGGGTTGTTGTATCGATCCAGACAAATGCTGCAGACCAGAAACTGCTTATCAATCTGACGGACCACAGGGCTGGTGATGGACTCACAGCTCGCCATCGCAGCTCCCAACACAGACAACACTCACACAGCAAGTTTATCCTGTAGGAATAGGGAGAGAGCGAGTGAACGGGAGCGAACCTCACGGGAGACTGGTACGAAAGGTGAAGTCACACGGGATCAGAGGAGAACTTGGCAACATGAATACAGAACTGGCTTGGCCATAGAAGGCAGAGGGTAGCAGTCGAGGGGTGCTTTTCTGAATGGAAGGCTGTGACTAGCGGTGTTCCACAGGGATCAGTCTGGGGCCTTTGTTGTTCTTGGTATAGTATAAGTGATTTGGAGGAAAATGTAGCTGGTCTGACTAGTAAATTCGCAGACAACACAAAAATTGGTGGAGCTGTGAATAGTGAAGAGGATTGTCAGAAGATACAGCAAGATATAGACCAGTTGGAGACTTGGACAGAGAAATGGCAGACGGAGTTTAATCTGGACAAATGTGGAATAATGCATTTTGGAAGGTCGAATGCGTGTTGGAATTAGAACATAGAACATAGAACACTACAGCACAAACAGGCCCTTCGGCCCACGAGTTGCGCCGATCACATCAACACCTACCAATTATACAGTAAATGGTAGAACCTTTAGGAGTATTGATAGGCAGAGGGATCTGGGTGTACATGTTCACCAATCACTGAAAGTGACAACACAGGTGGATAAGGTAGTGAAGAAGGCATACGGCACGCTTGCCTTCATCTGACAGGTCATGCTGCAGCCGTACAGAACCTTAGTTAGATCTCATTTAGAATATTGTGTACAATTCTGGTCACCGCACTACCAGAAGGATGTGGAGGCTTTGGAGAGGATACAGAGGGATTTACCAGGATGTTGCCCAGTCTGGAGGGTATTAGCTACGAGGAGAGGTTAGATAAACTCAGTTTGTTCTCACTGGAACGACGGAGGTTGAAGGGTGACCTGATCGAGGTTTACAAGATTATGAGAGGCATGGACAGAGTGGATAGTCAGATGCTCTTTCCTAGGGTAGAAAAGTCAAGTATGAGGGGACATGGGTTTAGATGCGTGGGGAAAAGTTTCGAGGAGATGTGCAAGGCATGTTTTTACACAAAAGGTGGTGAATGTCTGGAATGCATTGCTGGGGGCGGGGGCCGGGGGGGGGGGGGGGGGGGGTTGGAAGCAGGTACGATAGCAGCATTTAAGGGGCAACTAAACAAATACATGAATAGGGTGGGGAATAGAAGGATTCGGACTCCGTAACGGCATATGGTTTTAGTTTCTGCAGGCATCACGATCAGCACAGGCTTGGAGGGGCTGAAGGGCCTGTTCCTGGGCTGTACTGTTCTCTGTTTTTTGGGAGTGTGAACGACAGGGAGTGTAAAGGTTCAAGGGTGATTCAATGTGGTTTGATTCAACCACAAAGCAATAATAGGAAGACAGATTATTACTGGAATGGGTGTAAATTGAGATCCAGCCCACGCAGAGACAGAGACCCGCAGAGACAGAGACCCGCAGAGACAGAGACCGTTGAATATTCCTCACTATTGAACTTTGGTTTTTGGAGATTTCATTCCCCATCCTGCCCATGTGACCTCACTGACAGTAACTCAGCCTTTTCCCCTTGAATCTGAAATTCCAATAAGGATCTGATTCCTTTTCCAAATCCTCGGTTGAACCCTCCCCCACCACACTCTCAGGCAGAACATTCTAGATTCGAGCCACTTGCTGTGAGGGGAAGGTTTCCCTTCTGTCACTATTGCTTCTTCTGCCAATTCCTTCCATCTGTGTCCCTGTACCTGACATTTATGAATGGATTGTGGGCCAGGCCAGGATTCTGCTGCTCATTCCCAATTGCCTCTTGACCTTTAGGAGTTGAGAGTTTGCAGTGGGTCTGGATTTACAGGATTGTCTGGTGATTGTCGAACTGTGCTCAGTTGTGAGTAGCACCACACCACACAACCCTGCCACAGCAACCTCTGCAAGACATGCCGGATCACCGACATGGATACCATCATCTCACGTGAGAACACCATCCACCAGGTACACGGCACACACTCTTGCAACTCGGCCAACATTGTCTACCTGATACGCTGCAGGAAAGGATGTCCCGAAGCATGGTACATTGGGGAGACCATGCAGACACTACGACAACAGATGAATGAACATCGCTCGACAGTCACCAGGCAAGACTGTTCCCTTCCTGTTGGCGAACACTTCAGCGGTCACAGGCATTTGGCCTCTGACCTTCGGGTAAACGTTCTCCAAGACGGCCTTCACGACACCCAACAGCACAGAGTCGCTGAGCAGAGACTGATAGCCAAGTTCGGCACACATGAGGACGGTCTCAACAGGGATCTTGGGTTCATGTCGCACTATCCGTAGCCCCCATGACTTGCCTGCGCTTGCAAAATCTCACTAACTGTACTGTCTGGAGACAATATACATCTCTTTAACCTGTGCTTAATACTATCTCCACTCACATTGTCTGTACCTTTAAGACTTGAATAGCAGATTAGCTGTAAAGACTTGCATTCTAATCAGTATTCTGTAAACTGTGTGTGACTTTATATGCCCTGTTTCGGATCAGAACCTTCCACACACCTGACGAAGGAACAGCGTTCCGAAAGCTAGTGGCGATTACTGTCAAATAAACCCGTTGGACTTTAACCTGCTGTGAGACTTCTTACTGTGTTTGCAAACTCAGTGACATTCCCACCGTCTCCCCATCTCGCCTCCTGCCAATGGGAACGATACTCTCCACTCTCTCCAGACCATTCCTGAATTTGGGATAGCTGGATCAGGTCACAGGAGAGGCAACTTTCCTGATCTGTATATCACACGTTTCTGGCACTATTTTGGTAAATCTCTGCACCTTCAACAGTGCCTGTGTAATGAGTGGGCGGGGGGTGGTGTGGTTGAGTGGGCCACTAAGCTTGCTAATTGTTTTATGTTTCAGTTTGTTTGAATAATTATTGGGCTTTGGCTGGCCATGGTCAGGAATGCAATGGGGGCTGGCAGAGCAGACTGGGAGCATTGTGAGGGCTTTGGTGTCCTTTGCCTGAGGCCCTATTCCCCAGGCCATCACCCAGAGATTCCCCCCACCACATCGTACCCACTGCATCGGAGGCACGGTAGCACAGTGCTTAGCACTACTGTCTCACAGCTCCAGGGACCTGGGTTTGATTCCCGGCTCAGGTCGCTGTGGAGTTTGCACATTCTCCCCGTGTCTGCGTGGGTTTCCTCCCACAGTCCAAAGATGTGTGGGTTAGCTGGATTGGCTGCGCTAAAATTGCCTCATAGTATCCTGGGATGTGTAGGTTAGAAGGATCAGTGGACTACGTTTTGTGGCAGGTAGGTCGTGCCTTACTAACCTTATTGAGTTTTTTGAGAAAGTGACCAAAGAGGTGGATAGGGGTAAGGCAGTGGACGTGGTGTATATGGATTTTAGTAAGGCGTTTGATAAGGTTCACCATGGTAGGCTTCTGCAGAAAATGCAGATGTATGGGATTGGGGGTGATCTAGGGAATTGGATCAGGAATTGGCTAGCGGATAGGAGACAGAGGGTGGTGGTTGACGGTAAATATTCGTCATGGAGTTCGGTTACGAGTGGTGTGCCTCAGGGATCTGTTTAGGGGCCACTGCTGTTTGTAATTTTTATTAATGATCTGGATGAGGGTATAGTTGGGTGGATTAGTAAATTTGCTGATGACACCAAAGTCGGAGGTGTGGTAGATAGTGATGAAGGGTGTCATAGTTTGCAGGAAGACTTAGGCAGGTTGCAGAGCTGGGCCGAGAGGTGGCGGATGGAGTTTAATGCGGAGAAGTGTGAGGTAATTCACTTTGGTAGGAATAACAGATGTGTCGAGTATAGGGCTAACGGGAGGACTTTGAATAGTGTGGAGGAGCAGAGGGATCTAGGTGTACGTGTACATAGATCCCTGAAAGTTGGGAGTCAAGTAGATAAGGTTGTTAAGAAGGCATACGGTGTCTTGGCGTTTATTGGTAGGGGGATTGAATTTAGGAGTCGCAGCGTCATGTTGCAACTGTACACTACTCTGGTGCGGCCGCACTTGGAGTACTGTGTGCAGTTCTGGTCCCCACATTACAGGAAGGACGTGGAGGCTTTGGAGAGGGTGCAGAGGAGGTTTACCAGGATGTTGCCTGGTATGGAGGGGAGGTCCTATGAGGAGAGGCTGAGGGATTTGGGGTTGTTTTCGCTGGAAAGAAGGCGGCTAAGAGGGGATCTTATTGAAACATATAAGATGATTAGAGGTTTAGATAGGGTGGATAGTAATAGCCTTTTTCCTCTGATGGAGAAATCTAGCACGAGGGGGCATGGCTTTAAATTAAGGGGTGGTAGTTATAGGACGGATGTCAGGGGTAGGTTCTTTACCCAGAGGGTGGTGAGGGATTGGAATGCCCTGCCTGCTGCGGTTGTAAATGCGCCTAGTTTGGGGGCGTTTAAGAGATCCGTGGATAGGTTTATGGACGAAAAGGGATTGGTTTAGGTTAGTGGGTCATTGTTTTGTAACTGGTCGGCGCAACATCGTGGGCCGAAGGGCCTGTTCTGCGCTGTAATGTTCTATGTTCTATGTTCTACGTGGGGTTGTGGGGATAGGGCCTGGGGTAGGATTGTGGTTGGTGCAGACTCGATGGGCTGAATGGCCTCTTTCTGCACTGTAGGGTTTCTATGATTCTATAATCAATGTCTATTCTTTCCCTCACCTCAGTACAGGATTTCCCCTTTTAAAATCAACACCAGTTATTCACCATTAGGAGCTGGATTTTCGAGACAGTTCCAGGGCAGGGCACACTCCGGGGTGGGACACGCTATGAGGAGAACAAATAGTTGGAATTCCAACCAAAACTCCACTCACTGTCAGTGGCACCAGAACTTCACACCCACAAACAAAGATGGCAAATTTCAACCACTATCTCCCATTACTAGATGTTCTTCTATTTTATCTTTTAATAACAACTCTATTAATGTTTCTCCCAGTGACATCCAGCTGATTGACCCAGAATTGTCTGGAGATGCTCTGCCCCTTCTTTTTAAATACAGGTTGGGAAGAGCATCCTGTAGTCAGCGTCACTGTGAAGCAGGTTGGGAATGATGTTTGTGGTTTATGTACATGATTTAGACTTCAATGTAGAAGAGTGGATCAGTAAGTTTGCAGATGGTAAATAGTGACGATCGTAGCCTTAGTTTACAGGCGGATATAGATGGGCTGGTCAGATGGGCGGATCCATGGAAAATGGAATTCAATCCTGATAAATGTGAGGTGATGCACTTGGGCAGGACAAACGAGGCAAGGGAATACATGGTGAATGGCAGGACCCTGGGAAGCTCCGAGGATCAGAGGGACCTTGGTGTGTATGTATCCAGTCTGTGGAACTGGCTTTACCAGGACCATCTTGTAGATAGTACACACGGCTGCTACTGAGCATCGGTGGTGGAGGGAGTGGATGTTTTTAGATATGATGCCAATCAAGCAGCTGCTTTGTCCTGGATGGTGTTGAGCTTCTTGAGTGTTGTTGGAGCCACACCCATCCAGGCAAGTGGGGATTATTCCATCAGACTCCTGACTTGTGCCTTGTAAATGGCGGACAGGCTTTGGGGAGTCAGGAGGTGAATTACTCACCGCAGTTTTCCCAGCCTCTGACCTGCTCTTGTACCCACTGTGTTTATGTGGTGAGTCCAGTTGAGTTTCTGGTCAATGGTGACCCCATGGATGTTGACAGTGGAGGATTCAGTGACGGTTACACCATTGAATGTTAAAGGGCGGTGGTTAATGTATCTCTTATTGGTGATGGTCATTGCCTGGCATTTGTGTGGCACAAATGTTACTGCCACTTGTCAGCCCAAGCCTGGATATTGTCCAGATCTTGCTGCAATTGAACATGGACTGCTTCAGTATCGCGAATGGTGCTGAACATTGTGCAATCATCAGCGAACATTTCCACTTCTGACCTTATGTCGGAGGGAAGGTCGTTGATGACGCAGCTGAAGATGGTTGGGCCTAGAACACTATCCTGAGGGACTCCTGTAGAGATGTCCTGGAGCTGAGATGACTGACCCTCCACAACCACAACCATCTTCCTATGTACCAGGTATGACTCCAACCAACGGAGTGTTTTCCCCAATGATTTCAGTTTCACTTGAGCTCTTTGATGCCACACTCGGTTGAATGCAGCCTTGGTGTAAAGGGCTGTCACTCTAACTTCACCTCTGGAATTCAGCTCTTTTGTCCATGTTTGAACCAAGGCTGTAATGAGGTCAGGAGCTGAGGGACCCGGGCGAAACTGAACCCAGGTAATTAGGGATGGGCAGTAAATGCTGGCCCAGCCAGCGATGCCCACATCCAGCAGGGATCTGAGCGTGGGGCAGATTGTCGAGAATGGCAGTGGAGGACAGGAAATCCCACAAAAAAGCAGGCGTTTAGTTAATACTTTTCACAAGCTGAGGACAACACACACTGAGCGTTCTGACAGGAGAGGCTGAAAGACACTCAGTCGCAAAAGTCACGTGTGGAGTGATCTAAACCTCGTGACTCCCGTGTGACATTGTCACATAACAGGTTTGTTCCAATGTCAACAAGGGCAGGAGGCTGATTGGAGAGGCTCAAAACTGGGGTTTGGGGAAAATCTGGGCGACGACAACATGCTCAGAGAATCGTGGAGAGGGGAAGAGGTGTTTTGGGCTCAGATATGAAATCATTTTGATTCTCTCGCCAAAGTTTCTACAACAGCAGTTTGCTTCAGACCTCCAGCATCCGCACTATCTCGCTTTTATGTTGGAGATGGGATGGTAACTCACAAGCGCTCAGATGTCAGGGATTTTTATTTGAGGAGGATACAGATAGGCTGGAAAATTGGGTGGAGAAAGGGCAGATGGAATTTAATCCAGATAAACTCGAAGTAATGCATTTTGGTACAACTAATGTAGGGGGGAGTTTACAATAAATGGCAGTACCATCAGGAGTATACGTAGAAGCTATTGAAAGGGTACAGAGGAGATTTACAAGGATGTTGCCTGGACTGGGAGGCATGCCTTATGAAGTTAGGTTGAGGGAGCTGGGTCTCTTTTCCCTGGAGAGACGAAGGTTGAGAGGCGACCTGATAGAAGTTTATAAAATGTTGAGAGGAATGGATAGGGTGGATTTTCAAAGGCTATTTCCCCGGGTTGAAATGGTCGCTACGAGAGGACACAGGTTTAAGGTGCGGGGAGGAAAGTACAGAAGTGATGTTAGGGGTAAGTTTTTCACTCAGAGGGTGGTGAGTGAGTGGAATCGGCTGCCGTCAGTGGTGGTGGAGGCGAACTCGCTGGGGTCTTTTAAAAGACTTCTGGATGAGTATATGGGGTTTTATGGGATTGGGGGTTATAGATAGGCGTTGATGTGATCGGCGCAACTCGTGGGCCGAAGGCCCTGTTTGTGCTGTAGTGGTCTATGTTCTATACACACAGAGGGACCTGGGGGTGCAAGTCCACAGATCCTTGAAGGTGGCAGCACAGGTGAAGAGGGTGGTGAAGAAGGCATATGGCGTGCTTGCCTTTATAGGACGGGGTATAGAGTATAAAAGCTGGAGTCTGATGTTACAGCTGTATAGAACGCTGGTTAGGCCACATTTGGAATACGGCGTCCAGTTCTGGTCACCGCACTACCAGAAGGAGTGGAAGCTTTGCAGAGAGTACAGAGAAGGTTTACCAGGATGTTGCCTGGTATGGAGGGTCTTAGCTATGAGGAGAGATTGGGTAAACTGGGGTTGTTCTCCCTGGAAAGACAGAGAATAAGGGGAGACCTAATAGAGGTGTATAAAATTATGAAGGGTATAGATAGGGTGAACATAGAACATTACAGCGCGGAACAGGCCCTTCGGCCCACCATGTTGCGCCGACCAGTTAAAAAGCAATGACCCACTAATCTAAACCAATCCCTTTTCGTCCATAAACCTATCCACGGATCTCTTAAACGCCCCCAAACTAGGCCCATTTACAACTGCAGCAGGCAGGGCATTCCAGTCCCTCACCACCCTCTGGGTAAAGAACCTACCCCTGACATCCGTCCTATAACTACCACCCCTTAATTTAAAGCCATGCCCCCTCGTGCTAGCTTTCTCCATCCGAGGAAAAAGGCGATCACTATCCACCCTATCTAAACCTCTAATCATCTTATATGTTTCAATAAGATCCCCTCTTAGCTGCCTTCTTTCTAGCGAAAACAACCCCAAATCCCTCAGTCTCTCCTCATAGGACCTCCCCTCCATACCAGGCAACATCCTGGTAAACCTCCTCTGCACCCTCTCCAAAGCCTCCACATCCTTCCTGTAATGTGGGGACCAGAACTGCACACAATACTCCAAGTGCGGCCGCACCAGAGTTGTGTACAGTTGCAACATAACGCTGCGACTCCTAAATTCAATCCCCCTACCAATAAACGCCAAGACACCGTATGCCTTCTTAACAACCTTATCTACTTGATTCCCAACTTTCAGGGATCTATGTACACATACACCTAGATCCCTCTGTTCATCCACACTATTCAAAGTCCTCCCGTTAGCCCTATACTTGACACATCTGTTATTCCTACCAAAGTGAATTACCTCACACTTCGCATTAAACTCCATCCGCCACCTCTCGGCCCAGCTCTGCAACCTGCCTAAGTCTCCCTGCAAACTATGACACCCTTCCTCACAATCTACCACACCTCCGACTTTGGTGTCATCAGCAAATTTACTAATCCACCCAACTATACCCTCATCCAGATCATTAATAAAAATTACAAACAGCAGTGGCCCCAAAACAGATCCCTGAGGCACACCACTCGTAACCGAACTCCATGACGAATATTTACCGTCAACCACCACCCTCTGTCTCCTATCTGCTAGCCAATTCCTGATCCAATTTCCTAGACTACCCTCAATCCCATACATCTGCATTTTCTGCAGAAGCCTTCCATGCTGAACCTTATCAAACGCCTTACTAAAATCCATATACACCACATCAACTGCCTTACCCCCATCCACCTCTTTGGTCACTTTCTCAAAAAACTCAATAAGGTGAGTAAGGCACGACCTACCCGCTACAAAACCATGCTGACTATCTCCAATCAATTCATTACTCTCCAAATAACTATAAATCCTATCCCTAATAATTTTTTCTAAAGCCTTGCCCACAACAGAAGTAAGGCTCACCGGTCTATAATTCCCGGGGAAGTCTCTGTTCCCCTTCTTAAACAATGGGACAACATTCGCTATCCTCCAATCTTCCGGTACTATACCAGAGACCAACAACGACCTGAAGATCAGAGCCAGAGGCTCTGCAATCACCTCTCTTGCCTCCCAGAGAATCCTAGGGTAAATCCCATCTGGACCAGGGGACTTATCTATTTTCAAACCCTCTAGAATATCCAGCACATCCCCCTTATCAACTGCAATACTGTCTATTTTACACCCCTGCAACCCAGTGTCCTCCTCAGCTATATTCATGTCGCCCTGCGTGAACACCGAAGAGAAATATTGGTTCAATGCCTCTCCAATCTCTTCCGGTTCCACACATAACTTCCCTCTACTGTCTGTAACTGGCCCTAATCTTGCCCTAACCAACCTTCTGTTCTTGACATACCTATAGAACGCCTTAGAATTCTCCTTAATCCTATCAGCCAAAGTCTTCTCATGTCCTCTTTTAGCCCTTCTTAACTCACTCTTCAACTCCCTCCTAGCCAATCTAAAGCTTTCTAATGCACTACCTGAGCCCTCAAGCCTCATCCGAACATAAGCCTCCTTTTTCTTTTTAACCAACGAATCAACTTTTTTAGTGCACCACGGTTCCCCAGCCCTACCAAATCCTCCTTGCCTGACAGGGATATACCTATCACGGACTTGCAGTAGCTGCTCCTTGAAAAAACTCCACATTTCGGACATTCCCAGTCCCTGTAATCTCCTAGTCCAACCTATGCTTCCTAATTCTCTCCTAATAGCCTCATAATTACCCTTCCCGTGGGAAGCTTTTTCCCAGGTCGGAGGTGACAAACACGAGGGGTCACAGGTTCAAGGTGAGGGGGGTGAGGTTTAACTCAGATATCAGAGGGACGTATTTTACACAGAGGGCGGTGGGGGCCTGGAATGCACTGGGTGGTAGAGGCGGACACGCTGGTATCGTTTAAGATTTATCTGGATAGTCACATGAGCAGACTGGGAATGGAGAGATATAAACAAATGGTCTAGTTGGACCAATGAGTGGCGCAGGCTTGGAAGGCCGAAGGGCCTGTTTCCTATGCTGTATTGTTCTTTGAGAGGGTGGTGATAGCTGATTTGAAAGCAGAGGCAGTACATAGAAACATAGAACATTACAGCACAGTACAGGCCCTTCAATGTTGTTCCGAGATATGTCCAATCCCAAGATCAAGCTACCCCATTCCCTATCATTCTGGTGTGCTCCATGTGCCTATCCAATAACCGCTTGAAAGTTCCTAAAGTGTCTGACTCCACTATCACAGCAGGCAGTGTATTCCACACCCCAACCACTCTCTGAGTGAAGAATCTACCTCGGACATCCCTCCTATATCTCCCACCGTGAACCCTATAGTTATGCCCCCTAGTAACAGCTACATCCACCCGAGGAAATAGTCTCTTCACATCCACTCTATCTATCCTCCTCATCATCTTATAAACTTCTATTAAGTCACCTCTCATCCTCCTCCGCTCCAAAGAGAAAAGCCCCAGCTCCCTCAGCCTTTCCTCATAAGACCTACCCTCCAAACCAGGCAGCATCCTGGTAAATCTCCTCTGCACTCTCTCCAATGCTTCCACATCCTTCTTATAGTGAGGTGACCAGAACTGCACCCAATATTCCAAATGTGGTCTCACCGACGTCCGGTATAGTTGCAGCATAACCCCACGGTTCAAACCCCCTGTTTCAGCTCACACGGGGATCAGGAGGGTCAGCACAGTGGGAACAGGAATCATAGAGTCAGAGAGGCTTACAGCATGGAAACAGGCCCTTCGGCCCAACTTCTCCATGCCGCCTTTTTTTTAAACCCCTAAGCTAATCCCAATTGCCTGCATTTGGCCCATATCCCTCTATACCCATTGTACCCATGTAACTATTTAAAATGCTTTTTAAAAGATAAAATTGTACCTGCCTCTACTACTGCCTCTGGCAGCTTGTTCCAGTCACTCACCACCCTCTGTGTGAAAAAATTGCCCCTCTGGACACTTATATATCTCTCCCCTCTCACCTTAAACCCATGCCCTCTAGTTTTAAACCTTTGGGAAAAGATATTGACTATCTACCTTGTCTATACCCCTCATTATTTTATAGACCTCTATAAGATCCTGTCACCCCAGGAATCAGTCTGGGGAACCCTCGTTGCACCCCCTCTACAGCAAGAATATCCTTTCTTCCATCAGGATGTCAAAACTGCGCACAATACTCCAGGCGTGGTCTCACCAAGGTGCTGTACAGCTACACTGATACATCCTCACTCCTGAACTCAAATCCTCTTGCATTGAAGGACAACACACCACTTGCCTCCTAACTGCTTGCTGTATCTGTATGTTTGCTTTCAGTGATTGGTGTACAAGGACACCTAGGTCTCTCTGTACATCAACATTTCCCAATCTATTGCCATTTAAATAATACTCTGCCACTCTGTTCTCATATTTGAAGTGGGTCATTTTACATTTAGCCATGCTGTACCGCATCTGCCATAGACTTGCCCACTCACACAACTTGTCTGGATCACTCTGAAGCCCTCTTAATATCCTCCTCACCTCTCACATTCCCACCAAGTTTTGTGTCATCAGCAAACTTGGGAACGTTACATTTGGTTCCTTATCCAAATCATCGATGTATATTGTGAATAGCTGGGGTGTCAGCACTGATCCCTGCAGGACCCCCCCTCCCCACCCCCCACCCACTGCCTGCCACTCCAAAAAAGACCCATTTATTCCTACTCTCTGTTTCCTGTCTGCTCCCCAATTCTCATTCCCCTCAATCCCATGTGCTTTAATTTTGCGCACCAATCTCTTCTGTGAGACTTTATCAAAAGCTTTCTGAAAATCCAAATACGCCACATTCACTGGTCCACCCTTATCTATCCTGCTAGTTACATCCTCAAAACTCTCCAGTAGGTTTGAGGGGAGACCTGATAGAAGTCGACAAGGTTATGAGAGGCATGGACAGAGTGGATAGTCGGAAGCTTTTTCCCAGGGTGGAAAAGTCAATTACTAGGGGGCACAGGTTTAAGGTGCGAGGGGCAAGGTTTAAAGGAGATGTACGAGGCAGATTTTTTACACAGAGGGTGGTGGGTGCCTGGAACTTGTTGCCGGGGGAGGTAGTGGAAGCGGATACAGTAGTGACTTTTAAGGGGCATCTTGACAAATCCATGAATAGGATGGGAATAGAGGGATATGGTCTTTGGGAGGGTAGGGGGTTTTAGTTTAGTCGGGCAGCATGGTCGGTGCAGGCTTGGAGGGGCCGAAGGGCCTGTTCCTGTGCTGGAATTTTCTTTGGGTTTTTTTTGCCTTTGATAAATCCACACTGACTTTGTCTAACTGATATTCTCTCAGTTTCCTGTTATCACATCCTTTGGAATTATGTCTGGGGGCCAGGAATCTCCAGGCCCTTTGTATCACGCAGGTTTGACAGCGAGAGCAGAAAGAATCCCAAGAAGGTCAAAGTTACATTCACGTTGATGCAAAAGCAGGAAGTGATCTCCCCAGCTGCATGTCCCAACATTTAACATCAGAAACAGCATCTCTGTTCTGGGCCAGGCACCAAGTCATTGTTTCACTGCTCACCATTTCCTTCTCGTGTATAAATTCCCTCGGTTCTGACGCAGACTAGGCCGAGGCTGAAGGTACTGAGGATGGAGATTTAAAGCAGTTTGCAGTGGAGATGAGGAGTTGGGATATCTCTGCTTGTCGGAATGATCCTGAGCAGTTTTAGCAACTCCGAGATAAACGGTCCTATCAGATTTGGCAGTGTTGGGTGAACGGAGTGTTTTGCAGTGTTTAGCGCATTGTGATGTTTGGATTGGAGACAAGGGGGTTGTAACAGGGGAACTGGTCTGGCTGACAGAGGGTCACATATCGCTCGGTGACTGAGGGGGTGAGAAGGGAAATAGAAATGGTAAATAAATCTCAGCTGTGCCCAGCTCCTAACTGCAAAAGCAGCCAGTGTGCAGCAGGAGATCGGGAGAGGAATATGTTGGGTTAACAGTTTAAACAAATCATTCTATCACTGCGACACTCAGAGGGTGAAGCTGCGGAATCAGCAACTTACCCTGGATTCCAATCTCCAACTAAACCAGCCTTTCATCTCCAATCACACTCCAATTTCCCCCATTCCCGATCCCCAATCGTTCACTTTCCTCGGTGAATTGAAATCCAAAGCAGCTGGGATAAAGACCTGGGGCAGAATTTTCCCAAAAATACTCGGGGAAGGGAGGGGCAATGACCTTACCCAAAAAATACAAAGTGCCGAACACGCATGAAGACGGGAGAAAATCACACCCGGCACTGAGAGAAAAGAAAAGGCAAAATGTGATTCTCACCAGAAGGAGGAGTGGCCACTGCGCAGGTGCCCTGATCTCCCAGTGCACTGTGCACCGTGTGTGTACTGGGAGATCTGTCACTCCCCACAACAGACATCACTCCTCCAACAACTCCCCCACCCCCAAATCACTCCCCAGACACCACCCCTCCCCAAAAGCCAATCACTGCCCATGACTGCCCCCCTCCCAGCTGATCCTCCACCCTCAATGCACAGTAACGCCCCCCCACCTCCCCCCCAACCTTTACGGTGTTCCCTGCCTCCCCATCAGAATCCGACCCCCCCCCATCATGGGCCTATTCCCTTGAGGCCCCACTCCCTCCTCTTTGGCCCAACCAACTTGGCACCACCTGGTGCCCAGAGGGCAGTGCCACGGTGCCAAGCTGACACTGCCCAGCCCTGCCCCCTAACCATCCTGCCAGTTCAATGGCCTCTGGTCCCACCGGCAAGCCCAAGGCGCGCAGTCCCCGCTACTGCAGGGAAACAGGGACTGTCATCAGTGAGGGCAAAGCAGCCAGACGAGAGCCGGGCAGTCTTGCAAGGCAATCGTGTGCAAGGAGACTTTGTGTCCTAATGAGAGCAAAGACATTACCGCCACAAAGCAGGGCCGGAGCCATACAACACCAGGTGGCTATGGGTGCGGACAGGACTTGAGAATTCACACACCATCTTTCCAGCTCGCCACAGCAATTTCCCAGCACGCTGAGACAGTGAGATCACAGCCCTGAACTTACACAAATTCACTCAGCCAGAAAACCATGTAAACTCACCAATCCCCAGAGAAACAGGGAGCTACACAAAGTAATGCTGCCCTCTCCAACACACACTTCAGAGGCTTAATGCAGAAATCCAGGTCAGTGCTGAGGAAGTGTCGCACTGTCAGAGGGTCGGTGCTGAGGGAGTGCCGCACTGTCAGAGGGTCAGTGCTGAGGGAGTGCCGCACTGTCAGAGGGTCAGTGCTGAGGGAGTGTCGCACTGTCAGAGGGTCAGTGCTGAGGGAGTGTCGCACTGTCAGAGGGTCAGTGCTGAGGGAGTGCCACACTGTCAGAGGGTCAGTGCTGAGGGAGTGTCGCACTGTCAGAGGGTCGGTGCTGAGGGAGTGCCGCACTGTCAGAGGGTCAGTACTGAGGGAGTGCCGCACTGTCAGAGGGTCAGTACTGAGGGAGTGCCGCACTGTCAGAGGGTCAGTGTTGAGGGAGTGCCGCACTGTCAGAGGGTCAGTGCTGAGGGAGTGCCGCACTGTCAGAGGGTCAGTGCTGAGGGAGTGCCACACTGTCAGAGGGTCAGTGTTGAGGGAGTGCCGCACTGTCAGAGGGTCAGTGTTGAGGGAGTGCCGCACTGTCAGAGGGTCAGTGCTGAGGGAGTGCCACACTGTCAGAGGGTCAGTGTTGAGGGAGTGCCGCACTGTCAGAGGGTCAGTACTGAGGGAGTGCCACACTGTCAGAGGGTCAGTGTTGAGGGAGTGCCGCACTGTCAGAGGGTCAGTACTGAGGGAGTGCCGCACTGTCAGAGGGTCAGTGCTGAGGGTTATTTGCAGTGTTGATGGGGAGTGTTTTGTGCAGCATTAGGGGGTGTTGTTCCAGTCTGTGTGATGTAGTCTGTGCTGTGGGAGTGGGGATGCTGAGCTCAGTAATAAATCTTCACACAAACACGAAGGGCCGGTGTGTCCAGCGGCCGGACTGTGGACCCTTCCCCCAGATCCCCATGGGCTGAAATCTCAGCTACCCCCTCACACCCACACACCCTCACACACACAGACACAGACCCTCACACACACATACACACACCCTCACACACACAGACACACACCCTCACACACACAGACACAGACCCTCACACACACATACACACACCCTCACACACACAGACACACACCCTCACACACACAGACACATACCCTCACACACACATACACACACCCTCACACACACAGACACACACCCTCACACACACAGACACATACCCTCACACACACAGACACATACCCTCACACACACAGACACACACCCTCACACACACAGACACACACCCTCACACACACAGACACAGACCCTCACACACACAGACACACACCCTCACACACACAGACACACACCCTCACACACACAGACCCAGCCCCTGTGACAATCCCCCACAGACTGGGCTGATTATCTGTCGGATATTTTCAGTGCACTGACCGTCTCCCCTCCATGGGGGGGTGGGGGGGGGGGTGGGGAATGCGGCAGGTTCCCCCCCCTCTCCCCGGGGCTGCAATCACAGCCCGGGCCCCCCCCGCCCCGCCCGTTTCCCGGGGGGAGGCGGCAGCATCGCTGACAGAGTCCCCCCCCCGGTACATTACCCCGGGTGTCGGGGCTGATCCCCCCCCCGGGTTGTTGTTGTACTCACCGGGCCGCTCCATCTCCCCCTCACCGAGCGCCAGGCCGCGGTGGGCGGGGCGGTGACGTCAGCGCCGCAACAACACTTCCCGGATCAGAGGGCGGGTCCGCCCGGAGCCCCCCCCCCCCCCAAACCCGGTAAAACACCCCCCCCCCACTCCCCGGAGCCCCCCCCCCCCCCCCCCAAACCCGGTAAAACACCCCCCCCCCCATTCCCCGGAGCCCCCCCCCCCCCAACCCGGTAAAACACCCCCCCCCCCATTCCCCGGAGCCCCCCCCCCCCCCCCCCCGGTAAAACACCCCCCCCAACCCGGTAAAACACCCCCCCCCGAGCACCCCCCGTTCCCCGGTAAAACACCCCCCCATAACACCCCCGGAACCCCCCCCACCCATAACAACCCCCCTCTGTAAACACCCCCCACAAAAACCTCCCTCCCCTGTAACCCCCCCATCCCTGTAACCCCCCCATATCCCTGTAACCCCCCCTCCCCATCCCTGTAACCCCCCCATCCCTGTAACCCCCCCATATCCCTGTAAACCCCCCTCCCTATCCCTGTAACCCCCCCTCCCCATCCCTGTAACCCCCCCATCCCTGTAACCCCCCCATATCCAAGTAAACCCCCCTCCCCATCCCTATAACCCCCCCATATCCCTGTAAACCCCCCTCCCTATCCCTGTAACCCCCCCATATCCCTGTAAACCCCCCCTCCCCATCCCTGTAACCCCCCTCCCCATCCCTGTAACCCCCCCATCCCTGTAACCCCCCCATATCCCTGTAACCCCCCCTCCCCATCCCTGTAACCCCCCCATCCCTGTAACCCCCCCATATCCCTGTAAACCCCCCTCCCTATCCCTGTAACCCCCCCTCCCCATCCCTATAACCCCCCCATATCCCTGTAAACCCCCCTCCCTATCCCTGTAACCCCCCCCATCCCTGTAAACCCCCCCTCCCCATCCCTGTAACCCCCCTCCCCATCCCTGTAACCCCCCTCCCCATCCCTGTAACCCCCCTCCCCATCCCTGTAACCCCCCCATCCCTGTAATCCCCCATATCCCTGTAAACCCCCCTCCCTATCCCTGTAACCCCCCCTCCCTATCCCTGTAACCCCCCCTCCCCATCCCTATAACCCCCCCATATCCCTGTAAACCCCCCTCCCTATCCCTGTAACCCCCCCATATCCCTGTAAACCCCCCTCCCTATCCCTGTAACCCCCCCACATCCCTGTAACCCCCCCTCCCTATCCCTGTAACCCCCCCATATCCCTGTAAACCCCCCCTCCCCATCCCTGTAAACCCCCCCACCCATATCCCTGTAACCCCCCCATCCCTGTAACCCCCCTCCCATATCCCTGTAACCCCCCCATCCCTGTAACCCCCCCACCCATAACCCTGTCAACCCCCCCATCCCTGTAACGCCACTCCCACCATCCACTGCACACTCCATCACCCCCACCCCATCAACAACTCTGACACGGTTTGCCTCAATATCCCGGCATTGAAACCAGCCGGATAAATCATTCACAGCATCAACAGAACACTTCAAATAATCTGTGACGGAGGAGTGTGAACGAGAGAGGGGTAAATTCCACAGAATTCCAAAGATTCAGGTCCATTCTGCCGGGAGTGAGGCAGCAATAAACATCCAGAATCCAGACAGGCTGGAATTCGGGATCAGAGGGTTACCGGGCTGGAGGGGGTTACACGGATAGGGAGGGGGTGTAGGGGGATGGAGGGGGTGTAGGGGGATGGAGGGGGTGTAGGGGGATGGAGGGGGTGTAGGGGGATGGAGGGGGTGTAGGGGGATGGAGGGGGTGGAGGGGGTGTAGGGGGATGGAGGGGGTGTAGGGGGATGGAGAAGGTTACAGAGATAGGGAGTGAGTTTGGGGGCTGGAGGGGGGTGGAAGGGGCTGGAGGAGGTGAGGGGGTGGGGTGAGGGGGGTGTGAGGGGGTGGGGTGAGGGGGGTGTGAGGGGGTGGGGTGAGGGGGGTGGAGGAGGTTACAGAGACAGGGAGGGGTGTAAGGGGCTGAAGGAGGATACAGAGATAGGGAGGTGTGTAGGGACTGGAGGAGGTTGTAGCGATAGGGAGGGGGGTGCAGTGATGTTCATCCTGCTCCCTGGCCAGATCGAGGGTTAGCAGCTCGGTATGACTTCGCTGATGCCCACTCATGGCTGGTTGTCCCGCAGTGACACGGAGAGGGAGGTTGTAGGTGGGAGTGTTGGTATTGATGTTGGTGATGGGCGCTGGGGGGAGTGTGGGGGCTCGGGAGAGCGCTGGAGTGTGAGGAGCATGGCAGCTACTGGGGGAACACAGTGAGTGCGGGAGGGAGAGGGGGAACACAGTGAGTGCGGGAGGGAGAGGGGGAACACAGTGAGTGCGGGAGGGAGAGGGGGAACACAGTGAGTGTGGGAGGGAGAACACAGTGAGTGCGGGAGGGAGAGGGGGAACACAGTGAGTGCGGGAGGGAGAGGGGGAACACAGTGAGTGCGGGAGGGAGAGGGGGAACACAGTGAGTGCGGGAGGGAGAGGGGGTACACAGTGAGTGCGGGAGGGAGAACACAGTGAGTGTGGGAGGGAGAGGGGGAACACAGTGAGTGCGGGAGGGGGAACACAGTGAGTGTGGGAGGGAGAGGGGGAACACAGTGAGTGCGGGAGGGGGAACACAGTGAGTGCGGAGGGAGAGGGGGAACACAGTGAGTGCGGGAGGGAGAGGGGGAACACAGTGAGTGCGGGAGGGAGAGGGGGAACACAGTGAGTGCGGGAGGGAGAGGGGGAACACAGTGAGTGCGGGAGGGAGAGGGGGAACACAGTGAGTGCGGGAGGGAGAGGGGGAACACAGTGAGTGTGGGAGGGAGAACACAGTGAGTGTGGGAGGGAGAGGGGGAACACAGTGAGTGCGGGAGGGGGAACACAGTGAGTGCGGGAGGGGGAACACAGTGAGTGTGGGAGGGAGAGGGGGAACACAGTGAGTGCGGGAGGGGGAACACAGTGAGTGCGGGAGGGGGAACACAGTGAGTGCGGGAGGGGGAACACAGTGAGTGCGGGAGGGGGAACACAGTGAGTGCGGGAGGGGGAACACAGTGAGTGCGGGAGGGGGAACACAGTGAGTGCGGGAGGGGGAACACAGTGAGTGCGGGAGGGGGAACACAGTGAGTGCGGGAGGGGGAACACAGTGAGTGCGGGAGGGGGAACACAGTGAGTGCGGGAGGGGGAACACAGTGAGTGCGGGAGGGGGAACACAGTGAGTGCGGGAGGGGGAACACAGTGAGTGCGGGAGGGGGAACACAGTGAGTGCGGGAGGGGGAACACAGTGAGTGCGGGAGGGGAACACAGTGAGTGCGGGAGGGGGAACACAGTGAGTGCGGGAGGGGGAACACAGTGAGTGCGGGAGGGGGAACACAGTGAGTGCGGGAGGGGGAACACAGTGAGTGCGGGAGGGGGAACACAGTGAGTGCGGGAGGGAGAGGGGGAACACAGTGAGTGCGGGAGGGAGAGGGGGAACACAGTGAGTGCGGGAGGGAGAGGGGAACACAGTGAGTGCGGGAGGGAGAGGGGGAACACAGTGAGTGCGGGAGGGGAGAGGGGGAACACAGTGAGTGCGGGAGGGAGAGGGGAACACAGTGAGTGCGGGAGGGAGAGGGGGAACACAGTGAGTGCGGGAGGGAGAGGGGGAACACAGTGAGTGCGGGAGGGAGAGGGGGAACACAGTGAGTGCGGGAGGGAGAGGGGGAACACAGTGAGTGCGGGAGGGAGAGGGGGAACACAGTGAGTGCGGGAGGGGGAACACAGTGAGTGCGGGAGGGAGAACACAGTGAGTGCGGGAGGGGGAACACAGTGAGTGCGGGAGGGGGAACACAGTGAGTGCGGGAGGGGGAACACAGTGAGTGCGGGAGGGGGAACACAGTGAGTGCGGGAGGGGGAACACAGTGAGTGCGGGAGGGGGAACACAGTGAGTGCGGGAGGGGGAACACAGTGAGTGCGGGAGGGGGAACACAGTGAGTGCGGGAGGGGGAACACAGTGAGTGCGGGAGGGGGAACACAGTGAGTGCGGGAGGGGGAACACAGTGAGTGCGGGAGGGGGAACACAGTGAGTGCGGGAGGGGGAACACAGTGAGTGCGGGAGGGGGAACACAGTGAGTGCGGGAGGGGGAACACAGTGAGTGCGGGAGGGGGAACACAGTGAGTGCGGGAGGGGGAACACAGTGAGTGTGGGAGGGAGAGGGGGAACACAGTGAGTGCGGGAGGGGGAACACAGTGAGTGTGGGAGGGAGAGGGGGAACACAGTGAGTGCGGGAGGGGGAACACAGTGAGTGCGGGAGGGAGAGGGGGAACACTGAGTGCGGGAGGGGGAACACAGTGAGTGTGGGAGGGAGAGGGGGAACACAGTGAGTGTGGGAGGGAGAGGGGGAACACAGTGAGTGTGGGAGGGGGAACACAGTGAGTGTGGGAGGGAGAACACAGTGAGTGTGGGAGGGAGAGGGGGAACACAGTGAGTGCGGGAGGGAGAGGGGGAACACAGTGAGTGCGGGAGGGAGAGGGGGAACACAGTGAGTGCGGGAGGGAGAGGGGGAACACAGTGAGTGCAGAGGGAGAGGGGGAACACAGTGAGTGTGGGAGGGGGAACACAGTGAGTGCGGGAGGGAGAGGGGGAACACAGTGAGTGCGGGAGGGGGAACACAGTGAGTGCGGGAGGGAGAGGGGGAACACAGTGAGTGTGGGAGGGAGAGGGGGAACACAGTGAGTGCGGGAGGGAGAGGGGGAACACAGTGAGTGCGGGAGGGAGAGGGGGAACACAGTGAGTGCGGGAGGGAGAGGGGGAACACAGTGAGTGTGGGAGGGAGAGGGGGAACACAGTGAGTGTGGGACGGAGAACACAGTGAGTGTGGGAGGGAGAGGGGGAACACAGTGAGTGTGGGACGGAGAACACAGTGAGTGTGGGAGGGAGAGGGGGAACACAGTGAGTGTGGGACGGAGAACACAGTGAGTGTGGGAGGGAGAGGGGGAACACAGTGAGTGCGGGAGGGAGAGGGGGAACACAGTGAGTGCGGGAGGGAGAGGGGGAACACAGTGAGTGCGGGAGGGGGAACACAGTGAGTGCGGGAGGGAGAGGGGGAACACAGTGAGTGCGGAGGGAGAGGGGGAACACAGTGAGTGCGGAGGGAGAGGGGGAACACAGTGAGTGCGGAGGGAGAACACAGTGAGTGTGGGAGGGAGAGGGGGAACACAGTGAGTGCGGGAGGGAGAGGGGGAACACAGTGAGTGCGGGAGGGAGAGGGGGAACACAGTGAGTGCGGGAGGGAGAGGGGGAACACAGTGAGTGCGGGAGGGAGAGGGGGAACACAGTGAGTGCGGGAGGGAGAGGGGGAACACAGTGAGTGCGGGAGGGAGAGGGGGAACACAGTGAGTGCGGGAGGGAGAGGGGGAACACAGTGAGTGCGGGAGGGAGAGGGGGAACACAGTGAGTGCGGGAGGGAGAGGGGGAACACAGTGAGTGCGGGAGGGAGAGGGGGAACACAGTGAGTGTGGGAGGGAGAGGGGGAACACAGTGAGTGTGGGACGGAGAACACAGTGAGTGTGGGAGGGAGAGGGGGAACACAGTGAGTGTGGGACGGAGAACACAGTGAGTGTGGGAGGGAGAGGGGGAACACAGTGAGTGCGGGAGGGAGAGGGGGAACACAGTGAGTGCGGGAGGGAGAGGGGGAACACAGTGAGTGCGGGAGGGGGAACACAGTGAGTGCGGGAGGGAGAGGGGGAACACAGTGAGTGCGGAGGGAGAGGGGGAACACAGTGAGTGCGGAGGGAGAACACAGTGAGTGTGGGAGGGAGAGGGGGAACACAGTGAGTGTGGAGGGAGAGGGGGAACACTGAGTGTGGGAGGGAGAGGGGGAACACAGTGAGTGCGGGAGGGAGAGGGGGAACACAGTGAGTGCGAGAGGGAGAGGGGGAACACAGTGAGTGCGAGAGGGAGAGGGGGAACACAGTGAGTGCGGGAGGGAGAGGGGGAACACAGTGAGTGCGGGAGGGGGAACACAGTGAGTGCGGGAGGGGGAACACAGTGAGTGCGGGAGGGAGAGGGGGAACACAGTGAGTGCGGGAGGGAGAGGGGGAACACAGTGAGTGCGGGAGGGAGAGGGGGAACACAGTGAGTGTGGGAGGGAGAGGGGGAACACAGTGAGTGTGGGAGGGAGAGGGGGAACACAGTGAGTGTGGGAGGGGGAACACAGTGAGTGCGGGAGGGAGAGGGGGAACACAATGAGTGCGGGAGGGGGAACACAGTGAGTGCGGGAGGGAGAGGGGGAACACTGAGTGCGGGAGGGGGAACACAGTGAGTGTGGGAGGGAGAGGGGGAACACAGTGAGTGCGGGAGGGAGAGGGGGAACACAGTGAGTGCGGGAGGGAGAGGGGGAACACAGTGAGTGCGGGAGGGAGAGGGGGAACACAGTGAGTGTGGGAGGGAGAGGGGGAACACAGTGAGTGTGGGACGGAGAACACAGTGAGTGTGGGAGGGAGAGGGGGAACACAGTGAGTGTGGGACGGAGAACACAGTGAGTGTGGGAGGGAGAGGGGGAACACAGTGAGTGCGGGAGGGAGAGGGGGAACACAGTGAGTGCGGGAGGGAGAGGGGGAACACAGTGAGTGCGGGAGGGAGAGGGGGAACACAGTGAGTGCGGGAGGGAGAGGGGGAACACAGTGAGTGTGGGACGGAGAACACAGTGAGTGTGGGAGGGAGAGGGGGAACACAGTGAGTGCGGGAGGGTGAGGGGGAACACAGTGAGTGCGGGAGGGAGAGGGGGAACACAGTGAGTGCAGGAGGGAGAGGGGGAACACAGTGAGTGTGGGACGGAGAACACAGTGAGTGTGGGAGGGAGAGGGGGAACACAGTGAGTGCGGGAGGGAGAACACAGTGAGTGCGGGAGGGAGAGGGGGAACACAGTGAGTGCGGGAGGGAGAGGGAGAGTGTTTCCAGCCTGTGGTTACAGCTCCCTCCGTGAGGTGTGATGCATCTTTTGTGCCTGCAGATACTGCTGGGTGTGCTCCCCAGTGCACCCCTCAGTGCACCCCCCACCCCAGTGTGTTATTGCCAGTGCACCCCCCAAGTGCGTCGCTAGTGTGCACCCCCCATGCAACCCCCAGTGAACTTCCCAGTGTGTCCCTCTGTGCGCCTCACAATGCACCCCCCCAGTGTGCCCCCCCCTTCAGTGCGCCCCTCCCCAGTGCACCCCCCCCACCCCCCCCAGGGTGTGCAGCTGTTTAGTTGCTGTGGGGTGGGTGAATCAGAGGGAGGTTGATGTGAAACTGAAGGAGAATAAAAATGATCACTAATGAGGTGTACGATTTCCCCAAAAACGTGTCAGTGTCGACAGTGGAAACAGTCTGTTCCTCACACCAGAACTCTGCCAGTCTGTGGTACGATTTTGCCCAGTATAACTGGGTTCCACTTCTCTTAAAGTAAAAATACAGAAATATAAATCAAACAAAGTTATATTTCACTCCTAACACCCATAAATCCAAATACAACTTTGTTAACTCATTCCTACCAGAGCCCCACTTCCCCTGTCCCTCTCTGTAACCTCCTGGTTACTGTGTCTCCCCGATATCACTGCCCTGATCGGTGATTCCCCCCACACTGATCAGAGCAACGAGAATGGGTCTGTGTGACAGCAGCCCCACCCAGCTGGGCGACCCGGGTGAGGGAGTGAAGGGGGGGGGTGAAATCGGGGAGTCACAGACAGTGGGGGAAGGACGGGGCGGGGGGAGGTTTCTAACACTCAGGAGGTCGGGTGCAGTGACAAAGAAGATACTGACCCATTGATGCAGCTGCAGAGTAAATACACGGCAAAGTAATCAAACCCAACACAGAAACAGCGCAGCAATAATACAGTTTACTGTCAATGCCACAATAGCAGAGGGACAGCTCACCATCTGTAGTATATCAGACATTACTCACCAATCTCACAATCACCAGGATTGCATTGGACTGGCACCTGTCACGTACAACTTCCCAGGAATGTGTCAAGAAGCGACGAACGACAGGGTGGGTTTGGAGAGAGTGAGTAAACAGGATCAGCTGATATATCTGGAGGTTTGACCTGAGTGTGAGCATTGTTCCTCTGACAGAGTGTGGCACACACTGCCCTTTGTAAACACGTACAAACCAGTGGGTGTCACTGAGGGATTAAACTCAGCACCAGCCCTGTGTCATCATCTCCTGATCCTCTGACTGGCTGGAGACCAACGCCATTTACAGCGGCCATTCCCTCAGGAATCAGGCGGATCACTCCCATCCCATCCTGCTCACCACTCCCTGGGAAGGGGTCTCCAATCCCTTGGGATTCAATGGGAAGTATCCCTGCTCCGGGAAACATCCACACAGAGTGATCAATGAGATGGATTGAGGATGAATCTATCCGGAGGGAGGTTAACGCTGACACTGCTGGATCCTTAATTCCTGAAACTACAAAAACCAACAAAAACTGAAGCATCTTCCTGTAAAACCAGCTGATGGGATTTGTAGGACAGGGAGGAGATGGTGCCATTAAAGATTAACATCACGGTCGATATTGAGTTGAGTGGACCAACAGCGAGCTGTCTCTCCGTCCGCTCCGTGGAAATTTTCCAGCATGATTTGGGACGTTGTGATTGGAGGAGATGAAGCTTAACTGGAGAATTGTCAACAGGTTGGTCAATTCCAGAACAGACATACAGAACTTTCCGGATGAAAGTGGCAGTGGGATTGAAGGAGCTGCCTTCCTGGACAGAGAAACAACTGAGTGTAAACCAATAACCAGCAAATCGACCAGAGACGCACAGCAGAGGAGCTGGGACCACCCCCGGAGCCACAGCTCAGTAATTCACATCCTGAACCTCAGCTTCCACAGAGAAAAAGGAATTCCGGAATGGGATATAGATGGAGAAGGACAAAAAACATTCAGAGGTGATCATTCCCAATATCTGCATCAGCAATGCAAACATAGATCACTTACAACTATCCCTCGCTTCCTGAAACGAATCCCACTTCCCAAAACTACCCCCGCTTCCCGAAACTATTTCCTGCTTCCCGAAAAACCCCCGCTTCCTGAAACTAATCCCACTTCCCGAAACTACACCCCGCTTCCCAAGAAACCCCCGCTTTCTGAAAACTACCTCCAGCTTCCCGAAAAACCCCCCCTTCCCGAAAAAATCCCCCATTCCCAAAACTACCCCCACTTCCTGAAACTACCCCCCCACTTCCCAAAACTACCCCCCGCTTCCCAAAACTAATCCCACTTCCCAAAACTATCCCCCGCTTCCCAAAAAAACCCCGCTTCCCGAAACTACTCCCTGCTTCGCAAAACTATGCCCCGCTTCCCGAAAAGCTCCCGCTTCCCGAAACTATCCCCCGCTTCCCTAAACTACCCCCGCTTCCCGAAACTAATCCCTCTTCCCAAAACTACCCCCTGCTTCCCGAAACTATCCCCCGCTTCCCAAAAAACCCCTGCTTCCCGAAACTACCCCCGTTTCCAGAAAATACGCCCGCTTCCCAAACCTACGCCCGCTTCCCAAACCTACCCCCGCTTCCCAAAAACTAATCCCACTTCCCGAAACTATCCCCCGCTTCCCAAAACTATCCCCCACTTCCTGAAACTATCCCTACTTCCCAAAACTACTGGCTGCTTCCTGAAACTACACCTCACTTCCCAAAAACTAATCCCGCTTCCCGAAACTAGCCCCCACTTCCCAAAACTATCCCTTACTTCCCGAAATTATCCCCCGCTTCCCAAAACTATCCCCCACGTCCTGAAACTATCCCCGCTTCCCGAACCTATTATCTCCCTTCCCGAAACATCTCCCACTTCCCAAAACTATCCCTGCTTCCCAAAACTATCCCTTGCTTCCTGAAACTACACCCCGCTTCCTGAAACTACCGCTCGCTTCCAGAAACTACCCTGGCTTCCTGAAACTAACTCCCGCTTCCCGAAACAAACCCCCACTTCCCAAAACTATCCCCGCTTCCCAAAACTATCCCCGCTTCCTAAAACTATCCCTGCTTCCCAAAACCCCCGCTTCCCGAAACTATCCCCGCTTCCGAAAACAACCCCCACTTCCCAAAACTACTCCCTCTTCTCAAAACAACCCCCACTTCCCAAAACTACTCCCGCTTCCTGAAACTACCCCCGCTTCCTGAAACTATCCCACATTTCCTGACACCAGTACCTCCTTTTGTGGTCCCAGACTGCAGCCAATATTCCAGCTGTGGTCTCAGTAAGATCCTGTACGGCTGCAGTGAGACCTCCTTGCTCCTGTACTCAAATCCGTTTGCAATCAACGCCAACACACCATTTGCCTCTTAAGTTTTCTGACTTTACCATCATGGTAGAGACAGACTACAGGAATGAGATAGAGAATCTGGTGAACTGGTGTAGCAACAATAATCTCTCTCAATGTCAACAGAACAAAGGATATTGTCAACGACTTCAGGAAGTGTAAAGGAGAACATCCCCTGTCTACATCAATGGGGACAAAGTAGAAAGGGTCAAGAGCTTCAAGTTTTTAAGTGTCCAGATTACCAACAGTTTGTCCTGGCTCCCCCCATGCCGACACTACAGTTAAGAAAGCCCCACCAACGCCTCTACTTTCTCAGAAGACTGAGGAAATTTGGCATGTCCGCTACGACTCTCACCAACTTTTACAGATGCCCCATAGAAAGCATTCTTTCTGGTTGTATCACAGCTTGGTCTGGGCTCCTGCTCTACCCAAGACCGCAAAAAATTACAAAGGGTGGTGAATGTAGCCCAATCCATCACAAAAACCAGCCTGCCATCCGTTGACTCTGTCTACACTTCCTGCTGCCTCGGAAAAGCAACCAGCATAATTAAGGATCCCACACACCCCGAACATTCTCTCTTCCAATTTCTTCCTTTGGGAAAAAGATACAAAAGTCTGAGGTCACATACCAACCGACTCAAGAACAGCTTCTTCCCTGCTGCTGTCAGACTTTTGAATGGACCTATCTTGCATTAAGTTGATCTTTCTCTACACCCTCGCTATGACTGTAACACTACATTCTGCACTCTCTCCTTCTCTATGAACAGTATGTTTTGTCTGTACAGCACGTAAGAGACAATATTTTTCACTATGTTAATACATGTGACAATAATAAATCAAATCAAACTGCTTGCTGTAGCTGCATGTTTGCTTTCAGTGACTGGTGTACAAGGACACCTAGATCCCTTTGTGCATCAACATTTCCCAATCTGTCACCATTTAAATAATTCTCTGCCACTGTTTCTCTGTCCAAAGTGGGTAATTTTACATTTAGCCATGCTGTGCTGCATCTGCCATGGATTTGCCCACTCTCACAACTTGTCTATATCACCTTGAAGCCCTCTTAATATCCTCCTCACTTCTCACATTCCCACTAAGTTTCATGTCATTAGCAAACTTGGGAACATTACATTTGGTTTCCTCTATTCCCCATTTGTCTATCAAGATAAGTCTGTTAACTAATTCTTAATCCATGCTGATATAGCATGAGCTTCCCAATTCCCAAAAGGAAATTTGAAACTGCTGCCAAAATGGTTTTATAATTTGTGTGTTATGAGGAGATTTTCAAAATCAAGAAGTAACTTCCCAGATCAATTATAAAAATTTTATGTTAAAATTTAAATAACAAAATTTTAAAAAATTAAACAGACTCAAAAACACCTTGACACAATTTAACATCGCTTTTTACATCTTTCTGGATACTTCTTGTCTCCAGATGACTAGGAGACAACAAAAATGGTTCCCCTATTTAAGAAGGGTTGTAGAGATAAACCAGGGATCTACAGTCCAGTGAGTCTCACGTCGGTGGCAGAGAAACTATTGGAGAACCTTCTGAAGGAGAGCATCTATCTCCACTTGGAGAGGCAAAGCTTGATCAGGGAGAGTCAGCACGGCTTCAGAGAGGGAGGTCATGTCTAACAAATTTGATTGAATGTTTTACGGAAGCGACCAGGGTGTGGATGAGGGGAGTGCAGTCGATGTAGTTTATACAGATTCAACAAAGCCTTTGACAAGGTCCCACATGGGAGACTTGCAAAGAAGGTAAATTCACTCAGGATACAGGGTAATTTGATAAAGTGGATTCAAAATTGTCTCAGTTGTAGGAGACAGAGGGGAATGACAGAAAGCTGCTTTAGTGACTGGAAGCCAGTGTCCAGTGACCGTACCACAGGGACCTGTGCTGGGGCCCCTATTATTGGTCATTTATATAAATGACATTGATGGCTATGTGGGGGGTGGATTAGTACGTTTGTGGATGACACAAAGATTGGACGGGTGGTTAACAGTGAGGCAGAGTGTCTTGGGCGACAGGAAGGTATCGGCAGAATGGTCAAATAGATGGAATTTAACCCTGAAAAGTGTGAGGTAATACACTTTGGAAGGAGTCATCTGATAAGGAAGTATTTAATGAATGGTGGGACACTGGGGAGTTCTGTGGAACAAAGGGACCTTGGTGTGTTTGTTCACAAATCTCTGAAAGCAGAAAGGTGTATTAATAGGGTGGTGAAAAAGACATATGAGACATATGCCTTTATCAATCAGGGTATAGATTACAAAATCAGGGAAGTCAGTTGGAGTTGTATAGAAGTTTGGTGAGGCCACAGCTGGAATACTGTGTGCAGTTCTGGTCACCACATTACTGGGAGGATGTGATTGCACTGGAGGGGGTGCGGAGGAGATTCACCAGGATGCTGCCTGGGATGGAGCAGTTAAATTGTAAACAGAGGCTGGGTTATTTTCATTGGAGCAGAGAAGACTGAGGGGTGACCTGATTGAGGTGTACAAGATTATGAGAGACACGGACAGAGTGGATAAGGAGCAGCTGTTCCCCTTAGTTGAAGGGTCAGTTATGAAGGGACACAGGTTCAAGGTGAGGGGCAGGAGGTTTTGAAGTTTATTTATTTATTAGTCACAAGTAAGGCTTACATTAACACTGCAATGAAGTTACTGTGAACTTCCCCTAGTCGCCACACTCCAGCGCCTGTTCAGATCAATCCACCTAACCAGCATGTCTTTCAGACTGTGGGAGGAAACCGGAGCACCTGGAGGAAACCCACACAGACATGGGGAGAACGTGCAAACTCCACACAGTGACCCAAGCCGGGAATGAAACCTTGGCACTGTGAAGCCGCAGTGCTAACCACTGTTACATGGAATTAGGGGGGATTTAAGGAAATTAAGGAATTAGGGGGGATGTGAGGAAAATCCTTTTTACCCAGAGGGTGGTGAGGGTCTGGAACGTGCTGCCTGGGAGGGTGGTGGAGGTGGGATGCCTCACATCCTTTAAAAAGTATCTGGATGAGCACTTGGCACATCATCACATTCAGGGCTCTGGGCCAGGGATGGCAGACGGGATTAGGTGAGAGCTCAGGTGTTTCTAATGTATTGGTGCAGGTTCTATGATTCTATGTTTCTGTGAAATAACTCAGAGCTAAACCTCCCTTTAAATGGAAACAGTCCTTCCAAATGTTCAAATCAATAAAATTCCAGGAACTTTATCAAAGAATGCTTTACGGGTTCTTAGAATTCTCTCAGGGAGACAGAAGCTGGTTCTCCTGGTTTGGCCTTATCCATACCCTGTCTTACCAGCCACTTCCATTCACACAGTCTTCAGTGCTCTCTTAAACCTGTTTTCTCTCATTTGATTTCACCCTCTTGTTTGCCACAATCCTTTAAAAGTTCTCTTTTCCCAGAATTGAATAATGCTCTTTATTGGTTACAATATCTTATCGGTAAACTTATCCTATCATTCCTCATCTATTTCCAATTATTCATTTTTATTGTGCATTTGAGCTGTAAGGAGAGACTGGATAGACTTGGATTGTTTCCTTCAGAATGTGGAGATGCCGGCGTTGGACTGGGGTAAATACAGTAAGAAGTCTCACAACATCAGGTTAAAGTCCAACAGGTTTGTCTGGTAGCGAACACCACTAGCTTTCAGAGCACTGCTCCTTCATCAGGTGAGTCACCAAGAGGCAGTGCTCCGAAAGCTAGTGGTGTTCGCTACCAAATAAACCTGTTGGACTTTAACCTGGTGTTGTGAGACTTCTTACATTGTTTCCTTCAGAGCAGAGAAGGCTGAGGCGGGGGGGGGGGGGCATGATTGAGGTGGTAAGATTATGGGGGTTATGGACAGAGTGAGTAGGGAGCAGTTGTTCCCCTTGTGGGGTCAATCACGAGGGAGCAGAGTTTTAGGGTGAGGGCCAGGGGATTCCGAGGGGATTTGAAAAAAAGGTTTTCACTCAGAGAGTGGTGGGAATCTGGAATGCGCTGCTGGGAAGGCAGTGGAGACCGGACACCTTCACAACATCAAGGATATGGGACAAGTGCAGGAAAATGGAGTCAGTGCGAATTCAGTGGTATTGTCAGTACGGACTCGATGGGCTGAATGGCCTTTTCTGTGCTGCCTTTTGAACACAATAGCCACCTTCAGGCCACCTATTTCTTTTCACCTGAAGCAATTCTTTGTAAGTTCTGGAACCCTCTCAATTGATCCACATTTCGAAACACTTGCTTTCTGTTACGATGGCAGCTGAAGTTCCGATTGGACAGACACTTCCCAAAAAAAAACCTTCGGAATCAGGGAGGTTTCTTTAAGCTGATGTTACATCCACTTCACACAAACTTAACCTCACTAATATCGAACAACATCATCGAAATTAACTTCTCTCGTTTCACAATTACACGTGTCCTATCGCACAATGATTTCACAATTAATGTGACAATATTATCATTTCTCAAATCTTGTGTTTCTCATTCTTCTGGTGTCCAGTTTTTAACACAGATAATAATCTTCTATTTAATTCTATCGTGCAGTTGACCTTAGTGTCCTGCATGTGTCGGCTTCCACTCTCAAGCTGACTTTGCAAATCCACATGTGGGAAATTTACATTTCAGTTTCACTCAGTTAAAATGTCAGTTTTGTGCAATAACGTTTCATTAATCACTTGTCAAAATCTCTTTTCTCTGTTTGGAGAATGTTGTTCAGATGCTTCTTATTTCACTCAGAGTCTGATTCTCGTTTTGTTAGTTCTTTCAGCTGTTTGTGACCCTGTTTCTCCCAGTCCCATTTCAAACCCATTCTTTTTAACTCTGAATTGTGTCAATCACTTCGTCTCTCTGAAGTTTCAGAGATCACCTGAATTCTTCAGTCTTTTTGCACGGTTTCTGAACTCTCTCTGTCCGATTCTCCGTGGAGTGCCATGATTGGATGGCGAAGCAGACTCCATGGGCTGAATGGCCTCATTCTGCTCCTGTGTCTCAAGGTTTAAAGCTGCTGCCTGTCTCACAGTTTTCATTTTTGTTCCTCAACAAGTTTCCCAATAACCAGAGCAAGAGGCTGAATAAACTGGGCTTGTACTCGTTAGAGTTTAGAAGAATGAGGGGAGATCTCATTGAGACGTATAAGATGATGAATGGGATGGATAGGATAGAGGTGGAGAGACTCTTCCCGCTCAAAAAAGACAGTAGGACTAGGGGGCACAGCCTCAAGATAAAGGGGAGGCGGTTTAGAACGGAGTTGAGGAGGAACTTCTTCACTCAAAGGGTGGTGAATCTCTGGAATTCTCTGCCCGTTGAAGTGGTGGAGGCTGCCTCGCTAAATATTTTTAAGACGCGGGTTGATGGGTTTTTGATAAGAGAGGGGATTAAGGGTTATGGGGAGAGGGCGGGAATGTGGAACTGAGCCACGACAGATCAGCCATGATCTTATTGAATGGCGGGGCAGGCTCGAAGGGCTAGTTGGCCTACTCCTGCTCCTATTTCTTATGTTCTTATGTTCTGATGTTCAAAAAGAATTGTGTCTTCTAGACCTTCCCATATTCTCTCTATATTTGAACACCCAAAGCCAACAGTCAGGGTTATCTTGCTTCATTCTCTCAAATTCAATACAACTTTCTCCCGACTGTTTTCCGGTCTTGTGGAATTTCTGCCTCTCTGTCCCAGGAACCAGCTCACCCTCATTCAGGGTAACTTTCTTTGCTACACGTCACTAACTCTCGCTCCAGCCTACTTTTAAAAGGCAGTATCCAGATTTATTCAGGCTACCTTTTCCAAAGAAATAAAGAACGCTTCCAGATACTTTCCCTTTAAACTTTGGAAGAGTTTATATAAACATTTCCCCAGCGGTGGGACAGCAGCTCTGTCTAATTGGAGGAATCAGTCCAGCACTCTGCTCACTCAGAGAACCCTCACTATGTGGAGTGTGAGAATGACAATCCCTCCAACCCACACTGAGGGAGTGCCCCTGAGCACTGCACACCGCAGACAGACTTACTGCGTGAGGGCACACCTCCAACACCCTCCTCGCAGGTGAAGGTCCCGGCTTCACACTTCTGTACATCAGTTATAAGTGAAGCTGGTGTGATGTCACACTGTATACCCGCTGTATATCTGCTCTATACCCACTGTATACCCTGCTGTATACCCACTGTATACCCTGCTCTATACCCACTGTATACCCTGCTCTATACCCACTGTATATCTGCTCTATACCCACTGTATACCCACCATATACCTGCCATATACCCGCTGTATATCTGCTCTATACCCACTGTATACCACTGTATACCCTGCTCTATACCCGCTGTATGTCTGCTCTATACCTGCTGTATACCCACCGTATACCCACTGTATACCCGCTGTGGAGTTGGGGGTAGGGTGTTAGCGTGGATAGAGGACTGGTTGTCAAATAGGAGGCAGAGAGTGGGGGTCAATGGGTGCTATTCGGATTGGCGGTTGGTGACTAGTGGAGTGCCCCAGGGGTCGGTGCTGGGGCCTCAGCTATTTACCATTTATATAGATGATCTGGAGGAGGGAACCGAGTGTATGGTGTCGAAATTTGCTGATGACACCAAAATTGGTGGAACGGCAAATTGTGCGGAGGGTGGGGAGAGTCTACAGAAGGATCTAGATAGGCTGGG